>NW_027411644.1:299819502-300419502 GCF_047663935.1 Musca autumnalis | reverse complement strand
TGTTGGCCAATACAATTCTTCTTCTTATTTCGCAACTGATGTTGTTTGTTGTGTTTATGGCAGTGCCGAGGTAGACGAAGTCTTTAACTACCTCAAAATTGTAGGTACCAACTTCCACAGTTGGTCCGAGCTCTATGGAGGCTTTGCGCTTCGACACCATCAATTTGGTATTTTCGCCATTTACCGCCAGACCCACTTTCGCAGATTCTACTTCGACCTTCCTAAAGGTATCAGTTACTTCCTTTACTGATCGTCCCATGATGTCTATGTCATCAGCATAGACAAGTAATATGTGGCTATTGGTGTAAATTGTGCCATTTCTTTTGACATTTGCATCTCGTATTACCTTTTCCAGCAAAATGTTGAATAGGTCACACGAAAGGCTGTCTCCTTGTCTGAAACCTCTTTTGGTACAAAATTCTTCGGAGAGGTTCTTTCCAATTTTAACTGAGGATCTCGTCTCAGTTAATGTCATTCTACAAAGCCGAATGAGGTTTCCAGGAACACTAAAATCAGACATGGCTTGGAACACCTTTGAACGTATAGGGCTGTCAAATGCTGCTTTATAATCGACGAAAAGATGGAAGGTGTCGATCTGCATTTCTTGGGTCTTTTCCAGGGTTTGTCTCAAGGTAAATATCTGGTCAATGGTGGATTTGCCAGGTCTAAAACCGCACTGATAGGGTCCAATAATTTCATTGACCATAGGCTTTAGTCTCTCACACAATATGCCAGATACGATATAGGGAGCAGACTTATGCCCCTGTAATTGGAGCACACAGTCTTATCACCCTTCTTGTGGACGGGACATAGGATGCTCACTTTCCAATCGTCGGGTACGCGTTCTTCCTGTCAGATGGTGCTAACTAGCTGATGCATACACCTTATCAGCGTGTCGCCTCCGATTTTGAACAGCTCGGCTGGTAGGCCATCTGCTCCTGCTGCCTTATTATTCTTCAGCCGGTTTATTGCTGTCCTTACCTCATCTTGGCTGGGCGGTATACATTCAATACAATCTTCAGGGATTGGATCTGTGGTATCTTCACCGTCTTCACTGCTATCGGATACCAACAGTTTGGAAAAATGTTTTTCCATATCCCGAGCACACTATCTGTATCAGTTACCAAATTACCTTGTTGGTCTCTACAGGAGGATATGCCTGTACCAAAGCCATCAGTTTGATGCTTCACTCTTTGTAGAATTTTCGGACTTCGTTCCGTCTCCTGTACATCTCTATTTGTTCACACTCACTCTTTTCCATCTCTCTACTGATTTTGCGGCTGTTTGCATGGAGTGGGCAATATTTTGCCATTGTGCTGATATGTTATCGGGACGAGGAGTGCTTTGGTTAAGCAATTGGGTCAGTTGAGTGGAATATGCTGTGGCTATCTGTTGTGTTTGCAGCTTAGCGATGTCCAACTTTCGTGTTGTGTCTGTCCGTGCTTTATTTGCAACGTTTAGACGGGTACGTACCTTTGCTGCAACGAGGTAATGGTCCGAATCTATGTTTGCTCCTCGGAACGATCGTACATCCAACACGCTCGATGAATGTCTTCCATCTATCACAACGTGATCAATTTGATTTATTGTTCTTTGGTCTGGAGACAGCCAAGTGCCCTTATGAATATCTAGATGCTTAAATCTGGTACTGCTAACTACCATGTTTTTTGCCGCTGCGAAGTCTATCAGCCTCATTCCATTGTCTGATGTTTCACTATGTAGACTGAATTTCCCGACTGTTTGTCTAAAGATATTCTCCTTTCCAATTTTGGCATTAAAATCGCCTAGAACAATTTTAATGTCTAGGACAGGACAACGGTCATATGTTTCTTCAAAGCGCTCGTACAATATATCTTTGGTCTGTTCGTCCTTGTCTTCGGTTGGAGAATGAGCGCAGATAAAGCTGATGTTGAAGAATTTTGCTTTTAATCGAATTGTAGCAAGTCTTTCATTCACTGGGGTGAAGCTGGAGACCAGATGTTTTAACCTCTGACCAACTACAAAACCGCAACCAAACTCATGCTTTGTGTCATGGCAGCTATAATACTGCGTCACCTTTAGATGTTGTTGTGACATCTTTCCCAATACATCGTATTTCCTGTATGGCAGTAATGTCGGCCTTGTACTTTTCAAGTACATGGACAAGGACAATGGCCTCAAAAGTAGGTGATTCCTTCAAGAAATTCCCGTTTTTTCAAACAGGACAAGCCGAAACTCGATCAATATCACCCCATATTGAAACTTTAGAGCTCTTCTGAGCATTTCATGGCTTTAGAATTCATAAACTGGATATAACACCCGGAATTTAGTCACAACAGTAGTTATGTTTATGGGTGACCAATTTTTATGTGTTTTACAATCCATGGTACGTTGGACTTGTCACTATAAGTACTATAACTGTCATTAAAACCAATTAATATCCTCTTGATGATCTTAAATACAGATTTAGTTTCATTTTGTTCAAAAATATCAAGAATTTTTTACACAGTTCCACGAGGATTCTCCGTTGTATACTAACTTTTGCGACATAAATTTTGGTCTTTTTGGGATTCCAACCGTACATTTGCTAAAGTATGCCAATGGTGCGCACTTTTAATTGTTATTACGGAAAACAACCTTCTTGTATATCAAATAAAACTAATTGTTTGTTGTTTTCAATAAGTTATAGTGATATTTATCCTTAATACATTTTGGTTTCAACGGCGTATACTAACTTTTGCGACAGATTGTATCTACCAGATATAGATAAGGTTCGAACTATATTTGTCCACTCCTTCGGTACCTCCCACACAAAATTTGGTACAAAATTACGACCAGATCTCGAATCAATTTGATTTCTGTTGAAACAACTTACATTCCCTGCCTCAATTACGACGGTAAACGATTTTCAAGGGCATGTCTATACATCTTGAAAGGTGTAAAAACCTCCTATGGCATCATATGAACTGACCAACCGATTTGGTCCAAAATTTGGCCTTCGTCATATTTTGTCCAAACTTTATTTAAGTTCGAAGATGGGCAATTCCAGCCCAAAACTTCCGGTACTTCCCCCCAATATTTAAAAAATGTCACCAAAATGGTATCACGATGTCTCTTGAACGTGGCAACCAATTTGGTCCAAACTTTGGATCTCCTAATATTTTGTCCAAATTTAATTTAACTTTTAAAATGGCCCATATCGGTTCTCTCCTTAGGGTACCTCCCCCACAAAAGTACAAAAGTTATACGATGACCCACAAAAATGACTAGTGGGCGCGATTATCTATCGAAAAATTTGGCTCCAAAAATAAGATCCACTTCCATTATGGACTATGTCAGTCCATTCCATTAAGTACAGGGTGCGGCTAAAGTTACTATATGATGTAAAACAATTGTAACTTCTTTGCTTGCGAGTATTTAACTTTTTCTTTTTTTCCTATTTCAGAAATTAAACTTGGGAGAATATTTAAAAATGGAACGCTATACAATTGCGCAAAGAACTAAGATTGTTTTTCTATTCATTGAAAATCATCGTTCGATAACACTGTGCAACAAAATTAAATTTTTTTAAAAATGATTGGAAAACCCGAGTACATTATGAAAGTAGAGCTAAAAATATGAGACACGTGTATCGGCGTTTTTAAAGTTTACGTCGGAAAGTAACCAAAATAGGCGGGGCAAGTTCCGCCCATTTTGAAAGTTTTCGAAATATTCGAGTTAAGACATCTTGGAATCCTTGAATTTCAGGTATATAGTGTCTTTGGCAACTTTACTAAGGAGGGTGTGGGAAATATTTTTGTTAAAAATGTTAACCCTCATGTAGTTCAACAAAGGGGTCTTTTTTGTCCTTTTTTCGAAAATCTTTCAAAAACTCATTAAAAATGTGATCGTATCAAATCCGAATATTCTACAAAATTGTTCGCCATAAAATTTTACTATAGGTCTTAGAATACACCAAATATGTAACTCTTGTCTAATCGCCAGGAATCTCTAAAAATGAAAAAAACGTTTTAGGGTTAAAGTCGGACTTCATCTGAGTTTATTTAAAATTGTCCCACAAAACATAATTTTAGAGAGGTGATGTCAGAGACAAAAGTATTCTTCGTCAAATTTCACCATAGGTCACGGAAGAAATGAAATGTCTATTTACATTCTATAGCATGAAAATATCAATATCAATTTTGCTGAAAAACATGCAAATATTTCCCAATTTTTTTGATGAAAATTTAATCCTTCATTTTTCTAGTTGATACATGGAAGTAATATAAAACTTGGTTATAGGTGAAAAGTGTCAAAGGATGAAAAATTCTACACAAAATTTCACTATGAGTTTCAAAATAAACCATAAATCTATGTACACTATTTCCTTAAAAAAATTAGATTAAAATTTCGTAGTTAGGATAAGCCATTGGTTACTTATATTGCATGCGAAAATACATTAGAGGTCTACGGCTATGGTCCAGTGAAAATATAGGTGTCATATGGGCTCTCACATGCACAATTTGGTGTGGTTCAAAAAAGTAAAGTGATGGGACTCACTCCTACTTTGGTGGCATTTACGGAATAAACCTTAGAAATTGACATAAATAGCTGTATCATGAATGACCATAACGAACCCAGTTAGGATATAGTCATTTATGTCAATTTCTAAGGTTTATTCCATAAATGCCACCAAAGTAGGAATGACTCCCATCATTGTGGTTTTTTGGACCACACCAAATTGTGCATGTGAGAGCCCATATGACACCTATATTTTCACTGGACCATAGCCGTAGACCTCTAATGTATTTTCGCATGCAATATAAGTAACCAATGGCTTATCCTAACTACGAAATTTAAGTTGAAAGTATTAAAAATACGCAATTTTGGCAGGTCCGATCTGTTTTTTTTTTATATTTTTCAAATATATATTTACCACAAATGTTTTTAAAGCTGTTTAAATTGAACGCACAACATCTTCTGTATGAATTTATAACGAAAAACCATCAATAAGATATTTATATTTTTCAATCACAACGACAATCTGTATGAAAATTGGAAAATATGGCCCTAAAACCTATATATCAAAAACAAGTGCTGCTAAGAATGTTATATGTTATGGTTACATATTTCTTTTATACAGAGACTCATAATGAAATTTCATTTGGAACATTTCTTTCTTTAACAATATTCCCAAAAAGTAAAGGATTTTGCTAGATTTTGATCCAGTATGGAATTATGTAAAATTAACAGTCCAAAATTAAAACATATAATTTCATCCTAATATATATAAATTTGTAATCTAATTTTTTAAGGAAATAGTGTACATAGATTTATGGTTTATTTTGAAACTCATAGTGAAATTTTGAGTAGAATTTGTCATCCTTTGACACTTTTCACCTATAACCAAGTTTTATATTACTTCCATGTATCAACTAGAAAAAAGAAGGAACAAATTTTCATCAAAAAAATTGGGAAATATTTGCATGTTTTTCAGCAAAATTGATATTGATATTTTCATGCTATAGAATGTAAATAGACATTTCATTTCTTTCGTGACCTATGGTGAAATTTGACGAAGAATAATTTGTCTCTGACATCATCTCTCTAAAATTATGTTTTGTGGGACAATTTTGAATAAACTCAGATGAAGTCCGACTTTAACCCTAAAACGTGTTTTTCATTTTTTAGAGATTCCTGGCGATTAGACAAGAGTTACATATTTGGTGTATTCTAAGACCTATAGTAAAATTTTATGGCGAACAATTTTGTAGAATATTCGGATTTTTAATGACATTTTTAATGAGTTTTTGAAAGATATTCCAAAAAAAGACAAAAAAGACCCCTTTGTTGAACCGCATGAGGGTTAACATTTTTAACAAAAAATTTCCCACACCCTCCTTAGTAAAGTTGCCAAAAACACTATATACCTGAAATGCAAGGATTCCAAGATATCTAAACTCGAATATTTCGAAAACTTTCAAAATGGGCGGGACTTGCCCCGCCTATTTTGGTTACTTTCCGACGTAAACTTTAAAAACGACGATACACGTGTCTCATATTTTTAGCTCTACTTTCATAATCTACTCGATTTTCCTTGTCATTTTTTTTGTTGTCGCACAGTGTAATTAATACTCAACGTGCATACAGAATATTTTATGGTGTAAGAATCCAACCATTCGTTCGCTGGTGAATAATTTTGCTGAATATGGGACTGTCGGAGATTCAAGACGTACGGGCAGACCTTGAACTGGCAGATCGGCCGAAAATATTGATGCTTTGCGACAAAGCGTCGAAGAAAATCCGGAGACATCAACGAGAAGACGATCTTCCCAGTTGCAGCACTCTTCGGCGAATTTTAAAACACGATATGCACCTCTTCCCATACAAAATCCAACTAGTCCAAAAACTAAATCCTGAGGACTTCGTATTGCGCTTGGAATATGCTAGTGCAGTTTTAAATATCGTTGATCAAAATGAAATTTTTTTGTCAAATTTAATGATGACCGACGAAGCGCATTTTCACTTGAACTGTTTCGTAAATAAACAAAACAACAGATTTTGGGGATCCAAAAATCCCAAAAATCTTCATCAGAAATCTTTACACGCAATTCGTGTTACCGCAATTCGTGTTACACTCAACAAAGTTATGGAAAATGCCATAAAAAGAGCACATTTTTGCTAACATAATAACATAAAATAAACTTTCTTTTTATCATAATTTTTTTTTTGTTTTTTTCATTCCATTCAATAGTTATTTAAAAAACAAATCATATAGTTACTTTAGCCGCACCCTGTACCTCCTTCGTAACACTTTTGATCTTAAATCCTAATCCACATTTTTGTCAGCAAGTTCAAATGTCCACAAAATTCGGAAAAGACCCTAAATACATTAGATCTGTCCGTAGATGAAGGTTTCAATTCACATAGGCTGAGGGTATATATCTGTCAGCAAAGCCGAGTGATACATTATACCGTACACCACTATGTGGGGAGGGTATTATAAGTTGGTTTTGGCCAAAAAATTTGTAACGCATCGAAATAATGGTCGTAGACCCATACTTATATATACCAAAATGAATGTCTCGACGAGCTGAGTCGATCTGGCTATGTGTATCCGTCCGTCAGTCCGTCCGTCTGTCCGTCTGTCCATCTAAACCTTGTAATCACGCTACAGGTCGCAATTTTGATCGGATCGTCACCAAATTTTGGATGTTGATGAGGGTCCCGGAGGGGAAGAAGCCTATTGATTTTGGTGATGGTCGGATAATATTCAGGGGTCGGAATGGGCAAAAAACTTATTTGCGGAAAAAGTCAACGTTTTATTTCAAAGCGAATATCTCCGTATCTATAATGGGTATATTAAAGGCAAAGCCTGCTAATGAAAGCAGAAAATATCATCTTTACAGCGATGTATGGTAGGTTGTCGTAGGTGGTCAAACAACGAAGATATCGCAATAGTCGCTTATAAAACCCAACTTTTCATTTATTCGATTTTAATTCTAATGACGAATAACACAGCTTTTGTTGGATACTTTCCAAAAACAAAACCTGGCTATGAAAGTAGAAAATCCTGTCTTTACAATGATGCAAAGTAGGTTAGCGTAGGTGGCCAAATAACGGAGATATCACAATAGCCGGTAATACATCCCACTTTTCCACTTTTAAAGAAATCACGCTACAGGTCGTAATTTTGATCGGATCGTTACCAAATTATGGGTGTTGATGGGGGTCCCGCAGGGGAAGAAGCCTATTTATTTTGGTGATGGTCGGATAATATTTAGGGGTCGGAATAAGGAAAAAACTTTTTTGGAGAAAAAGACAATGTTTTTTCCAAACCGAATATCTCAGCTTCTGTAGGGGGTATGCCAAAAGCAAAACCTGCTAATGAAAGTAGAAAATATCGCCTTTGCAACGATGTAACGTAGGTTGTTGTAGGTGGTCAAACAACGATGATATCGCAATAGCCGCTAATAGAACACAACTTTTAATTTTTGCGGTTTTAATAATAATGACGAATATGAGAGCTTTGGTTGGGGACCTTCCAAAAACGAAGTCTGACGATGGAAGTGGAAAATCCCATCTTTACAATGATGCAAAGTAGGTTGGCGTAGGTGGCCAAATAACGGAGATATCGCAATAGTCGTTAATACATCCCATTTTTCCATTTCTTTGTAATCACGCTAAAGGTCGCAATTTTGATCGGATCGTCACGACATTTTGGGGGTTAATGGGAGTTCTACAGAGGAAGAAGCCTATTGATTTTGGTGATGGTCGGATAATATTCAGGGGTCGGAATGGGCAAACAACTTATTTGGAGAAAAAGTCAACGTTTTATTTCAAAGCGAATATCTCCGCTTCTATAAGGGGTATATCAAAAGCAAAAGCTGCTGATGAAAGTAGAAAATATCACCTTTGCAACGATGTAACGTAGGTTGTGTAGGTGGTAAAACAATGAAGATATCGCAATAGCCGCTATTAAAACACAACTTCTCATTTTTGAGATTTTAATAATAATGACGAATAGCACAGCATTGGTTGGGGACCTTCCAAAACCAAAGTCCGACTATGAAAGTAGAAAATCCCATTTTACAATGATGTAAAGCATGTTGGCGTATGTGGCCAAATAAGGGAGATATAGCAATAGTCGGTAATACGTCCTATTTTTTAATTTTTTGTATGGTTGATGGTTGGCATACATCCCACTTTTCCATTTTTTTATTTGAGTTATTCTGACGATGCACTTAAACGCGTTTCAATAAAATTGACCTTTATTAATGAAGACATTCAGAGCAAAGGCACTAAGCTATCCCAATTTTAATATTTTGAATTTTACCAGTCAAAGCTTATGCACAGGGGAAGTGGTGTAGGGTATCACATAGTCGGCCCTGACCCGACTATAGCCTTGGCTCACTTGTTTTTAATTGTGTTTTTTTTTCATATTATCGGGACAATAAATGCTGTCTTTCAGATGAACAGAGTAAATTTGTACTATCTGTTGTGTTTGTAGCTTCTCGACATCCGGATTCTATTCTGTATTAGATCGCACTTTTTTAATTCATGATAATAATTAATTTATAACATAGCGCAATGGTGCCCCGCGCGCTTTTGGCATCATTGGGGCGAGCTGGCAACATTACGACGAATACATATATTAGCTGCTACAAGGAAATGTTTCAAATCGATGTTCGCTCCTCTAACACGCCGATAGAGTGTCTTCCAGTTGATAGAACATGATCGATCTGCTTTCTGGTTTTCCATCTGAAGACATCCAGTGATCTTGTGTATACCTCGGCATGGTACTGCAGCTTGGTACTGCTCACTACCATATTTGTTCCCGCTGCCCACTAATAGCTGAAGACTTAGATGACATGATGTGCATGAGAATTATTTCCATTGGGTCATTGGTTAAGTGCAATGAAGTGAACTAAATCCATATACATTAGAGTGGGTGTTTGATTGTGTACGATTTTAGGGTACACTCAAACGGGAAAGTCAAAAACATCTTTGAAAATTTCAAGTAGAGGGAGTGTCGCACTATAAACCGAACTGTTTCGCAGCTATTCCACATTCGGCATTAAGAGCAGACATTATGAACAGCCACTTAAGTATTTCTTAATGTATGTATGTACATGGCTGCCTCTTGTTGATCGGATGCTATTGCATTCTTCCTGAAGCCATCTAGACATTCCCAAGACCTTTTCGAAATGACGGTTTACATTTTCATCTATAACAGTTGCAAATTTCAAGATAAACCAGCACGAACAATCGAATGTCAAACCGATTTTATCGACATTTATTATTAGCCAAAATGATTTGTTCCATTTTGTGTAGGACCCACTGTAAATTGTTCTTGGCACAATCAATTAGAACCCCACCTAACATTAGTTTTCGTTTATCCAACCAATTATGCCAAAAAAACAAGACTCCTTCAAAATACCACTCTTTTTTTTTCTTTCCTACTGATAACGGTTAACAAGTTCATCGAATGACCCATTAAATGTTGGACAAAAAGTCGAACCGCTTTTTAGACATTCTACGAAAATGTTGTTGCTGCTGCCTGGCCTGGCACTGACAAAACGAAATTTGATATCAAAACGTAGCGACAGCAAATTAAAATTAAAAAGCAAAACATCGGCACATTGACAATGTTATTTCCACTAATTTCGGTTTGATCAACATCCTGTGTCTGGAGGCCACAATGCCAAAAACAACAGCAACAACAACAAGACACCGAAATGAATGGCAAGTTGCGCGATAATGGCCAATAAATGCAAAATGTGATTAGAAGCGTGGACAAAATATGTCGGTGTGGTGTTTCGGGGCCATTTATTTATGGTCAAGTGTAGAATCCTTTAAACTAAAACAAAAGGTTGTTGTGTTTGTATTCCTTCCCCCTCATCCTAATGTTGGGTGACGTCTGTCCCATAAAGAAAACAATGCTGCTGGCAAAAAACAAAGTTTTGAAAAAATGGCGCTAGAAGATGTTTAACAAAAGGCACACACTTCATGGCCGGATTTCAGTGCAGACACATACTTATAAGGGAGACCTGATACAACAACAGCAACATTCAAACCATTCCAACAAGCCAAAATAACAAAAAAAAAACAACAGCCAACACCAAGAATGATGGCACACATTAGATGATTGGCTTTGCAATTTTTTTGTTTGTTTCTGCTGGTTACACTCTCTCCCCATTTGTTGTTGGATTCTTTATTTAGCCCCATCGTTGTTCTTTCATCGATCCATCGATCGATGGTTGCTGATGATGATCGTACGACCAGTTTAAACGGAAGCCATGCCTGTCTTAGGCACGAAAGAAATTTAATACTAATTGGCATAAATACCAAGTGTCGCACAGTGGCAATATGTTAAAGTTGCACATAAGCGATGCGAGGCAATGGAAGGGGACAAGAAGAAAAAAATACACACAAACTCAGGTTGCATCTTCACCACTTTCTCGCTCCGATGAGATCTTCACATTGGAAATCACATCAATTGCCAGGTCTCGACATAATATTTGCTGAAGGAGCATCTTCTTCACTAACAATGGATGAATGCTGGGGTAGAAGATGTATGGATGCACTGACAGCACATCGATCGATCGATCGTTTGGCTGATGGTGATGTTGAAAAAAGCTGATACTGCTGCTGCTGCTGCACCACAGATGACGAATGATTGTTGTTTTTTGTGCAGCATTGCCACAACTACTGACCATGGTGATGGTGATGGTGATGATATGTGTGCTACTGCATTTATTATTGATACTCTGTTGCAACGTTTAAAGGATGTAGTCAGGAATCAGTGACAGACAAAAAGCAAGCAAACCAAAACAGCAGCAACAACAACTAAACATAATAATGAAGTCACAATTATTCATTATTTCCATCAATGAGAATTTCCACTTTAGAGTAGAGAATAATTTGTTAGCTACAGTTGTTATTGTGGTAATTTTGTTCGATTTCAATTTTAAAGAACATTATAAATTTCTAAAAAGGAACTTGACGACCTATTAGAACATTTTCCGTCGTTTAATTCTTATAAGCTTTCCATAGTTGAAAGTCAGACTATATCGGACAGATAACACGATTTTAAGAAGTGAAATCCGCAACAAAACTCATGATTTATGTCATAACAGCTATAGTACAGCGGATCACCTTTATGTGTTGTTGTGACCCCTTTCCCAATCCATCGTATTCCCTGTATGACAGTAATATCGGCCTTGTACTTTGCAAGTACACCTGCCAGTGCGTAAACATCACCCTCTCTATAATGAGTCCGAACATTCAAGGTGCTGATTCACAGATCGTGGTCCTTAAAACGTTAGCGAGGGTCATGAATTTTAGAGAGGTTTGTTTTTATACCCTCAGTCTTTAGACTAACGAAGGTATAACATCTTTGATACGGTCAAAAATGTGCCTCACCGAAATAATGGTTTTAGAGCCCCAAGTATTTTTGGACGAGTAAGGACAACGCGAAGCCTACTGCTCTGCAGACTCCTTGCTCGTCAAACCCGAAGCAGGATGACATCGCTGCTCGACGGATTGTCCTGGGTGAGATCCGGCTGGCAATCATAGACAGGGCTGACCCCAATGGGCGTGTCAGTGACTGTCATTGGTTGCTAGTTGAGGGTCGTCTTCGGGACATCCTCATCTCGGACGTGGTGGAACAGCCCCATGTGCGGCTAGGCCAGTCTGCCCTTTACAAGGGAGTCAAGGTAATTAGCTGTGAAAACAAGGAATCGGCAGATTTCCTTGTTAAAACAGTTAATGACATTGGCTCTCTTTGGGAAGGTATCAATCTGGCGGTTGTACCTTTTTCTGAGATACCATGTGGGATGATAACCTCAGTATGGGTACCTCCTCCTTCAATGGAGCTACGACGAATACTGAAGTTAATTGAGAAGCAGAACGTCCGTCTTCAGATGGGAAATCGGAGGATTCTCGGTTCCTTTAAGAAGAACGACGGACTGGTCATTAAATTCGCCACTGACAAGTCCGGCGAAGACTTCTTAAGGATTTGAGGTGGGGTTGTGAACTTTGGATTAGGACGATTATGTTTCCGAATCCCACCGAAGCACCAGTAGGTAGGAAGCGGCAAAACCTTAGCTTTTTGCAAATAAACCTTCATCACTGCAAAGCTACTGCTGCTCAACTACTGAAAAACCTCTCGACTCAAGATATCGATATCGCCCTAGTCCAGTAACTTTATTTATACAAAAATAAGGTGAGTGGGCTTAGCGGCAAGAACTATTCTGTTTCCGCGGCCTCGAATGGGGACAAGGTAAGGACATGTATAGTTGCTAAAAATAGTCTTAACCTAATCCTTCTGTCCAATTACAGTAGAGGTGATATAACCACGGTACGGATGGAAGAAGGTCGGAACAAACCCTTAGTTTCTTCTTCGATTTACCTGCCTTATGAAGACCCCGAACCACCAGGCAAGGTCACTCAGGATATAGTGGATGAACTAGGGAGCATAGGCTGGGTCGTCCTTGGATGTGATGCCAATGCTCAGCACTTCCACTGGGGAAGCAGTGACACAAATTTATTTTAAAAAATAATTTAAGAATTTGTAATAGGGGTAACACTCCCACGTTTCAAAATAGATTAAGGGGGGAAGTCATTGACATAACCCTAAACCAACATGGACGACTCCGATGTAGAGAATTGGAAAGTATCGGAAAAGTGCTCCTTTTCGGATCACAAAATGATACTATTTCAAAACTCTATACTCGGGGTAACACAGAACCCTCATAGAAATCCCAGGAGAACGGATTGGGGTAAATTCGAAGTTCTGACGGCCTCAAAATTATGTGGAAGTAACACTCTCCACACTGTCGAAGAGGTCGGGAGAGCTGTGGATTCCCTAACCAAAATCCTTCTCACGAGCTATGAGGACTCTTGTTCAATCACCTATCCTTGGAAGAAATCCCAACCGGTGTGGCGGACCAAACAATTAGCCAAGCTGCGTAAAGCATCCAACAATAAAGCCAGTAACACGAAACTCAGAACGGATTGGGATGCCTACAAGGTCAATTTCAATAAGTACAAGAATGAAATCAAGAAATCTAAGCGAAATTCTTGGGTTAGTTTCAGTGAGTCGATAGAAGGAGTTAGTGTAGCTGCCAGATTCCGTAAGATACTATCTAAGGACCCAAAATCCATAGGTAGTATCAAACGGAGCGATGGTTTCTGGACTAACTCCGGTCTAGAGACTTTGGATCTGCTGTCAGGGGTTCATTTTCCCGGTTGTGTTGACTTCGACGGAGCCTTGAAAACAGCAAGTCACAGTCGAGTCCGAACTGTCGAAGATGAACAGCTGATTGACAGAATAACTAATCACACAAGAATTCGGTGGGCGATCAACAGTTTCCAACCTTATAAATCACCGGAACCGGATGGTATAATACCGGCAATGCTACAGAATGTGGCTGAGCCGGCCCTATCAATTCTGCCAAGTCAGAAGCCAAGTCACACTCTACCAAAGGACCACATACCAATTAGTCTTTCTTAATTTCTTTTAAAAACGTTAGAAAGGTTACTGGATCTTGAAATTAGAACACAATTAAACCTCAATAACATCAGCAAATCACAACATGCTTACACTAAAGGCAAATCAATGGAGACTGCCCTGCATGAGGTGGTCGGGCATGTTGAGAAGCATATGGAAAATTCAGGCTTCACGCTGGGGGCCTTCCTCGATATAGAGGGGGCTTTCAATAACGTGAAGCTTGAATCAACCCACGATGCTCTCAGCAACACTGGTATTTCCTTGTGGAATAGATTGATGAGATACTGAAAAGTAGAATCATCAACTCATGCATAGGAGAGAGTTCCGTGAGGAAATTTGTTAACAGAGGCACTTCGGAGGGAGGAGTTCTCTCACCCCTGCTATGGCTTCTGGTAATAAATGAAATACTTGTGTGCTTCGACTGGCTGAAGATCAAGGTGGTTGCCTATGCTGATGATGTGGTTGTGCTGATAAGTGGCAAATTTCTGCCAAACCTCTCTAAGCTCATGCAAAGAGCCTTAGTACAACTTGCAAACTGGGCCCAGAACAACAGTCTGGGAGTAAACCCGGAAAAACAGAGCTTGTACTGTTCACTAAGAAACGCAAAATTCCTAATTTCGAGCCTCCAGTCCTGGACGGAGTGGCCCTGGAACTTTCTACGGAAGCTAAATACCTCGGCACTATTCTGGACCATCGCTTGTCATGGAAAAGAAATGTAGTGGATCGAACGCTACTCCCCAAATTATCAAGTGTACAAAGAACCGCGTAACTGCTGATTACCGGATCGATTAAAAGCATTCCTCAAGCTGTTTAAAACGTCATCCTGGATCTCCAACCTTTGGATATCCTAATCCAGTTTCAGGCGGCGAGAACTGTTTTTAGACTCCGGGAGTCAGGGTTCTGGCGTGGTTCACACTTTGAACACTCGAATGTCCTAAAACTAATTGATAGTCGACTTCAGTAAGGTGACAATGGTTGCGTAAGCGATTATATGCCTACGTCATTCGAGTTTGACCCCTTAACCGTTATCTTCCCAAGCAGAGACGCATGGGCTAAGTGCATATCTCCTCTGGACGGTCTGGCAATTTACACAGGCGGATCCAAGATGGAAGAAGGTACTGGCGCTGGCGTCTACTGCGAGAATCCACTAATTAAGAACTCATACAAGCTCGACGATAACTGTACTGTTTTTCAGGCGGAGATTCTTGCTATCAGGAAAGCAGCTGAATTGGTGAAAGGGTTTGAAGGTAGCCTTATAGAACTGGCGACTATATATGTCGATATTCAAGCGGTCCTCAAGGCTCTCAAGTCATGGACCATAAATTCAAGAGCTATTCTTGATTATAGGAGAGCTCAGCAGGATACAGTATTATCGGAAACGAAGTAACAGATGAACTGGCTCGAGGTGGCTCCAGGTCTATCGACTTATCAGTTGATGAAACCGTTCGGCCACCGATGTGCCGCTACATCGGCAAACTTCGGGAGATCTTCAATGAAAGAGCACAGCAAAGATGGCATGAAGAACGGCTTCCCTCCTCTCACTTGATAAGTTAGGCATGAAAATCGCGGTAAGACTTATAACAGGTCACTGCAGAGTGAGATATCTAACTTCAAAATGGGACGACAGTGGCATTGACTACTGCAGACTATGTGAAGATGCGGAGGAGATAGCGACTGTCGAACATCTGCTTTGTAGGTGCCCCTTGTTGCAAACAAGGAGATACCGAACACTAGGTAGATATGAGATAGACACTCTGACCTTCCAGTCTAACATAGATCCCATCGCCCTACTTAACTTTACCAAACATCTATCATGGCTTGGCAAAATAACCCAATAGTAATCAGACTCTGCTCACTCTTCCAGAACACTCTCATCTATACATAGAAATCACTCTCTACATCTCCATCCTATCTGTGCTGCACCATCTCACTCAACATCTCCTACACTCACCATCATCTCATCACCTCTACCCTATCATCCTCATCTCATAAACTACATCAACACTTTAAATCTTCAGCAATAGCCCACACAGGATGGACACAGTGGACCAACGGTCTCCGAGTGGAGCAGTCACCTATTCCACCAGATGGCTGCGCATCCTTAAACCTAACCTATCGCAGCATAGCTCTTGAAGGGAGTCACCGATTTGGTCCAAACTTTGCACATCATAATATTTCTACGAGACAGAGATAAGGTTCAAATATAGAATATATGAATATACAAAATTTCGGAAATTTCAAGTTTAAGAGCTGATCTCAAACCCCTATAATTTTTGTTGTAACAACTTGTATTAGATGGCCCCATTAAGACGGTACACGTTTTTTTCAGGGGCAAGTCCATACTTCCTGAGAAAATGGTGTAAAAATACCCTATGACACCATGGGTAATGGTTGGAACGCACCATAACTCTCCAACGGATTAGACGATTCCGTCCTCAATTTGGCATTCGTAGTTTTTTGTCCAAACTTAGTTTAAAGAATGGACCGACATATCCATCTTGGGAGCCATTTCGTTCGAAAGGTATCGTGAAAACCACCTACTTTAGTTGTTCGCCGTTGATCTTCTATAACTCTAAGGTAATAATGCCAATAAGCTTGAACATGCAAAAACATTAAAACGAAAAAAATGCAAAACGTGGAACTATTGTGAGGGATGTACTCGTAGCCGTTGTTCGGTAAAGACCTTCATGGGACTTTATACATACATATATGTTTAGAGGACATACGTTTAGTACAATGCAGGACGAGCCACAGCTGCCACACCTATTAAATATAAAGACCTAATATTTTAGGGTATCCTGCGGTCGCTAACACCCGCCCATACCCGTTGTACACTTGTTTTTTATAGATTTCATTAAATGTGTCTGTGTTGTCTGTCGTATGTATTAAACGTATGGAATGTTTATCGAACCAATTGAAATTGCTGTGACAACAATAAAAATGCATCGTTTTTTGTTTCGTTTCATTTACCCGTTCCTCTACAATGACAAACATTGACAATTATATAACCGAGCAGAAGAGTCTCTACACTGCCGCAACATAGGCATGTGAAACCTCTTCAAACTCCGCACTATACTTCATCTAATATCTGCTAAAAAGTAGCAGGTTGCTCTTACTTCTGAATCAAATACAACAGTTTGGCAAAAAAAAAAAACAATTTCAGCAGCTGATCAAACGATTTGTAGCTGTAAACTTGGCAATAGCCAGTGGGTTTTTTTGTGTCGTTTTCTACTCTTTTGCCAAAGATCGCTTGGTACTCCGGATGGTGGTGAGTCCATTGACAGCAGCCGGTGTTTATGAATTTGTTGGGAATGTAGTATGTAATCATTGTAGTTCATATATGTATGTATTTATGTACATATTTATGTGTTGGTCGAGACAAAGTATCCTTAGTTGGCATTTGGACATGTTGTTGCAACCTGGTGACCAGAGATAGACCAAACATTGAACCAAATCACGCCAGCTATTGATCGATCACTAACTAAATGGATAAGCTAATAAATAGTGAGCAAGTTGCTACTGCTGCTGTTGATCTTGTTGTTGTTCTTGTTGTTTGGCAATATTGCCGCCAATGTTATTGCTGTTGTTTGTTGCTTGTTAAAGCAATAATCCAATTAATCGAACAATTTACTTTAATCTCTGGCATTATTATTGCTGTTGCTATTGTCGAGGTATTGACTCAGACCAAAAACCAATGTTTCTCCTGGGGATAAAAGCTGGACGCAAAAGAAGAGTTGTTCACAACATAAAACCGGAATTTGTCCTTTAACAAATTAAATGACTTAAATGGACATTTTATTTGCCATATCTATGCTTTATCGTTGATTGGTTTTTTGCTAGACGCATAATTGGGCAGTGTAAAGTTGGGTCATAATTTTCATCACACATCAGTAGAGGACATTTTTGTAAAAAATCTTGAAATTATGCCATAATTTTAATATATAAAATTGAGAAAGAGTTTGTTGTTTCAATACAAAAAAACTAAGAAAACTTATGCGGATTTGTCTTTTCCGGAAGCAAATCTAAAATGTAAAGCAAGAATGCTGTGATTTACTAATAATAAATTACTCGATTTGGAACATAATATTTATACATTTGGAGAGGGTATCGAGAGCACTTATGAGGTCACTTCATACAGATCAGACATGATTGTTGCAGAGAACTAGAATTTGTGATCAGATACAAGTGTTCCACTGATGTCCACCGGTCCCTGTGCATTTTCATTTCAACTTATGACAGAATAAGCGGCTCTTAATTCGTTGAACCTTTGGACTATGACTCAATGTGAAGACGAAATAATTATAAGCCACGTTCCAGTACTTTTAATAGCAAAACAAGCACAAAGCGAACTCTTAATAATTGCTTCAGCATATTATTTTAAAGTACTGAAACAGAAAAAATCCCGGCAAATCAAAAAATTGAGCATAAATTTCGAATGTCAAAGAAGGAGCATTGGGATCTCAGTATATAGTCCTCTTTTGTTTTTGTACATGCAAAATTCAGAAGAAACATGTACACTAATCGGCATTCAAAACTCCATCGTAGACGTTGATAATGGAACAGGGTTTGTCGAGACCCAAGGAAGTGGACTGACTATTGCACAGTGCGCCCTTATACCTTTATTTAAGATCAAACTAGTGAATGAATTGTCCCAAGGATCAGAAAGGCCGACAACTATCTAATTGTGATCGCTGAAGTAAACGGCAGAGCAGTGGTAGAGGGTCCCTATTGGTAGTCTAGTCTGCGCAAGCTGTCTCTGGTCCACCACCTTACGACAACTCAAGGGCACAACACAAGGCGAAACATACAAATGAAAAAAATATATTCTTAAAACAAAATCCATAGGTTGCAGTCTGACAACTCCTCCAAAGATAACCCCTTTGCATTTAGCCAGGAGCTGGTAGTTAGCCAATTAAGGC
Source organism: Musca autumnalis (assembly GCF_047663935.1). NCBI lineage: Eukaryota > Metazoa > Arthropoda > Insecta > Diptera > Muscidae > Musca > Musca autumnalis. Next base: position 300,400,611 of record NW_027411644.1, on the reverse strand, counting down.
TGTTAGCACTGGCAACGAAAGCAACGACACTTTTGGTTCCGAAAGATGAACAACCTACGAACGCAAAAAAGTCCTTCCGATGTTCCGAATGCCCTGTTCGTCTTCAAAATCTCCACAGATACTGCATATGCTACAGTGCACAAACGGAATGAGTAGAAGTAGGAACTAAGTTGTCCGAACATGTAATGGAACATGTTTTTACAAACGAAGATTCTGCTGGGCCCCATTTCGATTCTAACGAGGTACATCGTGTCATCCAAGTCATCAAATGCATGGACGAGTCCTCAAAGGAGCTTGACGATGCTCGAGACGACACCAACTTAAGGCTGAGACCTAGTGCCAGTATTTGGTTGTCCAGGATAGAATGTGACGGCCCAAAGCTGCTAAAAGGTAATGGACAAAACGAACAAATTTGTTCCAATGTACGAGTGGTCCGAGCCACCCAACAACAACATGAGTCTAGTTCTCTTGATAGAATACACTGGAGTGGAGACACTGACGATACTGGAAAGCAAAATGGTCTTTGACATAAGAGACGACAAAGTTAAAATCCTACGCACACGTGGCCCAAATGAAGATGTCGATGAGGATGAAGTCACCTATGCAGAAAACCTGCTGGACAACATGCATCTAGAGAGACCATCCACATCGTCGCCCCATAAAAATTATACAGAGGCTACAAACCAATAAAGGATAACAGTAAGCCCAGGGGGGTAACTCTCTATTGCGATGCGTAAGAAAAATGCGATGCGTAAGGAAATTAAATGCGTCTCTAATACGTTTTCGTATCTCCTTTCGCAAGTATTTTTGTTCCTTTTTCCTTTCTGTCACCGCCGCAATCTGTAATACAAAAGCATATGTCAAAATCGTGCGTTAACGCAAATATCTTGCGCTAACAAAATACCAAACGCAAACGCATCGCAATACAGAGTAACCCCCAGATCGTGTCTAATTGTTAAAAAAACACCATAAACGATGTCTTATGTCCCCATTGGAGAATAGTCAGCAGTCCCTTATCGTTTCTGGTGTGGGGTACGATGAGAGCCATTCATTCTCACAACACCATCATCATTGGCTGCGATGCTAACGCAAGATATACCTTTTAGGACAGCACTGAAACTAACGATTTAATAAATTCTAACAATCTTCATATAGGCAATAGAGGTACTAACCCAACTTTTGTATTTCAAAACTCGGATAAATTTAGTGCGTGCCAGCGTCCGATAGACGACAAATCGAAATGGATACTATACGACAAGAAGTCTTTCTCATATCTGGAAAACCAACGCTCCTTAAATGAAAGATCTAGGAGAAGTTCAACAGGGTTTTGAAAACTTCCCAACATTCCACACAGAGACTTTACATCAGATATAGAAACAATTAAGAACGGCGTTAAGTTCGGGCAGGCGGAACTTGTTATATCCTCCAGTACGAGTTGTGTTGAAGTGAAATGGAACAATTAATTTCTAAATACCGAATTTCAGCAATTTCGGTAAAACAGTGTGGCTAACTTTTAAAATACCCAAATTTCGGGATATATCGTTCTATGGGGGCTATATCTAAACGTCAATCTATACATACAAACATACAAATTTCTGGCGGAAAGTTTTAAGACTCAAAGAAGACTAAATACCAAATTTACGTTATTCGGTAAGGTAATGTGGCTAAAACCTTCAAAATACCGAAAATCAAGATGTACGCTTCTATAGGAGACGTGGACCTATACTGATAACCCCATGGAAGACTAAATAAAAATTTCAGTCTTTCGGTGGGATATTAACGTCACAACCTTCACAACTACGAAAATCGGGAGGTACCGTTCTATGGTGGCTATATCGAAACGAGGACCTATACCGACGAATTTCAGTCGGAAAGGTTTTTACCTCCAATGTAGACTAAATAGCAAATTTTAGCCATTTCGGGGGGTTGTTGTGGCCACAAGCATTAAAATACGAAAAATCGGGAGGTACCGTTCTGTGGGGCCGAAAAATTTCTGGGGAAAAGTTTTATACCACTAAAGAATACTAAATACAATTTTCCAAATTTCAGCTATTTCGGTGGAATATTGAGGCCACAACCTTCAAAATACCGAAAATCCGTAAGTACCGTCTATGGGTCCTATATGAAGGCGTGGATCTATACCGACGAATTTTATATGAAGGGTTGTATACCCAAGATGAAGAATAAATACCAGATTTCAGCCATTTCAGTGGATTATTCTGGCCACAACCTTCAAAATACCGAAAATCGGGAGGTACCGCCCTTTGGGGGGCAAATACAAAAGACCCAAAATCCTTTCATTATTTTTGCTTAAAACTCTCGAATATCTCTCGATAAGTATCGACATGCTTATTCTAGAAAAGAAGTCCACAGGGTAGGGTGATATCTTCATTGCGTTGGTTCCTTGTCATTAACAAATTAAAAATCAAACTTGACCACATAGGAATAATGATTGTGATACTCATATCTAGTTTGTTTCCGTCCGTGCTGAGTGACATCATGGACGGGTCCCTGAAGTCTCTGTACACTTGGGCTACAAGCAGTGGCCTAGGAGTGAACACAGAAAAAAAATAGATGATAGTTTTGACTATACAAATACAGATTACGAGGTCAGGAAGGATGTTGATACAAACAGATTAGAACATTTGATTACCAATAACTGGTTACGACACCGAGGTGTACACAGACGGCTAAAAATTGAATTGTGAAGTCATCTCGGGTACCGTAGGAGATGAAAGATGCAAACAGATGCAAAAGCATATCAAAGCCCGGGAATTAACTTGGTCCCTCTTTCATCTTAAGTGTACACTGACCTCCCCGTGGTGTCGCCTGTGGAACTGCCTTTAAAGGTAGGGAGCTAACATGTGCCGCGGTTCACCCATAAGAGAGTTTAAAACTTTGGGTTGGGTTCCATACTGTGAAAAATCGAAGAATACTAAAAAAACCCTCTAAACTTGACGATCCCTGTGAATCTGCACCTGTATAGAGAAGGTGCAGTTTACGCATTGGCAGATGTGCTTGAAAAGTACCATGCCGACATTACTGCCATACAGGGAAAGGCATCAATCACAACAACATCTAAAGTTGCGATGACGAAAAGCACGAGCTTGGTTGTTGGTCGGAGGTAAAATATCTGGTCTCAAGCTTCACCCCAATGGATGAAAAACTTACTACAATTCAGATAAAAACCTAATTTTTCAACATCAGCTTTATTTGCGGCCAGGCTCTCACTGAAGACAGGTAAGAAGATACATATCGCTCATTTACTCAAAGAGTGACACATCTCGAAAAATCAAGTTTCGAGAAAAACGCGTTTTAAATTGGCGATTGAAATTTGACTTCCCAATTTAAAAAGATTATTACACTAAAACTAAAATAACTACTTGGGCCATATTTTGCAACCAGAGAGCCAGATGTCAGTTCTAATTTTCTGTGCATGATCAAGCATGATATGAAGTGTTTTAGTGCTTCAGAAACTCAAAAAACTTTTGTGTTGAATTTCGCGAAACTCGTATTAAATGAGCTGTAACTCGTCTAGTTTTAGAGATATCAGCATGAAAATTTGACACAAGATGAAGTATAAGTCGTAGAAAAAATAGAAATTGCTAACTCAGAAAACGCATTTTTTGAGTTATGTCACTCTTTGAGTAAATGAGCGATATGACTCATGTCCTTCCCATGACATTAAAACTATTCTAGGCTATTTTAATGTGAAAATATACCAGATTTAAACATCTGGATATTCATAAGGGCACCTGGCTGCCTCCAGACCAAACAACAAGAAATGAAATTAATCATGTTTTGATAGATCGAAGACATTCATCGACCGTGTTGGATGTGCGATCGTTCCGAGGAGCCAACATAGACTCGGACCATCACCTTGTTGCAGCAAAGGTGCGTACCCGATTAAAAGTAGCAAATAAAGTACAAACAGACACAACATGGACGTTGAACATCGGTAAGCTGCAATCACAACAGATAGCCACAGCATATTCCACTCAACTGGAACATTTGCTTAATCAAAGCACTCCTCGTCCCAATAACATATCAGCGCAATGGCAAAGTATTGCCCACTCCATCCAAATAGCCACAAAATCCTGAAACCTTGACCAAGGAACCCGTGGTATGACCAAGAGTGTCGTGCAGCTATCGAAGAGAAATATTCGGCACATAGGGCTACTACTATACAATCAGTAGCAATGCGTAGAGCACTATAGAGATATCGAGAGAAAAGGAGAGAGGAGAAACGTCTTTTCAGCAGTAAAAACAGAGAAATGGAAAAGCGGGAGTGTGAAAATTCTACCAAAGAATGAAAAATCAAAATGATGACTTTGGTACAGGCACATCCTCCTGTAGAGACCAGCAAGGTAATTTGTTAACTGATGTAGATAGTATGCTCAGAATATGAAAGTAGATGACGAAAAATCCTAGCTGATGGTATTGAATGTATAACGCCCGACTAAGATGAGGCAATAAACCGGCTGAAGAATAATAAGGAAGCCGAGCCGTACAAAACCGGAGGCGGCACGCTAATAAGGTGTATACATTAGCTAGTTAGCACCATCTGGCGGGATGAACGTGTCTACAAGAAAGTAGATAAGACTATGTGATCTAACTAGAGGAGCATCCTATGGTCAACGAAATAATTGGGTCATACCTGGCAAATAAACCTTGACCTGATACTTACCCTGCGGCAAATCCCGGAAAAGACCCTAGAGATGCAGATCGATTATAAAGTAGCCTTCGACAGCTCCCCTTCGTTCAAAGGTATTCCAAGCAGTGTTGTCGAATTTGCTGATTTATCGTAATTTTGACGATTTTTTGGCCCAAAATTGAAAATGACGATTTGACGATATGGTCCAAAATGACGATTTTTCACCTAAGCCAGAAATGCATGAAATAAAAGATAACTACATTTTGACCAAAGTTTCACGAAAGATTTTAAGGAAAGCAATGTTCCAAACTCGATTTTTGAGCTTTTTACCGCCTGTTCATGTATGTCGCACGGAAACCTGTACGAAAGGAAAGCAGTCGCTCGCTTCCGTCTAAAAATGCGTTCATGTATTTCGCAAACTATCGTGCGACTGCCGTTACGTACCTATCAAAAAAACTACTAATTTGAATTTACATTTGTACAACTATGTTCCATAAATGAGAGCCAACCCTGCTAGCATATGGACGTGAGTTTCTCACTCCCTCGCCTAGGAAGTCACTCCGGAGACACCCCAAGGAAGATCGTCGGTGAATTACACAAACAATTTGTATAGCCTTATTGTGATTACCTTTTATCGCGTATGCCGACACTTTGGAGTGACTTCTGAGTGACTTCCAAGGCGATTGTTTACATTTATTTAATGATTCAACACATTTGAACTAATATGGGCATTTTTTCTATCTGATGATTACATGAGCCGGTGGTGCAGTGGTAAGCATACTCGCTTTGCACTCTGAAGGTCCGGGTTCGCTTCCCAAGTCAGGCAACTAAACATCACATTTTTAAAATGACAATATTAATGTAGGCGGAAATTCCAATGAATAATTTCTATAAAAGAGCGTACGTTAAGAAAAATAAAAGTAAAAAATAAATAAAAAAATTAAAACTAAAAAAATTAAAATAAAAATAAATAGAAAAAAATAAAAGAAATATTTTTTGTAATTCTAAGAACTATCGCGGAAACGATCTTCTAGAAGTGTCGCTGGAGTGACTTCCAAGACGACACGCCGGCGTGGTTCATTTCTTCGCAACGGAGGTCACTTCAGGGTGACTTCCGCAACTATCGCCGCGGCTGTTATCATCGCCCTGGGCGACACGCCTAAGTCACTTCCGCGATAGTTTTTGCTTGCAGGGAAATGAGAAATGAAAACAAAATCCACATATACATACAAATATTGGAATATGTGTGATTTGTTTTGTTTGAAAAATAAAATGTGTCGGTATTTTAAATTATTTTATTTAATTGATTTCTTCAAAATAATAAATGAAGCCGCCATTGAAACGTGTCTGTAAAATTTTTATTTTGTTTCAAGAATGTGTTGCATAAATTTGTTTTAAGATTTTCGGTGTTATTCGCGAGTTTACGTTCTACTCGGCAGCTACAAAGCAAGTGAGTGATTTTGACATTCTCTTTCTATAAGAGACAGTCCTTTCGAAATACATACATAAACCCAAATTTAATGGAAAAGTGTACGTTTACGTGTTATTTCGTATGGCTTGTCGGTCGCATAGATTTTCGTTTCGAAGGTGTTTACATGAACAGAAAACGATTTTTTTCCACTTCCGAAGCGCAAGAAATTTTTCGGTCGACATACATGAACAGGCTGTTAATGTTTTATAGCAATTTCCAGACGGATTGGCTATATTTAGACACATATCTGGCATATCTAGGCACAGGTATTTCATAGTTTTTGCCCACATTCAAATTACATGAGCTGAAAATGTTCCTTTAGTTTTGGTAATAGATGAAAATCTTCCTTTAAAAGTTTTCGAGATAAAATATTACTTATATATATTTTGTTATAAAAAATATGAGCCCAGCTTTATTAACTTCCTACAAATGCCATCTTTAAGTTGTCAGCCAGTTTTGAATGAAAATTTTTATCGATTTTCGACTGCCCAACAACCAAAATGTACGTGTACGGACAAATACGGACAGTCACACTGTCAAGCAAGCGATATTTGAGCTAAGCTACCATTTAAAATGGCAATGTGTACCCAGCTTTACCATACTGCATTGCTCCAAACTCGATAACCATAGGAAAACTATCATCTTCTGAAAGCTGTTTTTATAGCAGTATTTAAGTGATATTGGGTTAGATTTATTGCTGTGGATTGTATATCTTATGTTGTCAGTCTCATTCTCAAAAATAGCAGCGAAAAATCGAATTAAACGGTAACGAAACCTAGTTTTGGACCATGTTGACGATTTTTTTACGATTTTTCAAATATTGTTGACGATTTGACTGTTTCACTATGTCGATCGAAAATGAAAACGAAAAAAAAACTACTTCACTCGTGTATGATTTTCAAATTTTGTATTTGCTTTGAAGCAAAAACAAAGTCAATATTACCATGAAAATCAAAGTTTAGGTGTTTTTCATTCGCATTCATTTTCTTTCGACATACTGAAACAGGCCCTTTGTTTTTTCGACCCCAAACGCACTGTACTTGTTGGGTTTATCAGTTAACTATAGTTAACAACAACAAAATAGTTGCGACCTTAGTTTAGGTATGTTGTTATGGTGTGTATGTGTGTGGTTTGTTAATATTGTCTCAATGTGTAGGTGGGGGTTGTGTTGGGGTTTGTTGGTACATTGTCAACCCCTCCAAACATTTTCTATCGCTTGCTTGACGCAAAAGTCACTGAAAACGGATTGTTGTGTCTACTGCGACAGTCGCATTTGTTTCCGAAAATACAAAAATGACTAAAGAAACTGTTCCACTTATGCGGTCCACACTCTATTTTCGCTTCCGTCACTGTTGTATGTTTCTTATGCGATTCAGTTTGAGTGTGCATTAGGTACTCATGCAGGTACCGTTTAAGAAACTTTCAGTAGTGACGGAACCGACAGTATTTGTAAAAGGCTATTTAGTTTTTTTATTGTTTATTCAAACATATTATTATTATTCATTTGAATTTAATGTTACTGTGGTTATAAAATATGCATTTTATTATAAAATTTATCAAAAAATAAACAATTTTTATAATACAATTCACCTTTTATAACCGCATTAACATTGAATTCAAATGAATAACAATACGTTTGATTTACTTTTTTATAAAAGTAGTAAATATACAATAAAGAAACTAAACAGTATCAAGTTTGCACCGATTGCTAACAGAACGTCACAAGAACTGAAGAACCACTATTGTTTTGAAAACATTACTCTCTATAATAGAGAGTAGTATCAATACTCCAGACTTTAAGCATTTGTTTTTGTACAACATAAAGTGTCGCTTTTTATAATACTGTAAGTCGCGCAGTTGTGACCACATACGGGTAAAAAAGCGATAACAACATATTTGTTCTTGTAAATAGACAACATTCGCATTTTTAACTGAATGCAGGCACTTTACGGAGACGCATTTACTGAGAGAAGATATATTTAACTTCCAAATGTTTGGAGGGACACTATGGTGAGACGACGAGACCATTCAAAAGAAAACAATAACAAAGTTGGGAGCATTTCCCAAACAAGAGAGGAAATATGAGAGCAAATAGTGGAATATAGGGAAAAATAGGAAAGTGATTTTGCATCTCATGAAAATCTTACATATTTTTGAAAAAATAGTGGCTTTCGGATGGAAACTGCACATGTATCTTATGTGAGGTACCTGTACAGTATGAAAAAACTACACCACGAACTAAAATATGTAAAAATTCTTGAAATATTTTGTTCTGTGTACTTCTGAAACGGATGCATTAGCTTGAAGTTGAACATATTAGAAACTAAAGCTACTCTGAACTAGTCAAAGGAATCCTTTTTTAATTTACACTGCTTACAATTAAAAGTTAACTGCTTAAAAAGATTTCCGTTATAATAGAAATCTCATTGCCATTCAAGGAGATCCTGAAAATCCAATAGGCAACCTATTGGCATTTCTGTAATTACACAGATATGTCGCATCGACATAATTGTACATTTGCGCAATTTGGACTCAAATAATTAACCATAAAAGTCAGGAAATACCTAATCAATGATGGATTTTTTATGCAGAAATGTTGCAACGAGTGACATCAGTCATCAGTCAATGCAATGTGAAAACAGCTGAAACAACGATCATCAACATTAACTTCCTTCAATATACTCTCTCCCTTGGAAGAAAAGACAAACAGACTTAAGCATGTGTTTACGATTCGATTGTAATTGACATTCTTGTGACTTTACTGTTTGTTGTACCAACCACAATATTGTTGCTGCACAATTTTATTTTACTTTTATTTATGTTTCTTTTTGTCCCATCCAGAGATGGACATGTAATCGAAGCAGAAACAAGTTGTTGTGAATTTGAAAATGATTGTTACAAATCATAGGAATTTTCCCACCTGTAGAGATACACATTGGCATGAATAAAATTAAATTGGAAACGAATAAAAACATAACCACTGCGCCTTCCAATTGACCATAAAAAGATCGGATTGCATTGAGTTCAGGTGGAAGACAAAAAAACCAATCGAGGAACAAAAAAATAAACGCCAAACATACACAACAAAATTTATAAATAATGCAATAAGAAATCTATGAGATACCGCTATAGTTAATAATTTAATAGCAATGCAGTTTGTTAACACATTATTTATTTGATTTATAGGAGAAACAGAGCATCTGCTAGCATAACAACAATAAAAACCTCCAAGTTCCATGGAGACACTCACTTACTCAGTCACATGCTGGTCAACATAAATTACGAAAAACAAGAGGTAGACAGTGGTATCTAAACTTGTGTTTCTTTAAAACAAATGGTAGAAAGAATTTGCCTGAAATCATAAAAGGTCGTTCAAAGTTGTATATAGATTATTCTCAGCCCTTTACGCAGTTCTGAACCACCTTCATTAATTAGTGGAATTTACTTTTCCTTGTTAAATCCCAAATTTAATATTTTTCAATCCACTGTTAGCCCCTCAACAACAGCCTACAGGGGGGTTCACAAAATTAGAAACATTCATGTTGAGCCTTTTTTTCGTAACTAAACAAACGAACATTAGGCTTCGTGGTCCGTCGTCCGACGTCTGAAAAGTAGCCCACATAGACACCAGCCAACCAAACCAACATAAGAGACGTGTCAGCGACATGGACAATGGCGTATGGGGTTAAAAGATACATTAATCATTTGTTATTGTCGTCCATTCGACAGCTATCATTAACGTCAGATAACGTCATTATTATCAATTTAATTGAAAAATTACAAACAATTCAACAAAAACAAATAGTGGGGTTTTTTGTTGTAAAACGTAAAGCGAAAAAAAACAAAGAGTTTGAAAGAGGGTATATGTATGTGCTGCAAGTGCACCAAAAGAATAAGTATGCAATGCATTCAAGTTCCAATGTTTAGATGAAACAAGTAAAAAAGTATCACTAGGCTTTGCCGAAAGAGACACACCCTCAGCCTGTGTGGATTTAAATACTTATTTTCCAAAAAAAAAAAAAAAAACTTATGTATTTAGGGGGTTTTCAAAAATTTTGGACTTTGAACTTAAAAATTTGCGAGGATATCGACAGATAGGGCTTTTTTATTGCACTTGCCTACGACAAATCGGTTGCTACGTCTATGAGAAATCGCGCGTACTATTTTAGCGAATATTTTCGAACTTTTTTGGGGGAGGTACCGGAAGGAGTGGACCGATAAGCACCACTTTCGAATTTCATCTAATATTCGAAGAAATATTACAATATCCAAAGTGTGGACGAACGCGGTATACGGTTCGAGCTCTCCAGCCACTACATATGGTGCCATAGGGTGGTTTTTATAACTTTCGGGCTGTTTTTTCAAGAAGTATGGACTTGCCCGTGAAAAAAACTTTTTCTGTCGTAATTGAGGCAGCGATTGCAAGTTGCTTCAAGAAAAATCAAATTGAGTCGAGATCAGGTCTTAAAGTGAATTTATCAAAAAAATAGTGTGGGAGGTACCCAAAGGATTGAACAAATATAGTCCATATTTGAACCTGATCTATATCTGGCAGATATATTAGGATGTGTAAAATATGGACCACTTCGGCCACTCCCTTCAAGAGTTACCGTACAAACAATTTTTCCGAACATTTTTGATCTTTTATGGACGAGGTACCTGAAGGAGTGGACCGATATGGCTTATCTTCGAACTTAAACTATGTTTGGACAAAATATTACTAAGGCCAAATTTTGGACCGAATCAGCAGATCCGTTCTAGAGTTATCTTGCGTACCAACCACCTCACACGGTGTCATAGGCGTTTTTTGTACCTTTCAGGCTATTTTCTCAGGAAGTGTGGACTTGCCCCTGATGAAACTTGTACGGTCGTATGGGAGGCAGTGAATACAAGTCGTTACAACAAAAGTCAAAACGATTCGAGAGCAGGTCCTAAACTGAACTTTTCCGAAATTTTGTGTGGGAGGTACCCGAAGGATTGGACCGATTGAGTCCATATTGGAATCTCATCTAAGTTTGGTAGAAATTTCACGATGTGCAAAATATGGACCACATCGGTTAATTCCATCAAGAGATATAGAGCGCACAAATTTTCCGAACATTTCCGAACTTTTGTGGGGGAGGTACCGGAAAGAGTGGTCCGATATAACCCATTTTCGAACTTAAACTTAAACGAAAGCTAAACTTTGGACCGAATCGGAAAATCCGTTCGAGAGTTATGGTGCGCTCCAGCCAGCCAGACAGACGGACGGACATGGCTAAATCAACTCCAAATAGTCTGAAACACATTTCGTCCAAACATACTTGGGGTCTAAATCCATTATTTCGATGAGGCATATTTTGCCCGTATGAAAGTGTATATGCCCTCGTTAGCATAAATGCTGAGGGTATAAAAAGAGAGGGAATATAAAGTTTAAATTTTTACCTACAGGTTGCATAACATCAAAATTTTAGTGCAATCGATGGATATGGAGCTTGGAAACCCTTAAATAATGTGAATAATAATGCAAAGTAAAATCATAGTTAATCGTAGACATAATTAGAGAATCAGAATAAGGTTACATCATTATTCAGCTTAGTTGTTGTTGTTGTATCAGCCCAAATATGTGGGTTCCTATACTTTATTCAAGTGTCTGGTTCTGGTTTTTCTGTATCCTGATCCAAAAATATGCTGCAACCTGGACTGAATGTGTATATAAAGAATTAGGAGAGATGTGAATGGGGTTAGCTGGACAGCTAAACAAATGCAAAGGATAGTGGGGCCATAATCCACGTGCGGGGCATTTATTGATCATCAATTCGGCCCAATACGAATTGAGGCGGCTACATCGTCCGTATAATAATAATAATAACAAGTAAGTAAAGGCTATAGTCGGACGGGGCCGACCATGTGATACCCTACACCACAACCTCTCGGAATTAGCTATGTGCAACCACTTTGCATGCTGAATGTCCGGGTTCGATTCCCAAGCTTGGCCACATCAAATTTTCAAAGGTGGTATAATACCCCTTAGTAATAATGTTGGTGATATTTCCTGAGTATTTCAGCCATGAAAAACTTCTCTACAAGTGGCAACTTAGGACACGCCTTTCGGATTCGGCGATAAAAACTACGTCACATATCAATGACATAACATGAATCCATTGAAATAAGATAAGCCTCACTTGTCACTATTGGGATATTTGTGGAACAATTATATAAATTATAAATTTCTAAACAATATGCCATTGAATTTTCACATTGATTAGCATCTCCTGCTACATCTTTAAATTGTTTTTAAATATCACCTAATATAAATAAATATATATACAATGCAATTTGCCATATCTTTGATATTTGTCAGTAAGAGATACAAATGAACGGACAGGGCTAAATCGACTCCAAATTGTCTGAAACGAATTTCGTCCAACCATACTTGGGGTCTAAAACCATTATTTCGAAGAGGTACATCTTTGGTCGTATTCTGTATATATTCCCTTTATCCTAAAGGCTGAGGGTATAAAAGAGGTGGCGAAGCGACCCTATGCTACAATATTTGTATAAAAGTTCAATTGGACAACTGAACTGAAAATTTCTCTGCCATGATTGAAACAATTTGTAGTATGAGAGGAAATTGTGGTTCTCTACACAAAACCCATTATATATTAGGCAGTAGGCCCGTTATCTAGCAGACACATTATTGCAATTTGCATAAGGGGAAATATCAGTATTTATTTTTCCATATGTAGGCTACTTTGCCGGTATATCCCATCCAGGAATAAAAATATGGACCAAAAATAAAATTTGTATATTTTTCATACAAAAGTAATGGTCCATTTCACCCGCTCAATAATATTGGATCATCATCCAAAATTGTAGGCATCTTCTTCGACCTAAACCCTTACCTCGTGCAAAATTTCGTGACACTTCAAGCAAAAAAACTGAATATATTAGGATGTAACTCTGTTATCTGACTGCGTAAATCAATATAATTGGCATCAATGGAAAGGGCAAGAGTTGGTCTTTCAAATATTATTTACGTGGGCGGAATGTGTCTACCAGGAATAAGGATATAACCGGTATATAAAAAAATTTTCACAATTTTCACAAAAAAATTATGGCTCATTAAACCCTCTAAACATCATGCGATCACCATCTTAAAATGCAAGCATCTTCTTTGTCATATACTGTTGTCGTGTTCGAATTTTCGAGGCCATCGGGCTATTATTGCGACCTACAGAGCAGCTACAAAATCGGATAAAAATTATGTTTTCGGCCCATTTCACCCGCTAAATATTTCACGATCATCACCAATTAAAATAGCGTTCTATTCTGATGTTAAAACGACCTCCACACCAAATTTCGTGACGATCGGTCCACAATTGCGGCCTGGAGTTTGATTACAATTTATAACGGACACACGGACGGATGGACACACATCTCAAAATCGCTTTATCTCGCCGAGATATGAAGATTGGTATACCACATTGGGGGTCTCCGACGAATATTTCGCGGTGTTACATGAATTTTTTCCAAATAAAACTTATAATACCCTTTCCACATAGTGGTATAGGGTATAATTATTTGTTGTACTGCACGGTGTGCCTTAACCAAATTTAAATGGAAGGTGCTTACACCTGGGAAGTTTTTGCAGATTCTGAAACTACAATGCTTATAGATGAAAAATATAAAGAAACAAAAAAAAATCGCCGGAGGGATTTTCAAATAAATCGCGATTTAAGTTCACATTTTTAGGGGTTCTTTAGGTTTTTACGATTTTGCTTGGAAACCGCGAGTCCTATGTAAATGGGCCTAAAGAAAATATTGTTGCTGTGAAAATTCTCCACAAGACTGACCTTTATGATATTTTCGTAGGTTTTACCGTTTTTGAGATATAGAATTTCAAATTTAGACAATACACTGTATGTAGCGTGTGTTGATGATATGTAACATCTCTAGAGTGTAACGTTTCTGATAATTTTTCTCTTGAGTCAATATCTTGATGTTACTGAAGTCTGGTGTGTGTTGTGTCAATGCACAGTGGGCTGCAAGCGCCGTCTTTTGTTCGAGTGGCTTATTAAAGGCTTTTTGGTCAGATTTTATAATTTAATTTATTTATTTCCTAGGTTGTACCATTTTCAAGATATATAACTTTAATTTGGGAAATTACAGTAATGACATTGTTTTATAAGGAGGCGATACAGTCAGTGCATTGTCTCAATTGAACTTCTATATCTCAAAAACGATAAAACCTACGAAAACATCATAAAGGTCAATCTTGTGTAGAATTTTCACAGCCACAATATTTTCTTTAGGCCCATTTCGTAAGGACTCGCGGTTTTCAATCAAAGTCGTGAAAACCTAAAGAACTCCTAAAAATGTGAACTTAAATCGCGATTTATTTGAAAATCCCTCCGGCGATTTTTTTGTTTCTTGATATTTCTCATCTACGAGCATTGTAGTTTCAGAATCTGCTAAAACTTCCCAGGCGTAAGCACCTTCCATTTTAAATTAGTTAAAGCGCACCGTGACTGATGAACAATGTTAATCTAACGGTACTATGAACCCACCGTCTATATATGGCAAATACCAAATTCCTTTGCAATTCCATTTGAAAAAAATTAAAAAAATTTTTCGCGAGCACATCTACGATTTTTGGTATAGAGTTAAAGGAAAAAAATCTGGTTTCAAATCTGCTCGCGTTCACGAAATTGGACGATGCGCGCAAAAGTTATAGCGGTTTTTATCCTCTTATAAAGAAAAAATATTTTAAAATTTCTTATTTTTTGTATTGAGAAAATGTAAGCATATATCAGTAACAGCATTTGATATCCATCCGTAGATGCACCAAAATTTCCAAAATGTGTTTTTATTTTCGCGGAAAACCAAAAAATTTTAAAAACTCTGGCAATAAATTTAAATTCTACGAACTTAGAGTCCATATAAACCTCTAAAACTAAATTAAAAATACGTACAGAAACTAGACAACGCGTAAAAAAATGTGAAACCAAAATTATAAGCATTTGCTTTATAAATTGCATATTATAACAACAACAAAAGAGTAACAACTCATTGTTGGAAAATATTGTTACAAATTTATTTTTTGGTTTGTTTCGAAAAATTAGAAAAAAAATATTTGAGAGTTATCCAATAGGCCGGGGCGATTTGTATGGAAGGAAAAAAGTGTTATCGGGCGCCTGGAGTTTCTGATTCTTGGGATTGTACTGAGCAAAAAAGTCAACTAGACCATATGTCTACGGTGAAAATCGAGCCCCCGGATTTTGACTTGAAGTTTTTTTTTCAAGGATTTTTGGATATTTTGGCATATAACAACCAAACCACTGATATTTTCGATCCAACACACAGACAACAATTGTAGCCAAGACAATAATAAAGAACTCTCTAGTACATCGCAAAAGCATTGGAACGCTCCTTCAGGCAGTTATGGCCTCGAGAAGGTGCACATTTTTCGGAAAATATCGATAAATGACACTGTGCTACAAAATGGGACTCAAATTCAGTGGGTTGAAAATCCCTTTTTTAGATGAAAGCCCTTGGTGAGTGTACTAAGAACCCAAAAGGAAATTTTCACCATAGGTCAAGTTTCCGAGATATCGCGTGATTAATGGTTTAATTTTGGGCCCTTAATTTGCGAGAAAATAGCTTTATATCTCTGTTAAGCGTTATTGTAGCTTAATTTTGAGATTACATGTCTTCAGTCAAATCGAGTGGTGAATCTTTTTGTAGAATATTTCATCCCTCTAACTCAACTCCTTCCATGTCCTTTTCGTCCTTTATTTTTTGAACCGTAGTAAAAGTACCACAAGATGAGATTTTACAGCATCCAAATATTCTACAAAAATGTTGTTCAGAAGATTTTAGGTACGGTTCTCATTGATGACCAATCGATATTTTCCCGTTTTCATGGTCCTTTTTGACATTTACCTGTATTTTGTTGAGAAAACTATGTTTTGTTTTTATGTATATTCGTTATTGGTCTGTGGTGCATCTGAAATACTTACCATAAATAGCTCTTGTAATGACGAACACGTTAATAACAAATTTTATTGAAGGATAGATCCGGTTATCTAAATTTTTGAACCGGATATTCTGATATCAAAACCGATTTTGGAACCGGTTTTAAGTAACCGATTAGTCGTATATGTATATCATTGGAAAGCTAATAAAATGGTCAATCAAATGACAGCAAGTAGCTGATTACATGATTACAACTTTGTTGGTTCCGAATCTAGAACAAAAAACCGCTTTCTTAAACCGATTTTGATGTAAAATATCACTCGGTTGAAAAATTCTTTTTGGCGATGAAAGCCGATTAAGATATTTTATAAATCTGGAAAGACAGTTATGCCATAGGTCAAACTTCTGAGTTATTGTGAGATGAATTTGTGTTATGTTGTTTTGCTATCATGCACTTAAAGTTCATCAAGAATGAATTAATTTCGCATTAACTCAGAAGTTTGAACCACGTCAACCCAGTGATATTACATCAAAATCGGTTTAAGAAAGCGGTTTTTTGTTCTAGATTCGGAACCAACAAAGTAGTAATCATGTAATCAGCTACTTGCTGTCATTTGATTGACCACTTTTATTAGCTTTCTAATGATATACATATTAGGTTAATCGGTTACTTAAAACCGGTTCCAAAATCGGTTTTGATATCAGAATATCCGGTTAAAAAATTTAAATAACCGGATCTATCCTTCAATAAAATTTGTTATTAACGTGTTCGTCATTACAAGAGCTATTTATGGTAAGTATTTCAGATGCACCACAGACCAATAACGAATATACATAAAAACAAAACATAGTTTTCTCAACAAAATACAGGTAAATGTCAAAAAGGACCATGAAAACGGGGAAATATCGATTGGTCATCAATGAGAACCGTACCTAAAATCTTCTGATCAACATTTTTGTAGAACATTTGGATGCTGTAAAATCTCATCTTGTGGTACTTTTACTACGGTTCAAAAAATAAAGGACGAAAAGGACATGGAAGGAGTTGAGTTAGAGGGATGAAATATTCTACAAAAAGATTCACCACTCGATTTGACTGAAGACATGTAATCTCAAAATTAAGCTACAATAACGCTTAACAGAGATATAAAGCTATTTTCTCGCAAATTAAGGGCCCAAAATTAAACCATTAATCACGCGATATCTTGGAAACTTGACCTATGGTGAAAATTTCCTTTTGGGTTCTTAGTACACTCACCAAGGGCTTTCATCTAAAAAAGGGATTTTCAACCCACTGAATTTGAGTCCCATTTTGTAGCACAGTGTCATCGAGGCCATAACTGCCTGAAGGAGCGTTCCAATGCTTTTGCGATGTACTAGAGAGTTCTTTATTATTGTCTTGGCTACAATTGTTGTCTGTGTGTTGGATCGAAAATATCAGTGGTTTGGTTGTTATATGCCAAAATATCCAAAAATCCTTGAAAAAAAACTTCAAGTCAAAATCCGGGGGCTCGATTTTCACCGTAGACATATGGTCTAGTTGACTTTTTTACTCAGTACAATCCCAAGAATCAGAAACTCCAGGCGCCCGTGATGGTGTTCAAATCGCCCCACTCTATTATCCAACTATTTCGCTAAAATCTAATACATACATAAATTAAAGTATTCTGCTAAAACTTTATCAAAATATATGGTTTACCATCGCGAGAGTTTAACTGCTTACTGTGATTACTTATAAGGATAGGAAATTAAGAGTAATATTGAAAATACTATCATTTAAAAGATATGAAAATTAAAAAGCCTGTAACTGGCAAATTAGTTACAGTCGGTTGATGCGCATCCGATTTTGGATAAAGCGAATCAATCTCTTTCAATATTTATGCATATTTCGATGTTTCATTTGCATCATGCACTGCAAAAAACCTTAAAGTTGGTAAAAGTCGCGCAATGTGCATACGATTTTGATGCGCATCCGGTTTCATCAGCGCCCATCAAAAATATGTCAATATACACCTATTTCAAATAGAATCTTCAAAAACCGCGGATGTGCCTCCACATTCAATTTTTGGCGAAATACCCATATTACTCGGGTATCTCTGTTTTTTTATGACACGTGTTTTCGCAAATATTATAATCGCGAGTAAAGGATTTCATTTATGTAAAAAATTTTAAAGAAAATCGCGGTTTAGTACGCGGATTTGGCAAAATATATTTTTGCTGATTTACCGATTTTCAAGGTATCTATATCCGCGGTTTTAGTAGATGAATTCGATCGCGGAAGGCTTCATTAGAACCGTCGCGCAAAAAAACTAAATTCACGCGGGTTTCAAAGGAAATTGAATGACAGTTGTAAATTTTACACGCAAAAAATATGTTTTGTAAGAAAATTCACGCATGAAATTTTGGCCTTTCGACTCCAATTACTAGGGTGCTGTAAGGAGCACACTCATGAGATATGCACCAAACGACGTAAAATCATGAGTTCTATAATCGTGTTATGAGTTTGGAATATTACCTTCTTGCGCGTCCGGATTATCAAAAAAATTTAAAAAACCCCGAAATTCCGGCTTCAAAATGTCAGCATCAATTTTAGGTGGATGCAGCGGATATATCGAAAAATCATACACTGCTATCTAATTGCCCATGAAGTATTCTGTAATTCATTCCTTGGGAATAGGTCTATAAAATGTAAGGTTAAGCCAGAAATCGCATGGGAACATAAAAAAAACTTGTTGGCTTGAACCCATTTTTACCCATTTTCCTACATTGATGCCAACACAGCTTCCACGATTAAATTAATTTTAATGGTCGACATTATGGGATCCCTCCTAAAACACTTAATTTTAAAGAATTGTAGTCATACTTTATAGAATATGTTAACAGTTCGCGAATTCTGAAAGGGTGGAACTCGGATTCATCAATTGCAAAACATTTTTGTTATTTACCATATACAAAAGAGTAGTGAGGTGAGTGACTGACTGACTGATTCATCAGCGCCCAGACGAAACCGCTGAAGCTAGAAAGTTGAAATTTTGGGTGTAGGTTGCTGTTGGTGTGTAGGGGTGAGATAAGGCTGCGTTTTTGGAAATTCGACCTAGAAGTGTACGAAAAGTACTAAAATGTACTAAATATGGTACCCTTTGTATTAGGCAAACGGTAAGAGCTAGAATTCTGAAATATGGAATGAGGGTAACTGATGGAGAGCTAGAAAGATGTACCAACGGGAATTCGAACTACAAGGGTACGAAAAGTACTAAATGGTACTAAATTTGGTACAATTTGGATTTGTGTGAACGGATAGAGCTGGAATCTTGAAATCTGAAATTAGGGTAACTTGTGGAGAGTAACAAAGAAAGGTTTTTGGAAATTCGAACTATAAGTGCACGAATAGTACTAAATAGTACTAAATTTAGAACAATTTGGATTTGGGTGAACGGATAGAGCTGGAATACAGGCATTTGGAATGAGGGTCACTGATGAAGAGTAATAATGAAAGGTTTTTGGAAATTCGAACTGTAAGGGTACGAAAAGTACTAAATGGTACTAAATTTAGTACAATTTTGATTTGGGTGAACGGATTGAGCTGGAATACAGACATTTGGAATGAGGGTCATTGATGAAGAGTAACAATGAAAGGTTTTTGTAAATTCGAACTATAAAGGTACGAAAAGTACTAAATGGTACTAAATTTAGTACAATTTGGGTTTAGGTGAACGAATAGAGCTGGAATCCTGAAATTTGGAATGAAGGTCACTCATAACAAAAAAAAACATTGTTCCACCACATCCCATAGGGGACAAGGGAGACTTCTCTCATATCAATGAGTGCACCCCGATTCATATTTAGCTCAATGATATGGGACCTACTGTTTATCGCCGAGTCCGAACGGCGTGTCTTAAGACACCACTTATGGAGAAGATTTTCAAGGCTGAAATACTCAGGAAATGTCGCCAACATTACTGAGGGGTATTTTGCCACCGTTGAAAAATGTTTGATGTTGCTTGGCCGGGGAATCGAACCCCCCACATTCTGCGTGCAAGGCGGGCGTGCATACCATTGCACCACGGTGGCACCCGAAGGTCACTGATAGAGAGTAAAAAAGAAAGGTTTTTAGAAATTCGAACCATAAGTGCACGCAAAGTATTAAATGGTACTAAATTTAGTACAATTCGGATTTGGGTGAACGGATAGAGCTGGAATCCTGAAATTTGGAATGAGGATCACTGATGAAGAGTAAAAATGAAAGGTTTTTGGAATTCGTACTATAAGTATACGAAAAGTAATAAATGGTACTAAATTTAGTACAATTTGGGTTTGGGTGAACGAATAGAGCTGGAATCCTGAAATTTGGAATGAAGGTCACTGATGAAGAGTAAAAACGAAACGTTTTTGGAAATTCGAATTACAAGGGTACGAAAAGTACTAAATGGTACTAAATTTAGTACATTTTTGATTTGTACAATTTTGAGCTGGAATCCTGAAATTTGTAATGAGGGTCACTGATGGAGAGTAACAAAGAAAGGTTTTTTGAAATTATAACTAAAAGTGCACGAAAAGTACTAAATGGTACTACATTTAGTACAATTTTTATTTGGGTGAACGGATAGAGCTGGAATCCTGAAATTTGGAATGAGGATCACTGATGAAGAGTAAAAATGAAAGGTTTTTGGAATTCGAACTATAAGTGTACGAAAAGTAATAAATGGTAGTAAATTTAGTACAATTTGGGTTTGGGTGAACGGATAGAGCTGGAATCTTGAAATTTGGAATGAAGGTCACTGATGGAGAGTAAAAAAGAAAGGTTTTTGGAAATTCGAATTAAAATTATACGAAAAATACTAAATTGTACTAAATATAATACAATTTGGGTATGGGTTTACGAATAGGGCCGGAATCCTAAAATTTGGAATGGGGGTCACTGATGAAGAGTAAAAAAGATGTACCAAAGGTCGAAAAGTCCTAAATGGTAGTGAGTTTAGTATGATTTGGATTTGAAGAGCTGGAATCCTGAAATTTGGAATTAAGATTACTGTTGGAATATAGAATTGAGATATGGAGGTAGCTTTGGAAAATCGTACTAACGTGCACGAAGTAGTACTAAATGGTACGAAATTCGCTATAATTTGTATTTGCGTGAACAGATTATTGTTGGAGTGTAGGATTGAGGTAGTTTTGGAAATTCGTACTTATGGAAAAGTGCTAAATGGAACTACATTGGCTATGATTTGGGTTTAGGTGAACGGATAGAGCTGAGATATGAAAGTACATTTTGGAAAATCGTGTACGAAAAGTGCTAAATGGTACAAAATTTGGTACCTTTTGGTATTTGCTATATGGTATAGAATTTTGTACAATTTGTGATTTTGTAAAGGGTAGAACTGGAATTTTGAAATTCGGTATTAGATTAGCAGTTGGTGTTTAGAGTGGAGGTAGGGAGGAGGTTTTGAAAATTCGTACTTATTTAAACAAAAACTACTAAATAGTCCTCAAATGGGTTTCAGGGGAACTGGAAAACTGAATTGGGGTTAGGATATATGTTGAATATAAGGAAGTAATTTTTGAAACGTTTACCTATGTGTGGCATTTTAAATAGCTAAGGTACTAAATTTGGTGTTGGGCGTAGGAACAAAGCTGGGATTATATAATTTAAAAATACGCTATTTGTACAAAAAATACGAAATTGAAAAATATTTGTTATGAAGATCGCTCTAAAGTTTGAGACAAAGTTCTGAGTTTGAAAAATTGTACTGAATATTGTCCCATTGATTTGATGTTAACGCCAAGGAGTTTCTAAATAATGTACTGAAATTAAGTAGTCAAACGTGAAGCATCTTTTCAAAAAATGTTTTTTTGTTCTGACCGCTTTGGTATGCAAATTTGAAAACGTGGTCCAATGCGACAATTTTGTTAACTAGAAGGTATTTACCCCTGATATTAAAAAATCCTAAATTGAAATGCCTGTTGACATACCGGTGCACATTAACAGGCTGTTCATGTATGTCGACCGAAAGGTTTTTTGCGCTTCGGACGTGGAAAAAAATCATTTTCTGTTCATGTAAACGCCTTCGAAACGAAAATCTATGCGACCGACAAGCCATACGAAATAACACGTAAACGTACACTTTTCCATAAAATTTGGGTTTATGTATTTCGAAAGCACTGTCTCTTATAGAAAGAGAATGTCAAAATCACTCACTTGCTTTGTAGCTGCCGAGTAGAACGTAAACTCGCGAATAACACCGAAAATCTTAAAACAAATTTATGATACACATTCTTGAAACAAAATAAAAATTTTATGGACACGTTTTAATGGCGGTTTCATTCATTATTTTGAAGAAATCAATAAAATAAAATAATTCAAAATACCGACACATTTTATTTTTCAAACAAAACAAATCACACATATTCCAATGCTTGTATGTATTTCTGGATTTTGTTTTCATTTCTCATTTGGCTCTCATTTATAAACATTGTTGTACAAATGTACATTCAAATTAGTAGTATTTCGCATAGGATACGTAACGGCAGTCGCACCATAGTTTGCGAAATACATGAACGCATTTTTAGACGGAAGTGAGTGACTGCTTTCCTTTCGTACAGGTTTCCGTGCGACATACATGAACAGGCGGTAAGTACAATTTTTTGTAAAGAAGTTTTCTAACCTTTCATGCCACAAATTCTGAATTTCGGTTGGAAAATGTGCAGAAGATCTTCAAAATACTCTAAATCTTCAAAATATCTCTTCTAATAAACGTGGATTGAAGTGGAGATTTTTTAAATTAAACTTCTATATCCTCTGAGTATTCAAGGTCCAAATTTAAAGAAAATTGGACAATATACATTTGTTCTTCTTTAAAAATACACTAAGGGCCTGTTTATGTATGTCGATAAGAAAATGAATACGCAAGAAAAACTACCAAATTTGAGTGTGCTTTTCAAAATTGATTTTTTTTTTTTTTTTTTTTTTTTTGAAGCAAAAACAAAGGAAATATTATTTCAAAAACTAAGGTTTGGGTGTGTTTCATGCGCACACATTTTCGTTTCGAAATACATAAACTGGGGGTAAGTCGAGAGGTACCGTTATATAGGGATATACGAAAACGTGGCCGAAAATTTAACGGACCTATTCGGGTTCTGGGCGAAACCGCTAAAGCTAGAACCTTGAATTGTGAATGTGTGTGATTTTTGTTGTGAAGGGGTGAGATAAAGTTTAGTGTTTGGAAATTCGTACTGGAAGAGAATGCTGTGTTAGTGAAGGGGTGAAACCAGGAGTCAAATCTGAAATTTGCAATATGATACGTAGTTTTGGAAATTCGAAATAAAAAATATGGTAGCTGTGTAGGGATGGGATACGGCATTTTTTTTTTTTAAATTCTGACTACAATCGAAAAAATGTTGGTAATAAAAATAGGTCATAGTACAACAAAATCTCCAGTATTCACCATTCCCGTATTAAATATTGTTTATATATATTTCGTTTCCTTTCCGCATACGAAGTAGCGGGCATTTGCTAGTTTCTTTATAAAACCTGTTAATTTGGTATGTAAAAGAAGTAAAACACCACTGATTGTCTCGTACACCTTATTTATAACAATATGCTTTGCAATGTTAAAGCCGGTCAGAACCGTTCCTTGGTATCTTCCATCCCCTATGTCACCCCATGCTTTATGTTATGGCAGCTATAATCCAGTGCGTCACCTTTAGATGTTGTTGTGACTCCTTTTCCAATCCATCGTATTTCCTGTATGACAGTAATATCGGCTTTGTATTTTTCAAGTACATCTGCCAATGCGTAAACTGCACCTTCTTTATAAAGAGGTTCGCAGATCATTGTCCTTAAAGCATTTGCGGGGTTCGTGTTATATACACTTTCATACGATCAGAAGTGTATAATGGTTTTTGACCTCAATTTAGTCCTGTCGTCCGTCCGTCTGTCTGGCTGACTGGTGCGCATATAACTTTCGAAGGTATCAACCGATTTGGTCGAAACTCCTTTTAGACATACATAGGTCAGGTTAAAATATGGAATATATCAATCGCTCTTTCGGATACCTTCCACTCAAAATTTTCCGACTTGACCAACTTAGCACATTGTAAAATTCTTTCAAAACGTACATCTATTTCCAAGAATGTCGATGTTGAACGACACCTCCCTTATGAAACTTTTGATTGTTTCCTTAAAAACACTTAAAGGGCTCTTCGATGATGGTTATGAAATTTATACCCAAGAAACTCCTTGTGATCCCCTTTACACTGGTATTATGTTTTCCGCCGCCAAATCCATAATTGTTTTAAAGCTGTAAAAATCCTTCAGTGGCCACAAAATGACTTATCGAAAGTAATGTCACCCAAAATTACATCCAGTTTCAAGATGCGCTATGTTAGTCCATTGAATCAGAAATTTCCTCCGTAAAAGCTCAACACTTTTCCGTTTTAATGCCGTATAAGGCCACTTTACAGATTGTGTTGTAATTTTAATAGCGTATGTCGTTGTGATCCTCAATACTTCCAAGATAATACTTCCTGAGGTATGTATCCCGAAATATCCCAATAATTAGGGTCACTTCTTCAAACACCTCTGACCCTAAAGGTGTTACTAGTCTTTATGGTCTTTGTTACAACGCAAAAACTGTATTCTACACACTTCGAAAATGGTCAGATTATTCAAAAATCCCAGTCATCGTCTGAGGGTACTTAGCTGACGGTAAAGCCGACTGATTCATAGTCTGAGGGTATTTAGCTGATTATTCTTCAAGGGTGTCGAGAGCGGTTCAGTACCAGGACTTTATTTACGTGAATGTTGTACAGGTTTAATTTGAAACCGAATGAAATGTCTCTGTGTTGTAATTTTAACTGTTCCAAATGTCGCCATAACATTTTCAAAATATTTTCACAATTCGTCAAAACAATGGATAAAATCGAACTGGGAACATCAATTTTGCCAATAATATTGTAGATTTTTGTGGAAACGCTTATGTATTCCTCCTCAATGTCAATTCTCTGTTAACTCCTTTCCATCCAATTAACTGCAACAAATATTATTAAAAACCAATTCATAACGATTCGATATTTTACTAAACAAATATTTATTGGCCAGCCGCAACAAATTTTATATTCGTTCAAATGTTTTATTTATTCCGTTCGCATTCGCGTTGTTAGGCTGTAAAATGTTTGATTTTATTGCGAATTGATATCCTTTCAATCCCGACCAACCAACAGTCCAATTATCGTTTGCATTTTTATACGCTTTTGGGCCGAAAGAATAATTAGGTTCATGATTGACATGCGGGATAAGACGACATACACTTGGAATGCCGTAGCAAATTATCGAACGGCTACTGTTGCCACAGAACAACCCAGAACCCAGAATTGAAGGAAGGAGTAACAGCAGTTTTCAAAGGATGCAAGGCTGACAAACAAAGGCTTATCTGCTATGCTCTGCTGCTAATGGATGGATTAAAGAAGATGAAGAAGGAAAACAACAAATATCCCCCAAAGATGATGATGATGACGATGATACATGGGTTTATGAGATTTTGGTGGAACATATAACAAACTACAGTACTGCCCCATGGCCCTATCTGTTTGCCGTTTATTTGGCAAACTGCCGGTTCATTGGTTGTTATGGTCGGTTTATTGAGTTAATCTGATGTTAAGCCAGATAGCGTTTTTAAGCTAAACTCCACTCCGCACACCACTTTGTTGTGGTGTGAGTAACGAAGGTTTGGCCATTCAGATATGTGTGCCCTGCTTTGCTGTTATTCCTTTACATTCATACCAAAGCGGCCTTAACTTTTCTCCTGATCAAAGCCTGATCAAGACAATGACAATACAAAACGGACCATCATCATTATTTTTCAGGGTGCAAGAACTTGTTTAAAATTTTGTTTTTCTTTTCCAAAGGAAGATGATCAGCATCAACCAACTACATAGCCATCCGGATATCGGGCCAGCCAGCCAACCATCCAGCCAACAATATCAACAACAACACATCAACTTAACTCGTGAAGAGCAATTACAATATGTTTAAATGCTAAGCACAACGATATCTTATTATTTTCTGCAAATAAGCTTCGCATTTGGTGGCTTACACTAACAAGAGCTGAAGTAAGAGGGGGTTAACTCTCGTTTAGAGTTTTCATCCGTTGTTTTTTTGTCATTCGTTGCGCATGTCAACGATTAATTCTTTAAACTACCCATCGTCACTTGTTCGAAACAAAGCACCATTGTATGCGAACACACACGCACACACGCGATCAACACACATCAGTACAATAATACATTTGACAAAGAGGAGTTTTCCATCGGAGAGAGGACATTAAGGACACCATTTTATATGTAACTGATTGCAAAAGTTATGACTTCGACAAGATAACATAGAGATTAATAAGTTTTCCCATCGAAGACAAGTAGGATTTCCTATAAGAGACCAGTAGGTCTGTCTGTATCATAGGAGACCAAGATAACAAGTAAGAAAGTATCAGCCAGCTGTGCTAACGGCGATATACCCTCAGACTCCGATCTAAAAAGAAGCTAACACAATACTTATGCCGTATATAAATGTATTCATTTTGTATCACGAGTTTTCACATTTTAGTATGAGCCGGCAGGGTTTTTTGGAGCTTTTGGGCCATTTTGGGATTATGGAGTTACACCGGAAAAATTGTACCATTGTAATAGGGACCGCGAAAACAATATTCTGCATAAACAGCACCTTTCCCAAATTGTGTGTGAGAGGTACCCGAATGACGGGGCCAATATAATCCATATCCCAACCTGCTATATGACTGAATGAAATAATACGATGTGCAAAGTTTGGACCAATCAGAAACTCCCTGCGAGAGTTATCTTATGTATTTGTCATTTTTGTTGGTGCCGTCAGGGTTTCATGGAGCTTTTGGGCCTCTAGGGCAACCTACTGAAAAAAATTTGAAAATAATCCGAGAGGAGGGAGGAATAATACGATGTTGAATGTTTGGACCTCTAGCCATTTTAGTTGGTGCCGTCAGGGTTTCTTGGAGCTTTTAAGTCATTACCTCAGGAAGTATGGACTTGCCCCAAAAAGTAATACCGTCGTGATACAAAATATTAGGAGATATAATTTTTTTATTCCTTTATTTGAAATTATTTGATTTAATGTCTTATACTACGAACAATAGTTTAAAACAAGAAAAAAGAATAATTAAAAACATAGGGCGCACAGTGGTTCAGAATCGTTTTTTCCTGGTCAAAATTCTGTAACTTTTGAACGGATAGAGATATTTTCATAACTCTTTTTCTGTTAAACAGATAACACAACCAGCTTTCAGACGAATTATAAGCGGTCAAATTCGGTCTGGTAGTTGCAGAGAAATTCAAGGTCAAATTTAAACTTTTTAGTTTTTTAACTATTTTTCATCAAAATATTAGTGTTTTTGTGGTTTTTATGTCTTCCTATGTATTAAAGATGGTCAAACACCAACAAATAAACAATAAAATTACTCAAAAAAAAAACTAAAAAAAAATTTCGAAAAAAATGTCGAAAAAAAATTTTTTTTTCAAAAATTTGTATCAAAATTTTTTACAAAAAAATTTATTTTTTTTTAAATTAAAAAAATACTCATTCGGTTTTCATAAAACTTATTTAACTCGTATAAAAACTCATATACTCAAAAAATTTTAATTTGTGTCAAAAATCTGTAATTCATATGGAAACAGTATAGAAAAACACACATTTTTACCCAAGTAATTCCAATAAATTGAAAAAAGTGTTAAACGGACGGAACGGGACGGGTACAAAAGTATATATGGACTGAAAGAGGAAACTCTCGGTCATCTTTCTGTGAAAGCAGAACTTTGTTCCATGTTGTTCCACAAAAGTTCTAGTCCACTAAATTTGGAATTTCATAAAATTTAGTACAGTATAGAAAAACACACATTTTTACCCAAGTAATTCCAATAAATTGAAAAAAGTGTTAAACGGACGGAACGGGACGGGTACAAAAGTATATATGGACTGAAAGAGGAAACTCTCGGTCATCTTTCTGTGAAAGCAGAACTTTGTTCCATGTTGTTCCACAAAAGTTCTAGTCCACTAAATTTGGAATTTCATAAAATTTAGTACCTGAGGAAAAATAAAATAGCTCATGTTGTGTAAACCCTACGGTGATTTACTAAAGCGATCTTTTAAGGCCACAATCCTACTTACTTTACAAAAAAACAATGAACACAATATCTGTTATAGTTTCCGAGAAATAGCTACGTCTTTCTTCAGAAATTAGCAAAAATTACGTATTTCCCAAAAATGGGGAAAATGTTCGTCTTTAGGGGCACACCACGCCCACACCTTCCAGTATTTTGACCTAAGTTTTTGGTTTCCTTAGTTTCAATATGTTTACTGTAAAATCCAATATAGAAATTAAATATATTTGACAAAACAAAATTTTGATTTTTGGCCAGGAAAATCGATTCCTGAACCATTGTGGGGCGTCAACAAACTCTCTCCATCTTGGTCGGTCATTTGCTAGTACCTTTATTTGGTTCCATGTCATGTTACGAGATTGACATTCGTTTCTAACCATATGGAGCCATGTGTTTCTGGGCCTGCCAGGTTTTCTGTGACCCTGGGGATTCCATTCAAGGGCTTGCCTGGCTATGTCGTTGGGTGGTCTTCTCAGTATATGGCCAATCCATTGCCATTTGCGCCTACAGATATCATTTTCGATGGGCTTGCCGTTTGCTAGTGTAAGTAGCTGGGTATTTGTTACCCAATTTGGCCAGAATATGCGCAGGATTTGCTTTAAGCATTTATTATGAAATGTTTGCAGTCTCTTTCTGGAATTTTGGGTGGAGCTCCAGGTGGTGCAGCCATACAATAGCACCGATTTTACACTGCAGTCGAAGATCTTAAGTTTCGTTTTGGTTGAGATGTTGTTTGACCGCCAAATTCTGTGCAAGGAGTGAAACGCATTGCGGGCTTTATTAATACGGTCCGTTATTTCTTCATGGGATCCACCTTCTTTGCAAATAGTACTTCCCAGATAGGAGAAGACTGCTACATCCTCTATAGTCTGTGCTCCATAGGTTAGTGCTGTGGTGTTGTTAGTAGCAATTCGCATTAGCTTGATTTTCTTTGCGTTAATTTTCAGTCCCACTTTGTTGGCGTTATTTGAGAGTGCGTGTAATTTTTTCTCTATATCTTCAAAACGGTGCGCAAACAGGCAGATATCGTCAGCGTAATCGATGTCATAGAGCAGCTCATTTATGTTCCAGCGGATACCATATGGCGCCTCTTTATTTGTTTCCTGCAGCACGCAATCCAGGAGAAGTAAAAATAATGTGGGGGATAAGACACAGCCCTGTTTAACGCCAGAAAAGGTCTCAAAGGGTTCAATATCTTGTCCTTTGTAGCGAACTCTGCATTTTGCACCATTGTCAGTGTGACCAGATCTAAAAAAGATTTGCAGCTAAATCAGCTTTAAAATTATGCTAAAAAATGCTAAAATAAATATTAAAATGTCAAAAAATAATGCTAAATTTAAAAACGATATTTTTTAAAAAAATATACCCTCTACCATAGTATCATGTTGTACCATGCATAGTATGGAGGGTACATTATGTTTGTTTTTCCGTTTGTAACGCATTGAAATAATCATTCGCAACCCTATAAAGTATATACATATATTCTTGATCAGGATAAAATTCTTAGTCGATCTATGCATGTCCGTTCGTCTGTGGAAATCGCTCTAGCATCCACAAAAATTGGGAGGGGACATTGACATTTTGGAAAGATGCGTCTTTTGTTCAAAGGTGGACTATATCGGTGCATGTTTTGGTATAGCCTCCACATAACGATACCGACCGATTGATATTTTTGGATATATGTTCAGACCGAATTAGCTATGATTTGGCATATAAGATTCCAAAAGCTTCACCTCCAAAAATTTTGGATATAGGGTCCACGTTTTGGAATAGTCCCCATATAAAGTTTTTCGGGTATTTTTATGTTTTAGCCGCATTTTCAGACCGAAGTATCTATAATTTAACCCTCAACAAACTTCTGTATTAAAAGTTGTTGACATATTTAGGCATATCCTCCATATGTTCATTTTCGGTTTAAATTTACAGTAATTTAGCAATTAGGTTTCGTAGTGATCAACAAACGTCGCTGCCAACAGTTTCGACATAGGTCATCGTTTTTGAATAGGTAAAAAACGGTACCGGGTAAAATTGGATGTCATTAGGTATTTATAGTTTCCAGTAGTTAAAAACTTTCAATCAAAAATTGTGTATAAAGGCCCAAGTAGTGTGCATGCCTCCATAGAACGGTACCGCCCGATTTCAGGTAGTTATAAGTTTTTAGCTGACTGCATTTTTAGGTATTTGAGGTTTTCCTTGGTCAAAAACATTTCCACCTAAAAAACGTTGGTACTTTTGGCACAAGAGAAAAAACTAATTATTCCGTATTAGTTCAGAATATTTCATGACGGAGGCTACAAAAAGTTCGGCCCGTCCAAACTTAATGTTTTCATTGTTTTATTTCCATTTGCTTTGCACATGTTCATTTCTGTAACCCCCTGTTTTTGTAACTATTTTTTGTTCGTTTATCTAGGTATATGCGTAATAATTAAGGCATCGATAGCTCAGGCCTTAGATGACATAGACACTTAATTCTTCGTAGATGCGTTGTTTTTCGTTCTTTTGAGCTGTTCAGACATATTGATCTGTGATCCCATATTTTATTTTTAATCACTTCCATATGTATGTTTAAATGTGTTGTCAATTAAAAATTATCAGATTTTTTTATAAAAAATGTATTGACATATTTGAGGTTTTATGGATCGAATAATGCTAAATTAATAATTGAAAAATGCTAAAAAAATATGCTAAATGCTAAATGGAAATTTCGCGGCTAAATACAAAAAAATAATGCTAAATTTAGCTGCAAAAATGCTAAAATGGCCACACTGACCATTGTATATGTCACGTATCAGGCGTATAATTTTCTGAGGAATCCCTTTTATATTTAGCGCATCCCACAAAGCAGGTCGGGACACAGTATCAAACGCGCGTTCAAAGTCCACAAACAGGAGGTAGAGGCTGCTGTTATATTCAATAGACTGATCTATTAAGATTCGAACAGTGTTTATATTGTCCACGCATGATCTACCCTCTTTACGAAGGATGGTTTCGACTACTGGGGATATTCGCTGAAGAATGATGGTTGACAAAAGTTTATTTATCACGTTTTGTAGAGTTATGCCTCGCCAATTATTGCATATCTTAAAATCACCCTTTTTCGGTATGGTAACTACGATGCCTTCCTTCCAGCTTTCTGGTATGGTCTCTTGCTCCCAATGTTCTCTTATTATAGGAGTAAGTGCGTCAGCAACAGGTTCACCACCATATTTTAAGAGCTCAGCCGGAATATTGTATGGGCCAGGGGATTTTGAACTTTTTAGTTTCGATAAGGCACTCAACACCTCCGAGTATGTAGGGGCTGCAGTAGAAATATGTCTTCTTGGAGGGCGCCGGCCTTCAGGCCAAGTCCAGGAGGGAGTTTGCAATGTTTCCGGCAATGGGGCGGGGGGGGGGAGGGGTTGGAAAATTCTCTCCAGCAAGATAATTGCTCCTTTGTGGATGAAATTTCATTTCCATCTTGGTCTATTATCACATCAGTAGTGCGTGTGTTCTTGCCTCCAAGCTGTTTAATGGCGTTATACACACCTCGCAAATTTCCTACCGATGCTGATTTTTCCGCTTCTACTGATATATTACAATAGAAATCTTCACGGTCCTTTCGTGCTAATAGTTTAACTCTTGAAGCCGACTGCCGATATTCTGCTTTTACTCTGGTTTTGGTCTCTGTTGTTTTAGAGTGGTTTAATTTATTTGTTAATCTCTTCCTCTTGGCTATTTCTCGAAGAGTTTCGTCGGAAATCCACGGCTTGTGGGTTCTTTTCTGAATGCCAAGAATATGCGCTGCACTATGGTGGCAAGTGTTTTGAATGGTGGACCAAGAAGTGTGTGCATGTGTGTTCAGCTGGTCCGCTATGTAGTTCTTATATTGCCTGGCAATATTGTTGACCTGGAGCTTGTAGGTATTGTAGGAGATATAATGCGTAGCCTTTTATTGGAATTTTTATAAACTTTTGGGGGTGGGGGAAGTTGGGCTTTATTCAGCCACCTTACATGTTTCCATAGTGGTTTTTATAGCTTTGGGGCTATTTTCTCCGGAAGTATGGATTTACGCCCTAAAAAACTTGTACCGTCGTAATGGCGGCAGCGAATGAAAGTTATTACAAAAAAGATCAAAATAATTCGAGAGAAGGCCTTAACTGAATTTTTTAAATTTTGTATGGGAGATACCCGAAGGAGTTAACATACATATGTAGCCCACATTCGAACCTGATCTATTTCTCGTAGAAATATTACGCTGTTCAATGTACGGATCAAATCGGATACTCTCTTCCAGAGTGCGCACAAGTTTTCGAACATTTTTAAACATTTGTGGGGGAGATACCTGAAGGTGTGGACCGATATGGCTTATTTTCGAACCTAAACTAAGTTTCGACAAAATATTAGGAAGGCCAAGTTATGGGTCGAATCGACACATCCGTTCGAGAGTTATCTGGCGCTCTAGCCATTACACACGGTGTCAAAGGGATTTTTTGCAACTTTCAGGCTATTTTCTCAGGAAGTATGGACTTGCCGCTGATGAAAAATATTCCGTTGTAGGCGGGACAGTGAATACAAGTTCTTACAACAAAAATCAAAGCAATTCGGAAGCAGGTCCTAAACTGAACTATTCCGAAATTTTGTGTGGGAGGTTCCCGAAGGAGTTGTAATATGTAGTCCAAATTCGAACATGGTCTATGTGTCGTAGAAAGTTTACGATGTTCAAAGTACGGACCAAATCGGTTAATCCCTTCAAGAGTTATCATGCGCAAAAATGTTCCGAACATTTTCGAACTTTTGTGGGGGAGGTACCTGAAGGAGTGGACCGACAAAATAATACGAAAGCCAAATTTTGGACCGAACCGGTTGATTCGTTCGAGAGGCTGCGCTCCAGCCAGGCAGACTCACGGACATGGCTAAATCAACTACAAATTCGTCCAAACATACTGGGGGTCTAAACCCATTATTTTGATAAGACACATTTTGCCCATATGAAATTGTAGAGGGTATCTACATAAATGCTGAGGGTATAACAAAATGTTACCTTCGTAAAGGGACCCCTGGACACATGGTTTTTCATAGAAGACATATAGGTCATCTCATAGATGACCAGTAAGTCGTCTCATAAAAAACAAAAAGGTCCTCTAATGGGTCTTCTCAAAGAAGACTAAAAGTAAAGGATCTTCTTGTAGAAAACCAAAAGGTCTCCTCATAAGAAGCTCAAAAAGTCTACTCATAGAAGCGCAAAAAACATAAGAGGGAATACCAAAAGGTCTTCTCACAGAAAACCGAACTGTCTTCTCATAGAAGAGCAATAGCTCACCTCATATAAGACAAACACGTCTCCTCATAAGAGGACAAAATGTCTATTCTTCTTCTCATAGAAGTCCAAAAGGTCTTCTCATAGAAGACCGAAAAATTTTCTCATAGAAAACCGAAGGCTCTTTTCTTAGAAGACCAACAGGTCTTTCCATAGAATACCAATAGGTCTTCCCATAGAATACCAACAGGTCTTTCCTTAGAAGAAAAAGAGGTCCTCTTATCGAAGACCAAACGCATCCTCTCTTTGGAGAGCATCAGGTCTTCTCATAAAAGATCAATAGGACTTATTTTAGAAACCAGATAGAATTCCAATAGCTCTTCTTATAGAAATTCCAGTAGTTGCTTTCAGAAAAGAGCAATAGGAAATATCAATAGACGCTCTCTTTTATGAAATATCAATAGACCCTCTTATGAAATATTAAGAGGTAGTCTCAAAGAAGGTCTTCTCATAGAAGTCCAATAGGTCGTCTTATGGAAAACCAATATGGCATCTCATAAAATACCAATAGTATTTCTCAATGAAGAAAATAGGTCTTCTCATAGAAGAGAAACAATCATTCAATATTACTTCTTAAAATAGAAAATACGAAGAGAAACATAAACTCGCTTGAGTCTAGTGACCCATACATTGAATGTACCCAGCAAAATTTGAAGGAAGGGGTTTCACGCGATGACGTGATTTCATGGCATCTATTGCATTGGTTCAAAAGAAGATCTATCAAAAGAAAAATCCAATCTTTTCATTAGCATTTGAAGGAAGTCGTGAAAGATCCGATCTTTTCGTCAGCATTTGAACCCATTCCATCGATCAAATAGAGATGTGTTGTGTTTTTATGTATACACATTTTTCTACATATATAAATAAGATTAATTATTTACAATAGGCTTGATGTTGTCGGAGACTCGAAATCGCAAACAACGTTGTTAAAACTCTCGTCGTAATTATAATGTCATTGCAAAGGGTTGGTGAAAATGACATGCCAAAGCAGTGGTGGAAATGACATGCTTTGGATCCAAAAATGAATAGCATCTTTTGGGGTCCACGCTCATATAAAATTCATCGATGAAGATGCTAAAAAGATGACATGCCTGATCACTTGCACCCATGATTGAATGGCATATTTGGCATCGAACATTTTGCTGGGTATGGGTGTATCCGTAGGACTGCGGAGAAAGAGTTGCTGAATGTGTACATACCGCCGATGAATATATGACAATAACCGTCTAGTACTAGGGGACTTCAATGCTCATCATGAGCATTGGATTCCTTTCTAGGCAATGACCAGAGGGGTACACCGCTGGCCGAGCAAATTTATAGCTCCACGTTTTGCACGGTAAATGAATACGCTCCTACGAGGATAAGAGGAGATTGCCATAATTCGCCAGAGATCATTATTGTGGCACCAGCTCTGATAAATGACGTATCCTGGCAACCCGTCATTTCTCTTGGCCAGACCACCTTCCGATCATCGTCTCCGTAAACATACCACCCGACTTCATAACCTCAGGCCGCCGTACTTTTCTGAACCATGGAAAAGCTGATTGGCAAGATGTAAGACAATTTACCTACGAGGGTCACTAAAAAACCTTCCGGCATAGGTAACACGCAGTGTCGCCAGGCGTCATTTGAAATTTTTTTGAAAAGTTTGATAGTTTTTAGCCTAAGCGTACTCAGGACAGTTTCACATACGACCATGTGTTGAGTTGTTTACAGTGACTTGAAAAAATCACCTTGCAAAAAAATGGAATTTACTTGTGAACATTTCGGCCGATAATTTCTCACAAATTTCGACGTGGATAAACACGACAAGAGTGCATCGATCAAATTAAATCTTTGTATGTCGATAAAGGACCATCCTATAGCACTATGAAAAACTGGTTTAACGAATTCAATCGTGGCCGACACTTGCCAAAAAAAAAAACGAAGTTCGTCAGCGTCGTCCAAAAATGACAGTTGTGCCAGAAAAATTAAGCCGTGTGTGAACGGATAATGCAAAAAAAAACAGTGAGATAGAGACATCCTTAGGCATTTATTCCACCAACTAACATTTGATATTGCATGAACACTTGGTGGCAAAAATGTTTTTTTTTTCTCGTTGGATCCTCTGTCGATCGGTGCATGTCTCAATCAAGCCACTGTAAACAACCCAACAACACCACTGTAAACAACCCCCAAATGACGCCTGGCGACACTGCGTGTTGCCTAGGCCAGAAGGTTTTTTAGTGACCCTCGTATCACCGTTTTAGAGAGCTGTCCATTCACTCATTGTACGAACCCTGAAGACCCAAGAGTTAGAGAATTTTCTCTTGAAGTCAACAGGCTAGTGGCTAGTCCATCCAGCATTAAGTAACGGTTAAATCAATCTCGAACCCCGTAAAAAGGGATGAAGGAACGGCTGTTATTTTTAATGGCATGACAGTGGCAGATCCGATGATGTGCGCGTGTTATTTTGGCCGGTAGCTCAAAGAGCTCACCTATAGTGGCAGGCCAAAGAGGAGGGTGCTACGCCGTATAAGAGCACTCCCAGCTGAAGAAGTGTCACTACAATTTACGACGAGCGATGTTACAGACGTCATCCGAAACGCGAAATCGATCCCCCTCTTGTCGCCAGTAGCAAAGCTTCTAGAGGCACTACTCTCCCCATGATGAGATGCAGGTTCCCAGTTTTCCAACAACCATATCCACACATATGAGTCGAGGACTAAACCAGAGCAGGCCGTGCGAACGAACACTTATGGTGGCCCTTGACCTATCTATCGAAAACTTTCGATACCGTCAACCATTTCAAACTGTGATAGGTTAAATGTCAACATAGCTGACTTAGTGCAGTGTATCCCTCTGCCAGCTAAATTCACTGACATACTGTTCACCAGCTGGACGTCTGAAGGCTCATCCTGACCTTATTGGTCGATGTTGCCCTGATTCCGGCCACTAACTACCCAAAGATATTGGGTGTAACGACAGCATATTTAGGTCGTCAGCGCAAGCCACAGCTATTCTCGACAATATCAGAAGTAGCAAAAAGGTTCTCAAGTCGGTGGATGTCACCACTTTGGGAGCTGACAAAAAAACCTTCTTGTTGCAATAGGACGGTCTGATGTATGCTATGTGGCGCCAGTGTGGTATGCAAATGTTCGCCCCACGCAGTGGAAGAATATTTAAACCGAGGCCTGAGGACTCCCTGTTGCAGATTTTACCGGCACATCAACATGCAGGCGATGTAGTATCAACTTGGGTGTTACCGCCGCGACCATCCCTGCCACGATCTAGTGGACAGGCGTTCCCCACTCTGGAACGTCAGAAGAGATCTTCATGATCTTTAGAGAGAGAGGTCCAAAGATATAAACGATTCTATCAGGCGTGTTTAAATAGCATTCATACTGACGTAGTTGCGCAGGCCTTACAAAGGTACAGAGTAAATGCCGTACTCGGAGAACATCCCACAAGAACGCCAGCTGCCAAAGCGAGTTGTTTTAGCCCAGTTATGATCCGGACGATGCAGCCGCCTCAATTCATATCGAGCCCCAATTGTTGCCATTTTTAGCCTCCCAGCTAACTCCACTCACCTGTATCCTGATTCTTGTGAATCTAGATACAGGGGAACCTGATAACTGAATAAAGTATAAAAACGAACATATTTGTGTTGCTACAACAACGTAGACCAATTATTCTTCTCATAGAAGGCCAATTATTCTTCTCATAGAAGACCAATAGGTCTTCTCAGAGAAGGCCAGTTAGTCTTCTCATAGGCGGCCAATTAGTCTCCTCATAGAGGTCCAATACGTCTTCTCTCAGAAGACCAATCAGTCTCCTCATAGAAGGCCAATAGGTTTTCTCATAGAAGAAGGTCATTTCAAAGAAGACCAACAGGACTTCTCCAAGAAGACCAATAGGTCTTCCACAGAAAGCCAATTCGAAACAATCAAAATTTCCCATTGGAAACAGTGTACCTTAAAACAATTACCTGTGATTATTCTACTTGCATGGAGGGTGCAGGGAAATCCTGCAAACAAAACCCAACCGATCTCATTTTTTGTTGTTGCATATATAACCGAAAGGTAATTGTGTGCGAAATGCCGAATTAACGGGCAATTGCGAGAGAGCTTTGTAAGCGATTGTGTTATCGATGGCGTTGCGCCCTGGAGCCACTTTTATTTATTTGCAATGTGTCGATAATGGAGGATCATTTTTAACGCAGCAGCAAGTAAACAAGCAAAGCAGGAAGGCCAAGTAGTAAACAGACAAATGTGAGACGAAATGAACGACAGAACCAACGACTGTGTGTATCTATGTGTGTGCTTATAAAGATGGGCGATTAAGTTCTTATATTCAGTGAATAAAATTTACTAAACTTCGTGGACATATTACCTGATGGACTGATTATTTGACCAACTGAACATTATGAGGCTAGCGAACAGTGGCTTCTAAGAGGAGTAAACAAGAAATAAATCGATATCCACAATTCAGTGGAATATCCTTTACCATTCTCTGCAATAGTTTACTAATTACGTTCACTTAGAAAACTCACGGAATTCGCCTAACTGAAATCATTCACGCTTTTCTTAAGAATGCGGTTTTCTTTATTGGAATCCAAATCTGACATATTTTCACTTGAAAGTCTAACCACAGTGCTTGCACTCCTCTTTTCTTTTTTATTTCCTGACGCTATCAAATAAAGTAAGTTCTTGGAAGTCCTTTGGAATGGTATGACTCTCACTCTGCGATAACGTACAGATCTTTATTGTACGATTGGTTTATTTATAATAATTAGGTGTTCTTCAAGTTTAAATATCTTCCTTCGCCTTTTGTTGGTTTCTGTTGTTTCTTGGCCGGTTTATTTGTTTCGTATCCTACATCGTCAATCTGCCGGTCAACCAGCCAGCCATTGAGTTACTTTATACCTGTGGATTATGTGGCCAACCAACACCAGAAGCTTATCGCAATCTCAGACGGTTTTTCCACTTTGCCACACCACATTTTCTCTCCTCGTTCGTAAAGGCTCAAAGGCTGCTGGTTGAAGCTGCAAGTGCAACAAATATTCCAACACACTGGCATAGCCTGTGGCTAAATTCACCAACAAACTGTTGTTTAAAAATGCATAAGTTTTCTTAACACAGGATTCTGAGTGCAGAATATCCCTAACTAAACCCTCTGCTACTGCTGGCTGGCAACAATTGTAAAATCCTCCACAGTTTTATTTTATTTGTTCTTCGGTTTGCAGCTCATAAACTCTTGAAGCTCGCACCTCTTTGATATTTGAATGTCCATTGCTTTTGCGGTGGTTTTTATTCGTTTCTTGGCAATGCTACAGACCAAAATGATTGCAATCGATTTCTTATGACTTCCTTTCGCATTCGCAGCAGTAAATTCAACATCTTTTTATTCAAACGGTTAACTATAGAACGAATGCTCAATGTTTTCTTGAAGTTCATTCCGTTTGTAAATTGGCCCGCATTAACATGGTTGTTCGATTTATTAAGTAACTTCAATTTGCGTTTCGATTACGCGTGTAACGCCTGTTTTATGCTGGTGGTAAATGTTCGCCATGCTGGGCATTTGTTTTCCTTTCTTGTGTTGTGGGCCACATTATCATGCTCGAGATCGAAGTGTTCTAGATGCCATTGGCACTTTTCGGGAAGTATAACAGCTTACAGCTGTGGCTAGTTTAATAAGTTGTAGAAAATTTTAGGGTGACGTAGGGGATGAAAGGTACTAAGGAACGGTACTGACCGGCTTTAACATGGCAAAGCCCAGGATTTATCTTGGACCCTCTTTCATCTCAAGTGGACACTGACCTCCCCGTGGGCGTCGGGTTAGCAACCCTCCTCTAGAAAATGCAGCCTACTATAAAAAAAAAACGAAAAAAAAAGAAACACACCCCTCTAAAGTTGACGAACCCCGCAAACGTTTTAAGGACCATGATCTGCGAATCTGCACCTGGAATGTTCGCACTCTTTATAGAGAAGGTGCAGTTTACGCATTGACAGATGTACTTGAAAAAACAAGGCAGACATTACTGCCATACAGGAAATATGATAGATTGCCAGATTGTAGACACAACAACACTGCACTGTATTATAGCTGACATGACGCAAAGCATGAATTTGGTTGCGGATTTGTAGTTGGTCGGAGATTAAAACATCTGCATCTGCAAAAAACATGGTACCAGATTTAAGCATGTCGATATTCATAAGGACAGCCAAGTGCCCCCAGATCACAGAACAAGAAATCAAATTGATCACGTTGTGATAGATGGAAGACATTCATCGAGCGTGTTGGATGTACGATCGTTCCGAGGAGCAAACATAGATTCGGACCATTACCTCGTTGCAGCAAAGGTACGTACCCGTCTTAACGTTGCAAATAAAGCACGGACAGACTCAACACGAAAGTTGGACATCGCTAAGCTGAAAACACAACAGATAGCCACAGCACTCAACTGACCCAAATGCTTAATGAAAGCGCTTCTCGTCCCGATAACATATCAGCACAATGGCAAAATATTGCCCACTCCATGCAAACTGCCGCAAAATCAATACTTGGATACCAGAGACCTCCACCAAAGAATCCATGGTATGACCAGGAGTGCCGTGCTGCTACCGAAGAAAAAAATGCGGCATATATGGCTACTTTACAATCAGTAGCAACGCGTAGCGCACGAGAGAGGTATCGGGAGAAAAGGAGAGAGGAGAAACGTCTTTTCCGCAGGAAAAAGAGAGAGATGGAAAAGAGGGAGTGTGAACAAATAGAGATGTACAGGAAACAGAACGAAGTCCGAAAATTCTACTAAAGAACGAAACTTCAAACTGATGGCATTGGTACAGGCACATCCTCCGGTAGAGACCAGCAAGGTAATTTGGTAACTGATACCGATAGTGTGCTCAGGATATAGAAATAACATTTTTTCAAACTGTTGGTATCCGATAATAGTGAAGACGGCGAAGATACCACAGATCCAATCCCAGAAGATGGTATTGAATGTATACCGCCCCGCCAAGATGGCTATAAACCGGCTGAAGAATAATAAGGCAGCAGGAGCCGATGGCTTACCAGCCGAGCTGTTCAAAACCGGAGGCGACACGCTGATAAGGTGTATTCATCGGCTAGTTAGCACCATCTGGCAGGACGAACGAGTACCCGACGATACGAACCTGATCATCCTGTGCCCTATCCAACTATAGGAGCATAAGTCTTCTCCCTATTGCCTACAAGATAGTGTCAGGGATAATGTGCGAACAACTATAGCCTATGGTCAATGAAATAATTGGTTCATACCAATGAGGCTTTAGGCCTGGCAAATCCACCATTGACCAGATATTGACCCTGCGGCAAATCCTGGAGAAGACTCAAGAGATGCAGATCGACACTTACCGCCTTTATGTCGATTACAAGGAAGCATTCGACAGCCCCCTACGTTCAAAGGTATTCCAAGCCATGCCTGAATTTGGTATCCCTGCAAAACTCATTCGGCTTTGTAGAATGGCATTAACTGATACTCGGTCCTCAGTTAAAATAGGAAAGAAACTCTCCGAAGAGTTTAGTGCCAAAAGATGTTTCAGACAAGGTGACGGCCTCTCGTGTGACCTTTTCAACATTCTGCTGGAAAAGGTTATACGAGATGCGAGGGTCAAAAGAAGTGTTACATGCTTATGTCGATGACATTGACATCGGTAAAGGAAGTAACTGATACCTTTGAAAAAGTCGAAAGGGAATCTGCTAAAATTGGTCTCGCGGTAAACGGCGAGAAGACCAAGATGATGGTGTCGACGCGCAATGCTTCTATAGAGAA
The DNA here is from genome assembly GCF_047663935.1 of Musca autumnalis. NCBI lineage: Eukaryota > Metazoa > Arthropoda > Insecta > Diptera > Muscidae > Musca > Musca autumnalis. The sequence goes on along the minus strand of NW_027411644.1, from coordinate 300,359,261 downwards.
CGGGCCAACTGTTGACGTTGGTTTCTATAATTTTGAGGTAGTAAAGGACTTCGTCTACCTCTGCACCGCCGTAAACACAAAACACAACATCAGTTGGGAAATACGAAGAAGAAGAGTATAGGCCAACATATGGTACTTCGGGCTGAGTAATCAGTTAAGGAATAATGCCACATCTCGTCAAACAAAAACAACGCCTTACAAAACACTGATACTACCAGTGCTGAAGTATGGTTCCGAAGCCTCGGTACTTGCACAAGAAGACACGGCAGTGCTTGGTGTGTTTGAGAGAAATATTCTTCGAAAAATCTATGGACCAATCTGCGTTGACGGTGAATATAGACGTCGTATGAATCACGAGCGGTATCTGCTATACAACGACATCAGTAAAGATAAACGTATCGAGATGCAACGATTGCTTTGGCTAGGTCATATCATAAGAATGAGCGATGACGAACCCGCTAAAAAGGCGTATAAATACGTGCCACATGGCTGTGCACGCAGAATTGGCAGGCCTAAACTTGATCATTCGAATGTCTATCACGGTAGTACATGGGCAAGTACTGCAACGAAAGCATGTCATTATGTTGCTGTACTGGAAGAATCTTTGTCTTCTATGGAAGATGGTCCACTGAAGACATGAGGAGGTACTCTGTTGCCATCGTATTGCATTTATATTCGCGGACCCTACTGGCGCCAAATAGCTTACCACAGACCGACCTATCGCGTTATATGTGGTCAACAAAGTTTCTTTATCTGCACCTCAAGTGCTGCCGGCTAGGGACTTGAGGACCTTCTTCCTACATCTCAGTTTGTCGCAGATAGCTATGGCATGCACGGACGATGTGAACATGCTGTCGAATGTGACACCTACCAGCGACCATGACATTCAACTCTGTTCTCACCTCTGCCGTCCGTGTGGTGAACAGAGTGGCCGCAGGTTTAGTGGCGGAGCAAATATTCCTCGCGTGGAGAACACGGTAAAATCAGTCAAATAGGAGTTCAGCCTTTCATAAATGATATTTGGGAAAGTACCTGACCTGAGATCCTACAATCATCCGCATATGTTATATTCTGCATATGTTATATTCTGGAAGGGCGGAATACAGGAAAGGTAGAGGTTAAACAGTTCCGGAGATATCACCCCACCTTGAGGAACTCCCTGTTTCACTCTACGAGGCTTGTACTTATTGTTCCTGAATTTCACGTACGACTGGCGTCCACAAATATAATTGACTATCCAACGTTTCAAACTTGGTCGGAGGGTTGTCTGTTCGATATTCTCAAACAGTGTGGAGTGCCTGTCGTGCTCCACCATCACTGTACTATCACACGGCTTGCTCCGGTTGAGTCCTCGACTAATATGTGTGGAGATGGCGTGCAGCGCTGTTGTCGTTCTGTGCTGCTAATGCAACACATGCGGATAATCGGCAACTGTATAGCTATTTCTGAAGCTGGACTAGAGCCCTAGGGGTCTTTGCTACGTCGCACAAAAGCGAAATCTGCTTTTACGATTCACCTTTGCTGGCATCCTAGTCTGGTTTCAGTAGAGAAGCCAACCTGCCCATTTCGAAGACTTCCGGAGCGATGTGTGTGGCAAGCGACAGTTTGACAACTTTAGCGAGATACTCTACCCCCGGCTCATGCAGCTGTTTCAGCATTACCATGGAGATTGTATCAGGGCCCAACGCTTTGAATAATCTTAAATTGTGGTGGCTTACCCTCGACAGGAAGAGATCTAAAGCGACGTAATACTCTTCTCTTAGCCCTGTCACTCCTGGGTTGTCAATTAAAATAACTTACACACCTCTTTGGGTCAGTCGGCGTAACAACGCCAAACGTAACTCATGTTTTATCTTCCTTCTTTCCGTTCGAGAGTGACCTAACCCACAATTCAATTATCAACCGGTTAACTTCAAGTATCAGCTCCCTAACTGGGTCACGGGGATAGGCACAACGAAGCTCATTACGCTCATTTGCTAATCCCGTCGCGTCTGCTGGGAAGTTTGGTCTCACTTCGGGTATTCGACGAGCAGGTGTATGGCGAGCGGCTGCAGCAGTGATGAGACTATTATGGGGAGATGGTCTGATCCAAGAAAAACAATGGTTTGCCAGGTGATACTAAGGTTATGTCTGGCGAACTGTGACACTCTCTTCTCTAATTTTGGTAAGGGCGTCCTCATTGACCGTACAAAACGTAGAGCTATGAACTTGTTCAGCCAGCAATATACTCCTCTGGTCGTTTCCGAGGACCGAATGCCACAACTCATGATGTGCAACAAAATCCCCCACGACCAGACGGTTATGACCTTCCAAACGCGGGATAATGTTGGGACTATAACCTGGAGTAACGCTATTTATCGGCTGAATGTATACGTTCGGCAACTTCGCCTCGGCAGTTCCTCACTTGACTTCTACCCCCATACATTCCATATACGGGTCATTATAGCCAGGCTCAAGCGAGATATGTCTGTATTAAACAGATTGGGGCAATAGGAAAGACAATCTTCCACCTCCACTAAGTACGTTGTAATCATTACAACGATGTAAGCTGCAGTCGTTGTTGAGCTTGGTTTCCTGCACAGCAGCGCCCAAGATATTCTTCCGATTCATGAAATCTACTATTTCATTGATCTTACCTCGCAATTCAATTGCATTTTTGGGGATTGGAAGAGCAATGGCTGCTGTTGGGGGGCTGTGGTGGTGTTGTGGGTGGATTTGGGGTGGGATAAGTTTTTCTTTTGGGGTGAGGAGGGGGCAAGTTACCCCTCTTCACTCGCGAGTGGAATTCGAGAGAGTATTCAGAGCTCTGATTAAGATGACGGCAACGGCTCACTGCGGTCTGTGTTCACGCATGTAGCAAGTCCAGAGCAATCCCTTAGACGCTCCCATTCCCGGCATCTATTGCATCTCACCGAAGGTTGAGTGTGGTGGATGCGGATGTGACAAACTGAGCACATCCATATTGGTCCGGGGTTTACCTCATTCCTGGCACGGACCAAAAGAATCCGGATCAGGTATTGCTACTACTGCTGCTTCCAACACAGAAAAACGAAACGATTGATCAATTTGGTTTCTTCTTGTGTGCCCTTATAAATATCGAGAAGCTTAAATCTGGTGCTGCTAACTACCATGTTTTATGCCGCTGCGAAGTCTTTCGGCCTCATTCCGTTCTCAGATATTTCGCTGTGGATACTGAATTTCCTGCATGTTGAGTCAATTTTGACATGAAACTCGCCTAGGATACTATAATTGTCATGGGCAGGACAAAGGTCATATGTTTCTTCTAAGCGCTCGTAAATATGTATGTATCTTTATGCGTATTGTATCAAGTATTTCTTTTACTGGGGTGAAGATGAAGGCCAGATGTTTTAACCTCCGACCAACTACAAATCCGCAACCAAACTCATGGCAGCTATAATACAGTGCGTCACCATTAGGAGTTGTTGTGACTCCTTTCCCAATCCATCGTATTTCCTGTATGGCAGTAATATCGGCCTTGTACTTTGCGAGTACATCTATCAGTGTGTAAACTGCACCTTCTCTATAATGAGTCCGAACATTCAAGGTGCAGATTCTTAGATCATGGTCCTTTAAACCTTTGTTTTTTCATAGTGCGATGATTTGTGTCCACTAGCCCAACTCCCAACCCAAATTTTGATCGTTTTTACGGGTGAACAAGCGGATTATCTCTATATAATTCTCAAACGCAGATCCAGGCTGGTCTCAGTTTCTAACAGACTATCTTCTTCTGACTTGTCGGCAAGACCTTACAAGGACTTTCACATAATATCGAACTGGATAATAAAATTTAGTGGAAATTCGAATGGTATAATCGTCCAAAATTTCATTTATCGGAATCGAAGCGTTCCATGACTTTCTCTAAATCGCCATCAACTGTCTTTGAATCAATTTTGGATTAGGTTATGTGCTACAGTGATATGATATTAACGAGTGTCAGTGTCCACTGGCAGCCAGTGTCCACATGAGATAAAAGATGGACCGTGAAAGGGCCTTTGCTTAGCCATATTTAAACCGGTCAGTGCCGTTGCTTGGTATCTTTCATCCCCTACATAACCTTTGAGGTTATTTAGTTTCGGCAAAGCGGACTGATTCTTTTTCATTTGTTGTTTCCTAACTTATCATACCCTCCACTAAAACCTTCCTGCACGCTACAAGGTGAGGTGTTAGGGTAAATATTATGTATGTAACTACATTGTGTGTGTTATAATTATAATTGCATTTATTGTGGCGCTCCTTAAATAAAATACCACCATCCATTGCCACTGTTAAATGCGACTGAATATTGCAATAAAATCCCCATTGGTCATTCGATAGGAAATTATCGATTGGCTATCATCAGTTATTATTGCCATTACACCACGAGCGTGTGAGTGGGGGTAGCAGCAATTGGGCGAGCTGCTGGGCTAAACGCACCGCTCATTTCACGGGCCATGTCATAGGCGTTGCTGGCTAAATTGCCAATTCATTTAAATGAAAAATTGCTCAATTTAGAATTGAAAATTGAGTTGTGATTATTAAAAGCTCCTGCAATGATGATTAAACGCCCATAAACGAGAGCAGGAATTAACAAATGGCTATGTGTATCATGTACGTACGTATGTATGTATGTACGTGGTAGCACTTTGCCTTTTTTCGTCGTGGAGCTTTTGCATTGTATTACCTTTAGTGTGAATGCATGACTGTCTGGTTGCTTGGCTATCTTGGCGACTTGTAGAGCATTGCATTTTGGTTAATTGGCGGTTGGCATGGTTGCGTTTTGTTGTCTACTCCTGGATATGGATGTTTGTATGTCTTTTGTTGTGGGCAGTGCGCGGGGCGCATACTAATTTACACATTTATAAATAAGCTAATAAAAGGTGGATTTCCATTATCGCTCTTAAGATAACAAGCGATTAACTGTTGTTGTCCTGAATACTCAAAGTGACAGAAGGCAATTTATTTGGCTTCGTGTAACGCGTAAATGTGTTGTAATGTGGGAAACAGTTAAGAAGCTTGGATTTTGTTATCGTCAATTACCTCTTTATGTAGTGAAAAGGAAGAATTTTGAAACATCAGGTGCCATTTCATAATTGCACTTCCGCATATTGTCTTAAAGTAACTTGTCTTGTCAATAATAAATAACAAACAAAGCTTTGTCATTGTTGTTTTGTGTATATTGGAAAGAATTTAGTAGAACCAGTCTCAAGCTGCTGCTGGCTGTAATTGTTGCTGTCATTCATTTAAAAGAAATCCACATTAAATCGATTAGTAGACGTTTGCACATAAATCCTCAGCGGGATACAATTATATCAATCAATTTTGCTACAAATACAAACGGGGCGAATAAATTCCCCCCAATACATTTTAACGTGTATATACGAGTACATAATCAGAACTATGAAATATAAGATAAGGAGACAATGAAGATATGTAAGAGGGGTATAATACTGATTAGTCTATTAGAAGCACAAAATAATATTTAGTACTTTCAAAAAAACAGATTTTATCTTGGTTCCACCTTCATCTCAACTATCCATGGTGCATGTGCTGCAAGAATTCCACATTGGCACATTCGCTCCATCATCGAGAGAAGTTTGCTAAACGGAGTATGCTAAAAAAATCTTAGTGCGGAATGTGTGAAGGTGTGGCCCTAAATACTGTCAAATTTATAAGTCAATATATCAGAAAGTTTCTCGCAGAAATAAGTAAGAACGGCGTTAAGTTCGACCGGGCCTTCACCACGAGTTGTGTTGAAGTAAAAAAAAACAACTAGTTTCCTTCCGTTTATGAAAACGACTAAACAAATTGGAGACATTTCGGTAAAAAAAATACCGAATATCGGGAGGTTCCGTTTTATTAGGGTTATATCAAAACGTGCGTCTATACTGACTGACAAATTGCTAGTCGAATGTTTTGAAGCCCCAAAGAAGACTAAATACCAAATTTCAGACAATTCGGTAAGATAATGTGGCTAAAACCTTCAAAACACCGAAAAACGGGAGGTATCGTTCAATGTGGGCTATATAAAAACTCAAAGAAGACTAAATATCAAAGTTCTGATATTTCGGCAAGATAATGGGTGACGTAGGGGATGAAAGATACTAAGGAACGGTCCTGACCGGATTTAACATGGCAAAGTCCAGGATTTATCTTGGTCCCTCTTTCATCTCAAGTGGACACTGACCTCCCCGTGGTGTCACCTGAGGTAGCTGCCTTTAACACCCGTTAAAGGTAGTGAGCTAAAATGTGCCGCGCGTTCACCCATAAGAACGATAAAAACTTGGGTTTGGGCGTCGGGTTAGCAATCCTCCCCTAGAAAAATCAGCCTACTATGAAAAACGAAAGAAAAGAAAAACAAATCCCTCAAAAGTTGACTACCCCCGCAAACGTTTTGAGGGCCATGATTTGCGAATCTGCACCTGGAATGTTCGCACTCTTTATAGAAAAGGTGCAGTCTTCGCATTGGCAGACGTACTTGAAATGTACAAGGCCGACATTACTGCCATACAGGAAATACGATGGAATGGGAAAGGCGTCACAACAACACCTAAAGGTGACGCACTGTATTATAGCTGCCATGACATAAATCATGAGTTTGGCGGCGGATTTGTAGTTGGTCGGAGGTTAAAACACCTGGTCTCCAGCTTCACACCAGTGAATGAAAGACTTGCTACAATTCGAATAAATGCAAAATTCTTCAACATCAGCTTTATTTGCGCTCATGCTCCCACAGAAGACAAGGACGAACGGACCAAAGATATATTTTATGAGCGCTTAGAAGAAACATATGACCGTTGTCCTGCCCATGACATTAAAATTATTCTAGGCGATTTTAATGCCAAATTTGGAAAGGAAAATATCTTTGGCCTAACAGTCGGAAAATTTAGTCTCCACAGTGAAACATCTGACAATGGTATGAGGCTTATAGACTTTGCAGCTGCAAGAAACATGGTAGTTATCAGTACCAGATTTAAGCATCTCGATATTCATAAGGGCACCTGGCTGTCGCCAGATCAAAGAACAAGAAATCAAATTGTTCACGTTGTGATAGATGGAAGACATCATCGAGCGTGTTGGATGTGCGTTCGTTCCGGGGAGCAAACATAGTCTCGTACCACTACCTTGTTGCAGAAAAGATATGCACCCGGTTAGTAGCAGTAGAGAGGAGAAACGTTTTTTCGCAGGAAAAAGAGAGAAATGGAAAGGCGGGAGTGTGAAAAAATCGAGATGTACAGGAGCCAGAATTAAGTCCGAAAGTTCTACCAAAGAGTAAAACATCAAACTGATGGCTTTGGTACAGGCGCATCCTCCTGTAGAGACCAGCAAGGTAATTTGGTAACTGATACAGATAGTGTGCTCAGGTTATGAAAAGAATATTTTTCCAAACTGTTGGTATCCGATAGTCGCAATGACGGCGAAGATACCACAGAGGCAATCCCAGAATTGAATGTATACCGCACAGCCAAGATGAGGTAAAGACCGCAATAAATCGGCTGAAGAATAATAAGGCAGCAGGAGTCCATGGCCTACCAGCCGAGCTGTTCAAATACGGAGGCGACACGCTGATAAGGTGTATGCATCAGCTAGTTAGCACCATCTGGCAGGAAGAACGAGTACCCTGTGCCCCGTCCACAAAAAAGGAGATAAGACTGTGTGCTCCAATTACAGGGGCATAAGTCTGCTCCCTATTGCATATAAGATAGTATCTGACATATTGTGTGAGAGACTAAAGCCTATGGTCAATGAAACTATTGGACCCTATCAGTGCGGCTTTAGACCTGGCAGACCCACCATTGACCAGATATTTACCTTGAGACAAATCCTGGAAAAGACCCAAGAAATGCAGATCGACACCTTCCATCTTTTCGCCGATTATAAAGCAGCATTCGACAGCCCTATGCGTTCAAAGATCATCCGGCTTTGTAAAATGACTTTAACTGACACGAGATCCACAGTTAAAATAGGAAAGAACCTGTCCGAAGAGTTTGGTACCAAAAGAGGTTTCAGACAAGGAGACAGCCTTTCGTGTGATCTCTTCAACATCTTGCCGGAAAAGGTTATACGAGAGACAAACATCAAAAGAAGTGGCACAATCTACACCAATAGCCACATGTTACTTGCTTATGCTGATGATATAGACATCATGGGACGATCAGTAAAAGAAGTAACTGATACCTTTACGAAGGTCGAAGGAGAATCTGCTAAAGTGGGTCTGGCGGTAAACGGTGAGAAGACCAACCCAGCAAAATAAATTGGAAGCAGTGCAATGTACAGTACTTCTATCACGGCATGTTTTGATGCAGTTCAAACGCATTCATGAAAAAGGCACTCCATTCCTCACATTTTAACCGCTTTTGGATGCAATCCAAAGAATCACATCCATTTGCAGTTAAAATACAGTGCCAAGGGTCAGTTAAAATGCAGTGCCAAAGGGTTAGTTAAATGCAGTGCTTTGGAGTGCATCTTTCAGTAGTCACGCTCTTGTAAAAGTCATGAGTGAAAATGCATAATTGGATGCACTTCCAGATTACTTGTACATACAATTTAACTGCATCTTTGGAGGCAAACATTTTGCTGGGAAGTTGATGGTGTCGAAGCGCAATGCGTCCATTGAGCTCGGACCAACAGTGGAAGTTGGTTCCTATAATTTTGAGGTAGTATAAGACTTCGTCTATCAGTTTTGAGATAAAAAAAAGAATTGTATTGGCCAACAGATCTTGACCGGACGGTATACATTCTATACCATCTTCTGGGATTGGATCTGTGGTATCAACGTCTTCGCTACCAGCAGATTGGAGAAATGTTCCTTCCATATCCTGAGCACGCTATTTGTATCTGTTACCAAATTACCTTGCTGGTCTCTACAGGAGGATGTGCCTGTACCAAAGCCATCTGTTTGATGTTTCACTCTTTAGTAGAATTTTCGGACTTCATTCTGGCTCCTGTACATCTTGATTTTTTCACACTCCCGCTTTTCCATTTCTCTCTTTTTTTGCGGAAAAGACGTTTCTCTTCTCTCCTTTTCTCCCGATATCTCTCTCGTGCGCTACTGATTGTAAAGTAGCTCTATATGCCGCATTTTTCTCCTCGGTAGCAGCACGACACTCCTGGGCATACCATAAATTCCTTTGTGGAGGTCTCTGGAAGCCAAGTATGGATTTTGCGGCTGTTTGCAAAGAGTGGGCAATATTTTGCCATTGTGTTGTTATATTATCGGGACAAGGAGTGCTCGCGTTAAGCAATTGGGCTAGTTGAGTGGAATATGCTTTGGCTATCTGTTGTGTTTGCAGCCTATTTGCAACGTTTAGACGGGTACGTACCTTTGCTGCAACAAGATAGTGGTCCGAATCGGAACGATCGTACATCCAACACGCTGGATGAATGTCTTCCATCTATCACAACATGATCAATTTGATTACTTGTTCTTTGATCTGGAGACAGCCAGGTGCCCTTATGAACACCGAGATGATTAAATCTGGTACTGCTAACTACCACGTGTTTTGCAGCTGCAAAGTCTATCAGCATCATGCCATTGCCTGATGTTTCACTGTGGAGACTGAATTTCCCGACTGTTGGGCCAAAGATATTCTCCTTTCCAATTTTGGCATTAAAATCGCCTAGAATGATTTTAATGTCATGGGCAGGGCAACGGTCATATGTTTCTTCTAAGCGCTCGTAAAATATATGTATCTTTGGTCTGTTCGTCCTTTTCTTCAGTGGGAGCATGAGCGCAAATAAAGCTGATGTTGAAGAATTTAGCTTTTATTCGAATTGCAGCAAATCTTTCATTCACTGGTGTGAAACTTGATACCAGATGTTTTAGCCTCCGACTAACTGCTTTACGTCATGGCAGCTATAATACAGTGCGTCACCTTTAGGTGTTGTTGTGACGCCTTTCTCAATCCATCGTATTTTCTGTATGGCAGTAATATCGGCCTTGTACTTTTCAAGTACGTCTGCCAATGCGAAGACTGCACCTTCTCTATAAAGAGTGAGATTCGCAGATCATAAAACGTTTGCGGGGTTCGTCAACTTTAGTGGGGTTTGTTTTTCTTTTCTTTCGTTTTTTCATAGTAGGCTGTTTTTTCTAGGGGAGGGTTACTAACCCGACGCCCAAACCCAAGTTTTTAACGTTCTTATGGGTGAACGCGCGGCACATGTTAGCTCACTACCTTTAACGGGTGTTAAAGGCAGTTCCCCAGGTGACACCACGGGGAGGTCAGTGTCCACTTGAGATGAAAGAGGGACCAACATAAATCCTGGGCTTTGCCATGTTAAAACCGGTCAGGACCGTTCCTTGGTATCTTCCATCACCTACGTCACCCCTCTAAATATTGATATATATGAGAAAGTTTCGGCCGGGCCTGCACCACGAGTTGTGTTAAAGTAAAATGGAACAATTAGTTTCGTTTCGTTTATGAAAAGGACTAAATACCAAATTACAGAAATTTCGGTAAAACAAATACCGAATATCGGGAGGTTCCGTTTAATTGGAGTTTAAATCCCCAAAGAAGACTAAATACCAAATTTCAGACAATTCGGTAAGATAATGTGGCTAAAACCTTCAAACACCGAAAATCGAGAGTTATCGTTTAATGTGGGCTATATAAAAACGTGGACCCCATACAGACAAATTTCTGGGAGACAGTTTTGTATCCTCAAAGAAGACTAAATATCAAAGTTCTGATATTTCGGCAAGATAATGGGGCTAAAACCTTCTAAATACCGAATCGGGAGGTACCGTTCTATGGGGTCCATATGAAGACGAGGACCTATACTGATAATTTTAAACCCCAACTCATGGAATGTTGAACCTCAACTCGTGGAATTTTAAACCTCAACTCTTGGAATTTTAAACCCCAACTCATGGAATTTTAAACCCCAACTCATGGAATATTAAACCCCAACTTAGGGAATTTTAAACCCCAACTCAGGGAATTTTAAACCCCAACTCATGAAATTTTAAACCCCAACTAATGGAATGTTAAACCCCAACACGTGGAATTTTCAACCTCAACTCTTGGAATTTAAAACCCCAACTTATGGAATTTTAAACCCCAACTCATGGAATTTTAAAACCCGACTCATGGAATTTTAAGCCCCAACTCATGGAATATTAAACCCTAACTCGTGGAATTTTAAACCCCAACCCATGGAATTTGGGCAAACTAGGTGCAAAGTTTGGACCACATCGGACTTCGTATAAACTATTTAGGGTCTAAAACATTTATATCACTGAGACACATTTTAATGGTATTGAAGTGTCTATACCCTCGTTAGGCTAAGACTGTCAGCAGGAGGGTATTAAACGGAGTATGATTCTGCTATATTTTACGTTTGAAGCATTTTGAAGAACAAAATGGGCCGAATATTTGTATTTATCAATGAGAACTTCTAAACCATGGGACAAAAAAATCTTCCTTTCAATTTTAGCCTTATTATTCAATATTATTTCAATCCCTCACAGACTGAGTATAGAGAACACTTATCATTGCCACTATTTCCAACTATATTTTTTTCCTGTATCTATGTGTGTGTTACCACTTACGACTTACCGATGCTGTAACTACTGTGTTATTTAAAGGCAAAAATTTGTTATTGATCTGTAAAACTTAACATTTACCAAGAATTGATCATGGTTAACACTTTGCTACAATTTAGAGCAGTCAGGCTAATGGAGAGAGAGAGAGCAAACATGTAGCTATGTAAGTATGTATGTGACTTGCTCGAGTTAGGATAGCTAGGTGCAGGCTGGCAATCAAAGTGCACACTCTGAAGTCAATTCCCTGTGATCTCTACCCCCCTTTGTTTTGCTCCATATGTAATGCTTATTGGGAATGCAACTCACCTGGTTCTGCCACTGTGCGATTAATAAAGACTTTATCTATTAGTGGTAATCACAAAAATCCTTAACGTAAACGACAGGCAGTCAGGCAGACAGTGAAAAGAGGAATGAACGAACGAGCGAACGAATGAAAAAAAACTTGTGGCAAATATTGTGTCCATGAACGCATTCACATGTCGACATTCGTATGCAACAGGAGCAGCAACAGGTACAGGTTCCATGGAATGCTATAACGTGCACAGTTCATACGTTCAGTTACCACCACCATCACCACCGCCATCATCATCATCACCCGGTAAGGTGAAATGAATTGTCATTGCACTGCGTGCGAACGCGGTGCAAGCTTAGTTATGGAGCGAACAAATGATGCTGATTAAAATGATGATTGCTTCTGTTTTGGGCTTTGGCTTTTTGTTTCAACGAAAGATAACAAAATACATGCATTCTACAGCAGCAGCTACTGCCGGTGCTACTGCGCCACAACAACATTCATACAGACATACATATCAATACATTTATAGGTGACTAACGGACGGACGGACGTCACGGTTCACTAATGATATGTAAAACAAGTTCAATCGGTTAAATATACATATTTGTAACGATATGTTTGTAGATGTGTAACTATTCGACATACTTACGATTTAATTTCTCAAGGGAATACATTTAATGAAGGATTCTAGAGAATTAGAAGATATGTGAATGATTTGTTTGATCCTTATATTAGAAAAGCTTTCATACATAGGTGGCTACTAGATAACATTCTTGCAGTCGAACTCTGGACTACAAAACGACTCGGGTTTCGGCGCTACACTAACTGACTTCAAGTTTTGAAATTTTCTTCATCACCTGATCTTCCATTTAAGTTATGGCTTATTGCTTCAACGTGCACCGATTGCAACATGACATTCCAGAGTAAGATTTATTCGATTGACTATGTCATTATGGGCATATAGCTCGTGGAGTTTAATTTATTAGGTTGAAAGTCCAACTTTTAATTTTCGGTTTTATACCCTCAGCATTTATGCTAACGAGGGTATACACTAGGGTGGGGCGATTTGAACGCCACCACGGGCGCCTGGATTTTCTGATTATTGGGATTGTACTGAGCAAAAAAGTCCACTAGACCATATGTCTACGGTGAAAATCGAGCCCCCGGATTTTGACTTGAAGTTTTTTTTAAGGTTTTTTGGATATTTTGGCATATATGTAACAGCCAAACCACTGTGATTTTCGATCCAACACAAAGACAAAAATTTTAGCCAAGACAATAATTAAAAACTCTCCAGCACACAGCAAAAGCATTGGAACGCTCCTTCAGGCAGTTATGACCCCGTGAATGTGCACATTTTTCGGAAAATATCGATAAATTACACTGTGCTACAAAATTTGACTCAAAGTCAGTGGGTGGAAATTTCCTTTTGGAGATGAAAGCCCTTGGTGAGTGTACTTAGAACGCAAAAGAAATTTTCAGGATAGGTCAAGTTTCTGATGTACGGTTTAGCCAAAATACCCTTGAAAAAAATTTCCAGTCAAAATCCGGGGGCTCGATTTTCACCGTAGACATATGGTCTAGTGGACTTTTTTGCTCAGTACAATCCCAAGAATCGGAAACTCCAGGCGCCCACATTCACTTTTTTCCTTCCATACAAATCGCCCCGGCCTAGTATACACACTTTCATTCGGGCAAAATGTGCCTCATCGAAATAATGGTTTAAACCCCAAGTATGTTTTGACGAAATTCGTTTCAGACAATTTGGAGTTGAGTTAGCCATGTCCGTCCGTCTATCTATCTGTCTGGCTGGCTGGTATGCACGATAACTCTCGAACGAATCAGCCGATTCGGTCCAAAATTTGGCTTTCGTAATATTTTAGCCAAACTTAGTTTAAGTTCGATGATGGTTATATCTGTACACTCCTTCCGGTACCTCTCCCACAAAACTTCGAAAATGTTCGGAAAATTTGTGCGCACGATAGCTCTTGAAGGGAGTAACCGATTTGGTCCATACTTTGCACATCCTACGATATCTACCTAGATCAGGTTTGAATAGGGACTATATTCGGGTAACTCGCACACAAAATTTCGGATAAGTTCACTTTAAGACCTGCTCTGGAATTACTTTCATTTTTGTTGAAGCTACTTTCATTCGCTGCCTCAATTACGACGATTAAAGTTTTTTCAGGTGCAAGTCCATACTTCTTGAGAAAACAGCCTGAAAGGTGTAAAAACCCTCTTTGGCAATATATGTATGTAGTGGCTGGAGAGCATGACAACTCTCGAACCAAATACTGAGTCGGTCCGCACTTGGCATATCGTAATATTTCATAGAATTTTAGATGAAATTCGAAGGTGGTGCTCGTATCTCCCCCACAAAAATTCGAGAGTATTCGCTAAAATGGTATGCGCGATTTCTCATAAACAGAGCAACCTATGTGGTTCAAAATTTGATTCGCGAAATATTTTATCTAGACATAGCTTATGTTCAAAAGTGGGCCCTATTGGTCTACTCCTTGGGGTTCATCCCACACAAATGATCAACATTTTTGTTCGGTTAAGGGTCTCTTCAAAATTGTTACCGAAGTAAACCTAGTGGTCCTGTTTACAGTGATATTATCTTTTTCGTAGGCAAGTACATGTTTCCTGATATAATGGTCCAAAACCTGTAAATTATGGTGACCGACTAAAACGACAGGTGTTCGCGAAATCTATCGAGGCGAATGACTCCCAAAATAAGGCCCACTTCCAAAATGGACTATGTCGGTCCATTCCTTTAGATATCTTACCAGCAAAACTTTTGAGTTTCTATCCAAATCCATAAAAGTGTTTCAATTCACACAGGCTGAGGCATAGCTGACTGATCCTTTTTACTGGTTTGATTTTGCACTATTCTTGCTGGTAGTTTTTAATTTTTATGTTTGCAGTTTTTTTCAATAAAAAATAACTAAACCATTTTATAAAAAAAATACAAGTAAAAAGTATCAATTGGCTTTGCCGACAGAGGTATACCCTCAGTCTGTGTGAATTGAAACACGTTTTCCCAAAAAACGTATTTATTTAAGGGGTTTTCAGAATTTTGGTCGTATGAACTGGCTGGGGGATTTACCTAAAGGAATGGACCGACATAGTCCATTTTGGAAGTGTGTCTTATTTGGGGAGTCATTCCTCTCTATAGGATCATTATGTCAGGAAACATGGACTTGCCCACGAAAAACATCGTATCGCTGTAAACAGGGCTATTAAGAGTACCTTCGATAAAAATTTTCAAAGGATTCTCGCACAGACCCTTAACCGGACTTAAACAAAAATTATGATCATTTCTGTGGGTGGTACCCTAGGGAATGGACCGATAAGTCCCACTTTTGAACATAAACAAATTTTGGACAAAATCTTTCGAGATCAAAAGTTTAGACCAATTCGGTTGCTCCGTTTATGAGATATTGCGCTTACCATTATAGCGAATATTTTCGAACTTTTGTAGGGGTGATAGCGGAAGGAGTGGACCTATAAGCACCATCTTCGAATTTCATCTAATATTCGAAGAAATATTACGAAATGAAAAGTGTTGACCAATTCAGAATTCGGTTCGGGAGTTGTCGTGCGCATCAGCCACAACACATACTGGCCGTAGGGGTTGTTTACAGTTTTCGGGCCATTTTCTCAAGAAGTATGGACTTGCCATTGAAAAAACATGTACCATCGTAATAGGAGCCTTGAGTGTAACCTGTTGCAAGAAAAATCAAATCGATTAGAGAGGAGGTCCTAACCTGCACTTTTCCGAAATTTGATGTGGGAGCTATCCGAAGGAGTTGACATACATATTTAGTCCTTATCTATCCAAGTATGGACCAAATCGGTCACTGCCTTCGAGATATATAGTGCACACCATTTTTGCGACAAGTTTTGAACTTTTGTGGAGGAGGTACCCAAAGCAGTGAACAGATATGGTACATCATAGAACTTGATTTTATTTTGGGCAAAATATTACTATTGCCAAATTTTGGATCGAATCGGTATCGAGAGCGATAGCGGGTTTTTAGTCCCACTTTCTCAGGATTTGTGGACTTGCCCCTGGAAAAACTTGCACCGTCGCACAGTGGCCAAATCTCCGAAAAAGTTGACCAAAAATCGAAAAAAAACTTTATCAATTTACTTAAAATAGTGTCAAATATTGTTTATAGGATCCCACTGCATTTAGTTATGAAAAAATATACGTTTCTTGTTTAGTAAGTGGGTATAAAAGCAGGTCAAAGTGACCATATTTAGAAAAAAAATTCTCAATATTTAAGTTGTTTATTAAAATATTATAATATCCAAAATAAACGACGTTTTTTAAATATTTTTTGATGTAATTGTAATGAAGTGTCGCCAATAAAGTGCGCGTTTTTTATACCCTCAGCATTTATGCTAACTTTCATACGGGAAAAATAATGGTGTTAGACCCCAAGTATGTTTGGACGAAATGTGTTTCAGACAATTTGGCTTTCGTAATATTTTGTCCAAACTAAATTTAACTTCGAAGATGGGTTATATCGGTCCACACCTTTCGGTACCTCTCCCACAAAAGTTCGGAAATGTTCGCAAAAATTTGCGCATCGTCAAATTTCTACCAGACTTAGATGAGGTTCAAATCGGTCCACTCCTTCGGGTACCTCCCCCACAAAATTTCGGAAAAGTTTAGTTTAGGACCTGTTCACGAATCGCTTTGATTTTTGTTGCAGCAACTTGTATTCACTGCCCCCCATATAACGGTATAAGTTTCATCAGGGGCAAGTCCATACTTCCTGAGAAAATAGCCTGATAGTTCCAAAAAAGCCCCATGACGCCGTGTGTCGGAGCGCAAGATAACTCTCGAACTCTCCTTCGGGTACCTCCCACACAAAATTTCGGATAAGTTTACTTTAAGACCTGCTCTCGGATCACTTTGATTTTTCTTGAAGCAACTTGCATTCGCTGCCTTAATTACGGCAGTAAAAGTTTTTTCAGGGGCAAGTCCATACTTCTTGAGAAAACAGCCCGAAAGTTATAAAAAATCCCTATGACACTATATGTAGTGGCTGGAGGCCCCGAACCGAATACTGCGTTCGTCCACACTTTGGATATTGTAATATTTCTTCGAATATTTGGTGAAATTCGAAGGTGGTGCTTATAGGTAATGGTAAATATTTCAGAAGCACCCCAGATGTCTACATAAGCAATAACCAATTGTTATGTCTACATACCAATAAATAACCAATGACGAATATACAGAAAAACAAAACATAGTTTATTTCTGAACCAAAACCGATTAAATGTCAAAAAGGACAATGAAAACGGGACAAAATCGATTAGTTGTCAAAGTACCTAAATTATTCTGAGCAACATTTTTGTAGAATATTTGGATGCTGAAAAATCTCATCTTGTGGTACTTTCACTACGGTTCAAGAAATAAAGGACGAAAAGGACATGAAAGGCATTAAGTTAGAAGAATGAAATGTTCTACAAAAAGATTCGCCAATCGATTTGACTGAAGACATGTCAGCTCAAAACGAAGCTACAGCAACGCCAAACAGAGATATGGAGCTATTTTCCCAAGTATTATAGGGAAAAAATCGAAAACTTAATCGAGCGATATCTCAGAAACTTGACCTATACTCATCGAGGGCTTTTATCTCCAAAAGAAATTTTCCACTCCCCAAAAATGCTGCTGCACAGTGTAATTGATGTCCGTACTTGTTGATTTTTCACGGGTCAATTTTCACAATAAATGAAGAAAATTGTTGTGAGTAAGAGTTGGGTTGCGTACCTTACCATGTCATCAAAAGGGAAGAGTTTTTTTACCAATTTCCATCGAAACATCCTGCACATATTTGCACTTTTCGCTTTTATGTGACATTTTGTCTTGCAGATATGTACAGATTTTCTTTGATTCAGAATGTCAGCATACAGTACAGGGTCACTTTCTGACGTTTCGTTATAATTTAGAGTTTTGATGTATTCTAAGATCCACAGTATTTTATGGCGAACAAATTTCCGGAATATTTTTGACCAGGTTTTTCGTAAAATTGGCCACTGTGTGTCGTAATGGGGCCAGCGAATACAAGTTGTTACAACAAAATTAAAATAATTCGAGAGGAAGTCTTAATCTGCACGTTTCCGTTAATTTGCGTGGGAGGTACCCAAAGGAGTGAGGAGTCCACATTCAAACCTGATCTATGCCTTGTAAAAAGAAGTATTACCATTTGCTTTAAGAGTTATTGTCCGCATCATTTTAGCGAAAAACATTTGTGGAAAAGTAATCAAAAATAGATTGATATGATCCATCTTCGAACTTAATCTAAATTTGAATAAAAGATCCGTTCGAGATTTATCGTGCGCACCAGCCAGTGAGACAGAATGACAGAATCGACTCCAAATCGGATTTCATCCAAAAATATTTTGGGTGCAAAACCATTATTTAATTTTACGGATAAAATTCTGAGTCGATCTAACCATGTCCGTCTGATGTAATCACTCTAGCATCCACAAAAAATGAGCTAGGGCGCAATATTTTTGCACCTGAGTATAGTTTTGGTATGGCCCTATAAAACGATAACACCGATTTCTGGTTTTTGTTTTTATCTACATTTTCGAGCAAGATTGGATGTGCTTTGACATATATTGTACCCAGTGGTTAAAAACGTCTCTACCAAAAATTTGTGAACATTAGCCCACGTTGTGGTATAGCCCCCATATAACAGTACCGCCAGATTTTATCTGTTCGATTTAGCTAGTGCTCAAACAAAATCTCTACATAAAATTGTGAAAATTAATTATTTCATAAAAGTTCAGACTATTTCATGTTGGAGGGTAAACTTTTTGATAAGTTTCTGCACCTTCTGTTTGTGGCATCATCCGACTAATCGATCCCTTACCCAACGTAATCCATTTTGTATTGTTAGTTTTATTGTTGTTTTTGTTTCCTAAAAAAGTTAGACATCGGATAAATAGATGATTAATCTAATGCATCCTAGTTTGTAGCTGGAGATGCCAACATATAGTTTCCAGGCGAGCTGGGAAGATCCGCGAACACACATTCATTGGATTTTTTGGTGGCCAATGGTTATACAAATTGTCGGTCGAGTCTTCGTATTAATTTAAAAAATGACAGATAATATGATTCAAACCAGGCTTCTAGTTCCTATAAAATCCTAGCATATTTGATGTTTGTATGTCAATCATCCAAACATTTCATACTTATTAATTGCCTACATATAACATACATATTTATGTTAGCTGTGACAGCCATATTGAATTCATTACTCAAAACAGTAAACATAAAGACAACAATTGCAACAACATATAATTAAATTGTTCCCCTGAGATACTAAACGATGGCTATCATCAACCACACCGTGGTATAGTTGTTGACCAAAACCAACACAAACCAACTGATCAACAGGCAATGTTACATCTCTAAAAAATGGAATTAATTACGCCAACTCAAACTCTGCGGTATGATCAGATTTCAGTGGCCACTAAAGTAGATCGGGAGGTGGTGGTCAAATGACTCTACCTGCAACTGCTGTTGGTGGTTGGTTGGTTAGTTGGTGGTGCAACTAATAAAATGGCATCTTAACAACCTCTTGATAAAGTGTTGCCACTTTGTGACAATTACAAGTGGTTAAATTAGCACATCTTACCATAAATAGTTGTTGCAAGTTCTGTTTTAAGTCTTGTCCGACCATTAGTTTAGTTCTTTTCATTCCGTTCGCTTGTCTGGCCCGGCCTAGCCTAGCTATTGGTGGCAATTGTTAATGGTGCTTATTTTTCATTCGTTTTGTCTGCCATATAAGTTATGAAGTCTATATTGCGATATGTTTAAGTGAGTGTGTGTGTGGGTGAATAACTGGTGGCATTTTATAGAAGAGTTGGGTTAGGCATTGACAGGAGGTTATGATGGGAAATATGAAATAACGGTTTGGCTGAAATAATATGGCCATGTTAATAAATATAGAATCCTGTTACACTTACAAGGTTATTAAACTCATTTGGCACAAAAGAACTACAAACACACCAAGTTAAAGGTGACGGAACTGAATGTTAAGTCCTGAGTACATAAGCTGCCTCGCCTGCTTACCTTGCTTGCTTCAGATAAAAGAATAAAAAAGAAAATGGCAACCCAGTTCGAAATTTTGCTCGGCCTTCTTTATTCTTTTATTTTTATTATGTCAGAAATGAAGCTGGAAAGCAAGGCAATCAGGCAAGGCAGCTTATATACGCAGGCCTTTATTGTTGTACCAGTATTTGATATGGCTTTGGGTCTATCTCCAGTTCTGGGAATGTGGCTGTTTCGATGGAATAGAACCACAAATCTACTGGATTTAGTTGAGTAGGTTTGACACGCCGGTTGAAAATATGCAGCATGTCGTGCGGACCTGTGCCATATTCTAGGCAAATGTTTTACATTGTGTCATCGATCCTTGTCCTATAAGAATTAAGACGTGCAGACGTCTCTAGCGTAGTTGAGCCAAAAATACTTTGGTTTGTCGTTGCAGCTGACGCTCCTCAGCTGCGATAGATGGGGGATATTCTTCGCTTTCACACGATAGTTGTTTATGACTTCTGCGACTGCATTCGTCTGAATGCTATTCAAGCCTGCTTTATAAGCTTGCTGACCTAAGGTTAAGTTTCCTCTCTCTCCCTCTATAGATCATGTAGATCCCTCCTGACATGCCTGGGTGAGGAACGAAGTTCTTTTCCCCCAGATGGTGATTAGGATGACTCTCACGGTAACACCCGAGCGAGTACTTCAACGAAAGCATGCCATGGAAGAATCTTCGTCTTCTCATGGTATCCGACGTCAAGATCTTGCCACCATACGATCGAATAACTATTTCATGGAAATTTAGAGGTTAAACAGTTCCGGAGATATCACCCCACATTGAGACCTCCCTATTTCACTCTACGGGGCTGAGACTTTTTGTTTCTGAATTCCACGTACGACTGGCGTCCACACATATAATTGATTATCAAATTTTTCGAACTTGACCGGAGGATTGTCTGTATGAAAGACTTTTGATAAGTCGAGTGCCATAAACACTGTGCAATTGCACGCCTTATCCTGGTTAAGTCCTCGATTAAAATGTGTGTGGAGATGGTGTGCATAGCGGCTTTCGGACCATGTGCGGATGATAGGCAATTAGATAGCTATTTTGGAGGCTAGAAAGGAGCAAAACCTGAAGAGTCTTTGCAACACCTTTGCTGGCATCCTAGCGGAACCACCCTTCCCATTTTTTCAGACTTCAGGCGCAATGTAGTTGGCTAGCAACAAGTTGAGAACTCTGTCATGTTCATCCTGTTCTTTCAGCATGACCTTGGAGGTTCCGTTAGAGCCCAATGCACTGGACGATTTAGCGTTCTTAATAACGTTTGTAACATTATCCGTTGTGGTGGCTCCTCCTCGATAGGAAGAGATCAAATGCGACTTTGTATTCTTCACACTATCACTCCCGGGGTATTTATCCAACTGTCGATTAAACTTGTGATGAAGTTGGACGGTCTGCAGATGGAGACGATTACAGATGGTCTGACACCCGGAGAAAATCCTCAAGAGACAAAAGCGAAATCGGTCTGTATGATTCACCTTAGCTGGCACCCTTGCCTCCTTCAGTAGCGGCACTTTCTTGCCAATTTGCAGACTTCGGGCAAGATATGGATGACTAGCGACAGGTTGATAACTTTGGTGAGATACTCAACTCCCTGCTCATTCAACTGATTCGCCATTTCCCTGAAGATTCCGTCAGTGTCCAATGCTTTGGATGATTTAGCGGTCCTAATAACATTTGCAACATTTGTTGTAAATTGTGGTAGATCACCTTCGGCTGGAATACATGTAATGGGACATAGTACTCCTCTCATGGGGGTGCTCGAAAAATTATCGATTAAAGTAACTTGCGCAACTCTTTGGATCAATCTGCGTATCGTCACCAAACATGGCTGAGGTCCTGTCTTCTTCTTCTTTCCAGGGTTCGAGAGTGGCTTAAACGTTGCCAGCAATTCACTTATTCAGGCTCCAAATGATATAGCTACTTGTTCTGCTTATGCTCACCGAACAACCATTTAACTTCTAGTGTTAGATCCTTGAGTCTGAAGTCATTGACTCTGAATATCATCACGCATATTTGTTAGTCTAGCCGACTCTGCTGAGAAATTTGTTCTCGATGTTCTCATTTAGGGACCAGCATGTATTCGAACATGAGCACTTGCTCCTCTTCCGATAATCTAGAAATCAGATAATTAACCTCATTTGCTAATTCCGTCGCCTCTGCTGGGAAGTTTGGTCTCACTTCGGGTATTCTACCAGCTGGTATGTGACGAACGGCTGAAGCAGTAATTATGTCTCGTATCGTCCTTTCGGTTACCCAAACATCAGAAGGATTGGGCAGCTCTCTAAAGCTGTGATTGGCGAACTCTCTCAAACTAAGCAAATTACCTTTCCATGTTTTGTGAATGTGCGGCCTTCACAGGTTATGAAATTGGGCAGATGGAGACAATTATGGGGAGATGAAGAGCAGAAATTTAGAGGAGGGATGTATACGTTAAGCAACTCTACCTAGATAGCTCCGCATCTGACTGCTAACCCAATATATTCCACGTAACTATTGGAGTCCTATATATCCTATAAATCCTACTGACCATCAATAAAAAGATCAAAACTTCTGAGAAATCCTACTGACCATCAATAAGACCTACTGGAATTTTATATAAGTCATATTGAGGGCACGTTTGCACGTGGATCCTATTTCCGATGACTCGGCCACATATTTCAGCCGAAACTGTCGCTATTTCCCGTTCAATGTTGTCTTTGAGCTTTTCTAACGCGTCAGCTTGTTCGTATAGCTCCAAGCTCCAATGAAAGTAGTGCGGAGACGGCCATACATAAGGCTGAGATATTTCTTACGCTCATCAAACTTAAGGTAGAGTTACATTAGGCAAATATTTGCTCCAGCGACCGGCATTGTGCGCTTACTGAGAGCAAGTTAGCATAAATTCAATGTATTATTAACACCACTTGATCTCAGTAAGCGCACAATGCCGGTCGCTGGAGCAAATATTTGCCTAATGTGACCTTACCTTTACACTACCATAAATCGACTGTAACATGTGAAGTGTGGCCTGTTGAAACCACATGCCGTGCAGGTCCATGTGTTCTAATTCAGGTCAAATATAATTGAATGAGCATGGTATGGTAGCGTTGTCCATTGACGGTATTTTTTGCACCCGAGTGTATATTTTCCATAGGCAGGTGAAGTTCGAAGAGGGGCTATATTCGACTCCTCTTGATATGGCCCTCTTATAACGTACCTTTTCGGTATTTTGAGAATTTTAGTTTTTGACCGAACTACCTACTTGAGGTTCCCAATAGTCACAAAACTTCTTCACCATAAAATGTGTCCACACTTTGATATATGTAGGTAGCCTCATATAAAAGTGCCGCCCGATTGAATTAATTTTTAGATACATTTTCTGACCAAATTTACGCTTTTGGTGTATCCCGTGCTCATACCCAGCAAAAATTTGGATCCGGTAGTCATTACGTAACCCATTACAAAGTAATGTAAACAAGCTTCTTTTCGCATTACAGGTAATCTGAAAAGTAATGGGTTACTGCTTAAAAAATTTACAAGGCAAACCTACTTACTTTGCTCCTCACTAAGTAATGAGGACGGTGGCACAGTGAGTGTGTGTCCGACTATAAATCCTAGGGTTGTGTGTTCAACGCTCACTGTCGGCACGCGAGTTTTTTTTTAATTAAAAAAAAAAATAGTTCTTGTTGCACATGTGCACTGCACATTTAAGTTCTTAAGCAACCCTTAATGTTCGTGTGCGTGGCATAGTATGTAGTGTCTTTGGCTAGAAATCAGAGGGTCCGTGTGTTCAACTCGCACAACGAGCGAAAATAAAATAGAGTAAAATAAAAGTAAGAAGTGTGATGAAATTAAAAAAAAATATCTACATCAACTGTTCTAAAAATATAATTTTTTTTAACTTACTTTTCAACTTCTAGTGGCCACAGAATAACTAGTTATTCTAGTGGTCATAAAATAACTACAAACTGAGTGCGACATGCCCTTGTAAAAATAATGGGGAAGAAAGGGGGTTTGCGAGTAGTTACGGCTGCCAAAAATCCCTTACAGAACCCATGATTTTGGGAGGACTTTTTTTGCTGCACGCAGAAAAATTAAAAATATGTTTGGATCCAAACAAATATATGTTTGGGACCAAACAAATATATGTTGGCAACATTTTGTAACATATCTCAATTTGATATGTTTGGGTAAAACATATTTTTTATGTTAGAAAATTTTTTTCATGGGTGGAGAGAGGCTGTTTGTCAACGAGAGTAATAACAGTGCTCTCGCGGCTGTGGAATGCTGTTTTATAATGAAGAGTTGTGTGTATTGTATAATAGAAGATGTAGAAGCGAAGAAGGGGGCTTTTGGTGGCATGTATGCGTCAAACTGTGTTTCTTGTTTTGTTGTTGTTAACCAACTTAGCTTTTGTTGTTGTTAACCAACATTGAAGAAGAAAAAAAGAAATGATATGAATTATAGTTTTTTTTCTTTCTTCAGTGTTTTAGATGCCTTTGTAGAGTCAAGACGGTAAAGTGAGTGAATAAATCAGTGTTTTGTGTTTTCTTAAAGAAATTGTGCTTTTTAGTAAATTAAATGCCCAATACATTTTATAATTTAATCGGAAAGTTGAATGGAATTATTTTATTGGACAAGGAAGAAATCGCATTTAATATTGGTAATTACATACATACTTATATATATTTGAAATATGGCATATCCATATTTATTTATTACATTACATAATCATTTGATTCTAGATACCGATTCCCCGCTGATGATTTCAACTAAGAGGACAATTTGTTTTATTTCACAACTAAGGAGAAGCGTTCAACTACGTTTCTATATATTTTTCCTTCTTAAAAGTGTGACTATTTACAAATTATTTCAATCAGTTTTTTCTTTTATTAAATTGTGTTGTGCATTGCGTTGGAATTTTGTATGTACCTATGTGTTTGTTGTTCTTTTGCCTTTCAATAAAAACCCTCAACATTTGTGTGTATACTATAGAGCAGGCCTGCTCAAGGTGCGCACCTGAGCTGTCGGTGTGTGTCAATTTTCTCACACACACAATTTAAAAAGAGAGCTTTTGTTTTTGTTTTGAATATTTTCAAAATTAAAAATCAGTCTCTATTGAACATTCAATGAGGAAGGTTCTGTTTTCGAATTTGTCTATGAATTTATATGCGTACACTGAAAAAATGAATGAAGATACTGAATACGAATTTTTATTTGCCTAAAATTTTTACGGCAAATTAGAGTGTTTGGTTTGTCAACGCACTTTGGTTTGTCACGAACTTGATTTGCAACAAATTATAACATCAACAGTCACATTTGGTCAAAATAAAATAATTATTCTACTCTATATTTTGAAATATAAAATAAAAAAAAACTGTTACGATATTTCTCACAGTATACAGAGAGACAAAGGAAAATTGAAATTTGTGTATTTCAAAACCAACACAATTACAAAATGTGTTTGTATGTGTCTGAGCAGGCCTGCTATAGAGATAGCCAGTGAGTTCTTACTGAGAGCAAGTGAGCACACATTTCACATAGAATTCACATTGAATTTTACGCTCCCTTGCTCTCAGTAAGCGCCCACTGGTGCATGTGTTTTTTTTTTGTGCCTTTTGGGTTTGTATTTTTTTGCACCCAAACATATAAAATGTTTGCACCCAAACATATAAAATGTTTCCAACCAAACATATCTTTGTTTGCACCCAAACATATATATCTTTGCACCCAAACATATATATGTTTGCACCCAAACATATATTTGTTTCCACCCAAACATATATTTGTTTGAAGACATATATTATGTTTGGGACTGTTGCAAACATATACATGTTTGCTGCAAAATATGTTTGGGACATATGTTAGAGAGGCCGTTTTTTTTTTGCGTGTAGGTAAAGCAGCCTTCGACAGCCCGCTGCGTTCAAAGGTATTCCAAGCCATGTCTACCAAGCCATATCCCCGCAAAGCTCATCCGGCTTTGCAAAACGACTTTAACTGACACGAGGTCCTCAGTTAAAATAGGAAAGAACCTCTCCGAAGAGTTTGGTACCAAAAGAAAAGTGGGTCTGGCGGTAAACGGTGAGAAGACCAAGTTGATGGTGTCGACGCGCAATGCGTCCATTGACCTCGGACCGAGTGTGGAAGTTGGTTCCTATAATACTGAGGTAGTAAAAGACTTCCTCTACCTCGGCACCTCCGTAAACACAACAAACGACATCAGTTGTGAAATAAAAAGAAGAATTGTATTGGCCAACAGATGCTACTTTGGTTTAAGTAAGCACTTTAAAAACAAAGCCACATCTCGTCAAACAAAAATAACGCTCTACAAAATACTGATACCGATGACCCCGCTAAAAAGGTGTATAAACACGGACCGCTTGGCGGTGCACGCAGAATTGGCAGGCCAAGGAATAGATGGCGCAAACAAGTAGATGATGAGATGAAAAGGCGCGGTATTGCAGAAAGCGAAGCAACAAATAGAGAGAATTGGAGATCTTTTCTTTTCTTTCTGTAATGGGCCAGCTAAGTAAGTAAGTAAGTAATGAACACAGTAAGTCATCGTAGTCATCAGAATACGAGACTCCACACAATCCCCCCAATAGCAACCACACACGCAGTACTTAACACAAGCCGTTGCTGTTCCAAACCCTGAACATGCATCATTGTAAGATCGAGAAAATAAGATCATGGGTCGGAAGAATATCATTATTGCGTCGGAGCAGGAAATCAAGCTCAACAATAACTGCAGCTTACAGCGTTGTGATGATTACAACATACTGAGGATCTCGCTTGTGTCTGGCTCTAATGACCCGTACATGGGATGTATGCGGGTAGCTGTCGGTTGTGGAACTGCCGAGGTAGAGTTGGTTAACGTATACATCCCGCCGATCAATAGCTGTTCTCCAGGTTAAAGGCCCAACATTAGCCCGCTTTAGAAGGTCATAACCGTCCAAAGCAGTACTGTGCTGGCTGAGCAGATTGGTAGCTCTATGTTTTAGCGATAAATTATGACGCCCCTACCAGGTAGGTGTAGATTGGCATAGTTGGGTCAGACCATATAATCTTCTCCATCAGCAGATTACCCTATTTCATCGCCTCTGAACGCCGAACATTCATCAATCATGGTAATTGTAGTAGTTTCAGAGAGTTCACCAATCACAGCTTCAAACAACTACTCAACCCTGGTAGCAAAAGGGACGTTCCGAGACATCATCACTGCTGCAACAGCTCACCATATTCCTGCTAATCGATTAACCGAAGAAAAACAACATTTAACAGCATAGGTGGCAGGAATTGCAAATGAGCTTTGCCAATCCTAGTGATCCCTGAGTTAGGGAGTTGACACTGGAAGTTAATAGGTTGGATGGTGAGCACAAGTGGCTAGATTATCTGAAGAGTTTCAATATTGTAGCGGAAATTAGTAAATAGTGGGCAACGGTTAAGACACTCTCGAACCCTAGAAAGAAGGAAGATAGGACCTATGTCACATTTGGCGACGTTACGCTGACTGATCCGAACAATTGCGCAAGTTATTTCAGTCGACAGTTTGTCGAGCACCCCGGAAGTGACAGGGCGAAGAGAAGAGTAATGCGTCGCATTAGATCATTTTCTGTCGAGGTGGAACCACCACAAGTATTCCACGCTGTTTGAAGACATCGAGCATATTACCCTCCGACCATGTTTAAAACGTTGGATAATTAATTAAATGTGTTTACGTCAGTCGTACGTGAAATTCAGAAACAAAAGTCCAAGTCCCGTAGGTCCCCAAGGCGTGGTGATATCTCTGGAATTGTTTATCGTTTATTCCGCCCCCTCCAGACGACATTGAGATCTTTACGTATGCGCAAGATTGTACGATCTTGGCGTCGAGTACCTTTGCCTGATGTAATTTGTGAGAAGCTGAACTCCTATTTGTTCGATCTTACCACTTTTTCCGCACGAGGAGTATGAAAATATCCTCCACTTCATCTACGACCACTCTGTTCACCGCATAGACTACAGAGTCAATGACAGCAGAATTCCGTCCCCTAACTACTTCAAGACCCTAGAGGTAACATTCGATAGCATGTTCACTTCGTCCATGTATGCCATATCTATCAGCAACAAGTTGAGATGTGGGAACAAAGTGGTTTAGTCCCTAGCATATAACCTTTTTCGTGGACAAGTCCATGCTTCCTGGCATAATGGTCCAAAAGCTCTAAAAAAGTCCTGCCGGCACCAACTAAAGTGATGGATGAGCACCATAACTTACGGATTGAATATCAAATTTGGCCGAAATTCTGTACATCGTAAAATTTCTTAGAAACGTAACTCCGGATTTTAGGTATTTTTACCAAATCGACTTTAACATGGCATTTGAGGATCCCTGTGGTCAAAAAACTTCTCCACCCAAAATTGTCAACATAGGTCCCCACTAAGACATAGCCACATATAAATGTACCTCCCGATTGAAGGTATTTTTAGATACATTTCTTGGCCTAATTTAGGCATTTGTGGTATCCGAGGTCGAAAAACTTTTCCACCTAAAATTGTGGACAGGAAAGGAAACCATTTTAGTTACAAATATTTTATGGTGGACACGGTGCGCCTTAAATAAATTTTAATGAAAGGTGCTTACACCTGGGAAATTTTTGCAGATTCTGAAACCACAATGTTCACAGATGAGAAAAATCAAAAAAAAAAAACAAAAACAAAAAAAATTGCCGGAGGGATTTTCAAATATATCGCGGTCAAAGTTCAAATTTTTAGGGCTTTTTAGGTTTTCACGATTTTTTTTCGAAACCGCAAGCCCTATCGAAATTGAATTAAAGAAAATGTTGTAGCAGTGAAAATTCTCTACAAGATTGACCTGAATGTTATTTTCGTAGGTTTTACCATTTTTGAGATATAGAAGTTCAAATTGAGACAATGTACTGACTGTATGGCCCCCTACAAAACAATATTATGCAGGGTGCACCTTAACTAACTTTGAATGAAAACCGCTTACAACTGGGAAGTTTCCGCGGATTCTAAAACATCAATGTTCATAGATGAGAAAAATCCAAAACCAAGAAAAAAATCGCTGGAGTGATTTTTAAAAAAATCGCGGTCAAAGTTCACATTTTTGGGTTTATTTTAGGTTTTCGCAATTTTGCTTGGAAACCGCAAGTCCTATCGAAATGGGAGAAAAGAAAATTTTGTACTTGTGAAAATTCTCCAGAGGATTGACCGCTATGATTTGTTCCTAAGTTTTACCGTTTTTGAGATATAGAAGTTCAGGTCACATTTTTAGGTTTTTTGTTAGGTTTTCACGATTTGCTTGAAGACGGCATATCTTATCGAAATGGGACTAGAGAAAATCTTATAGCTGTGAAAATTCTCTATAAGATTGGTTTTCATAATTTTTCCTAGGTTGTACCATTTTTGAGATGTATAAGTTTAAGTTGGGAATTTGCAGTCATGACCTTGTCTTATAAGGAGACGACACAGTCAGTAAATTGTTAAAATTTGAACTTCTATATCTCAAACATGGTAATACCTACGAAAATATCCTAAAGGACAATCTTGTAAATAATTTTTACTGCTACAATACTTTTTTTAATCCCATTTCGATACGGCTTGCGGTTTCCAAGCAAAATTTTGAAAACCTAAAAAAGCCTTAAAAATCAGAACTTTGACCGCGATGTTTTGTTTTGTTTTTTTTTTTTTTGATATTTCTCATCTATGAGCATTGTAGTTTCAGAAACAGCAAAAACTTCCCAGGTGTAAGCACTTTTCATTTAATTTTAAATAAGGCACACCGTGTGGAGGGGATACAAAGTTCGGCCCGGTCGAACTTAACGATTTTTATACCCTCAGCCTTTATGCTAAAGAGGGTATATACACTTTGATACGATGAAAATGTGCCTCATCGAAATAATTGTTTTAGACCTCAAGTATGTTTGGACGAAGTGTGTTTCGGACAATTTGGAGTCGATCTAGCCATGTCCGTCCGTCTGTCTGTCTGTCCTGCTGACTGGATCGCACGATAACTCTCGAACGGATGAACCGATTCGGTTCAAATTTTGAATTTCGTAATATTTTGCCCAAACTTAGTTTAAGTTCAAAGATGAGCTACATCGGTCCACTCCTTCCGGTACCTCCCCAACAAAAGTTCGAAAATGTTCGGAAAGTTTGTGCGCACGATAACTCTTGAAGGAAATAACCGATTAGGTCCATACCTAGCACATCGTGAAATTTCTATCAGACTTAGATTAGGTTCCAATATGGACTCAATCGGTTCACTCCTTCGGGTACCTTCAACACCAAATTTCGGAAAAGTTCAGTTTAGGACCTGTTCACGAATCGCTTTGATTTTTGTTGTAGTAACATCTATTCACTGTCCTCTATACGACAGTACAACTTTCATCAGGGGCAAGTTCATACTTCCTGAGGAAATAGCCTGAAAGTTACGAAGAACCCCTATGACACCGTGTGTAGTGGTTGGAGTGCAAGATAACTCTTGAACAGATCTGCCGATTCGGTCCAAAATTTGGCCTTCGTAAAATTTTGTCCACAATTAGTTTAAGTTCGAAGATAAGCCATTCAAAAATGTTCGGAAAAATTCTGCGCATGATAACTCTTGATAGTAGTGACCGATTTGGTCCATGCTTTACCCATCCCAGTATATCAGGTTCGAATATGGACTACATTTGTCCACTCCTTCGGGTACCTCGTTGAAGCAACTTTCATTCACTGCCTCAGTTACGACGGTAAAAGTCTTTTCAGGAGCAAGTCCATACTTCTTGAGAAAACAACCCTAAAAATGTAAAAACCCTCTACGGCACCATGTAGTGGCTGGAGAGCACGACAATTTGAAGGTGGTGCTTGTAGGTCCACTCCTTCGGGTATCTCCCCCACCAAAGTTCGATAATATTAGCTGAAATAGTACACGAGATATTTGTCGGTTCATACGCTTGAAATTTTCAAATAAATATATACGTTTTTGGAAAAAAAGTGTTTCACTTCACACAGGCTGATGGTATATCTCTCTCGGCAAAGCCCATTGATACTTTTTTACTTGTTACTTGTTGACTTTAATAAAATCACACAGGGAATCGATCTATTATTTTATTTGTAAAGTTTTTTGCGTTTAAGAAAATTCAATAAATTTGACGGGCTGCATTCTTTAATCTCCCGGGACTTGTGCAATCCGCACATTTTAGACTAACGATATCATCTGTAACATCAATATCTTCGCTTTTTAATGCACTTCCCTCACTTGAAATTTCATCTTCCATTTTAGACATAAATGAAGTATCTTTCGCACTTTCATTCTCACCCCCAATACTTCCATCTTCACCACATTTCATATCCTCTTCGGATTGACAGCAGCAAACTTCACAATTACACTCACACTCACACTCAGATTCACAAGATGAATCGAATTTATCTTCCTCCTCTTGGCATGGGGAACAAGGATATTCTTCAGGCAATGTTATCTTGGGGTCCACATCATCATCTTCATATTCTTCTTTGGTACAACTAAACCAACGACAATCAAATGGTCCTTGGCTGTAACCGGTATTACATAATTTATCTGCTTCTTGATAATACTGATCATCACTACTCTTTTGAAGTGAGGAGCAAGTGCATGATTTGGGCGAATTTAATTCTTTTTCCCTTTCTTCGTTGTTTTCTTGGTCGAATAACATTTTATCCACCTCCCTCCTATAGATTTCTTCATAGGGATCGGAAATTGTATGCATTTGTGTTGTTACCCGAACTGGTTTTAAACTTTCTCTCATTATCCTTGCCGCACATGCTGTACAGGTGCATTCTTGATTTTCATCTGGTTGTGGTTTTGCCTGCATCCTTTCGTACAACTTTTTATAGAGATTTTTAATTTTTCCCTCCAATGCTTTTTGTGTTAGCAGAAATGCACCTTCATAGGCGGCAAACACTTGAGCAGTTCTCTTGGCTGCATGGGCCCACATACATTCTCCAGTGTGCTTTAATTGTTTTGGTAACCAAGGATTGGGGACACCTCCCTCACCGGACCCATGATAGAAAGCACGAAATGCCCGCTTAATTATGGAATATGCCATTTGTGATTCTCTGCGATTCATGGCACATTTACGATGCAGATCATGAAATAGATCTTCTTTGGATAAACGTTTGCGGCGTATGGCATCGATGCGTTCTAGGATTTCTTCAAAATGCAAAAAGTAGTAGGTTATGACATCGACGGATAATTTGGCTTTATGCTGGGGAATGTTACTCAGAATCATAATCTGAAGTGATAGAAAGCAGACTGATGAAGGATAAGAACGTTTAATTAAGAAGGATTTGTTACCTCTACTAAAGTCTCAGCAACATCTTGAATATTTTCCAAGAGAATTTTCGCAGCTATGCCCTTGTAGGGACAATTGCAATAATTATATGGTTGAAAACATTCACATTTATATTTTTGTAGAAATCGTTGCGGAATCATTTGGAAAAAATAATTAATTTAATTTATTTGGGAAAAATATTTTGACAGTAAAAACAATTGGTCGAGCTTACCTATATTGAACGTATTGGATGCAGTGCAGGGGTAAACCATGCAGGACCCTCATCATTGTTTTGTTTAATTGTAGGTACAGAATTGGCTAAGGCAGAATAAAACTTTGAAACACATGAATGTATGTCGTAGCAGAAACTCCACGTAGAGCACCATAGAAGAAAGCAAAGTTGGACAAGATTAGTTTTTGCAAAGTTACGTCTATTAATCGAAGTTTTAGCAGAAATGTTATTGGGTCTACTATTCATTAATTCAAGATCTATCAATAGTGTAGGATAGAGTTGGGTAATCTAGTTCCTAGTTCCTCGTACTAGTTCCAATGCGTATGAGTAACATTATGAAATATAACGTGTGATAGTAAGTATACGCAGTTTGTTCAAAGAAAAAATGGTGGCCATTGGAACTGCGAAGTGAACTAGATAGTTCCATATAGTTCCTTTGGCACAACTCTAGTGTAGGATGATAATTATCTTCAGGTACTACATATGGAGAGCATCTGTAGTTTCTGAAGACGATTTCTGATTTCTGTAGTTCCTGAAGACGATTTCGGATAACAATCCAAATCATATCGTCTAGACGAAGCAATCTATACCTTGCCTAACATAAAACAGTAAAGCCGCAAGGCTTGGACCCTTTCCCGTAAGGTTCAAACTGCAAATCCCACGTCCTCTTCAAAATCCTCACTAAACCCCATCGTTGTTCACATAATTAACCTATCTAATGCTGATAAGGGAATATGAGAAACTTGATATACGATATATGCGGACCATATAAGTTAAAACAAGTAAAAAATCGTTAAGGTCGGCCGGTCCGAACTTTTTATACCTTCCACCATAAAATATTCCGAACTAATACGGCGTTTATATTATAGTTTTTTGCAGGGTTAACCTTCTTTATGAGGATTTGTTTGAAGTATATACAATGGAAATGACATTTGAAACCCAGACCCACTGGGTTAACCTTGTTATATATAAACGGCCTATAAAATTAAATAATTAGTTTTCTTTCCCGTCTACAATTTTAGGTGGTGACATTTTACACAGCAAAAAAAGTCCTCCCAAAATCATGGGTTTTGTAAGGGATTTTTGGCAGCCACCCCCTTTCTTCCCCATTATTTTTACAAGGGCATGTCGCACTCAGTTTGTAGTTATTTTATGACCACTAGAATAACTAGTTATTCTGTGGCCACTAGAAGTTGAAAAGTAAGTTGAAAAAAAATCAATTTTTAGAACAGTTGATGTAGAGATTTTTTTTTTAATTTCATCACACTTCTTTACTTTTATTTTATTTTATTTCGCATGCTGTGAGAATTGAACACACGAACCCTCTGATTTCTAGCCAAAGACACTACATACTATGCCACGCACACGAACATTAAGGGTTGCTTAAGAACTTAAATGTGCAGTGCACATGTGCACCACGAACTGTTATTTTTTAATTAAAAAAACTCGCGTGCCGACAGTGAGCGTTGAACACACAACCCTAGGATTTATAGTCAGACACACACTCACTGTGCCACCATCCTCATTACTTAGTGAGGAGCAAAGTAAGTAGGTTTGCCTTGTAATTTTTTTAAGAAGTATCCCATTACTTTTCAGATTACTTGTAATGGGAAAAGAAGCTTGTTTACATTACTTTGTAATGGGTTACGTAATGGCTACTGGATCCGAATTTTTGCTGGGTACCTATGCTAATGATGTGGTTGTGCTGATAAGTGGCAAATTCGTGTTTAGGATTTTAGCTACAATTTTTAACCGACATTTGAGGTTCTCTTTGGTCACAAAGCTTCTACGCTAAAAATCGTCAACGTAGTTCTATGTTTTGACATGTCCCCCATATAAAGGTACCTCACGATTTTCGGTATTTTGAGGATTTTAACTACAATTTTTTTACCGAACTATGTGTAGTTTGAGGTTCTCTGTTGTTACGAAAGTTCTCCACCAAAAATCGTCAACGCAATTTTGCTTTTGATGTTACCTGCAGTTACAAAACTGCTCCACCAAAAAGGAAACTAATTATTCCATTTTTGTTAAGAATATTTTATTTTCAGTTTTACTTGTTTTTTTATTTTATTTATTTAATTTTTTTTTTGTGTTTGAGTTAATTTGTCCGAACTGTTTTCAGTGCTGATTACACTTAATTGGCTAGTTACCAGCTCCTGGCTAGATACTAAGAGGTCTACTTGAAAGAGTTTCCAGGGGTTGTGTGCTAATGTATGCCTTCGAGTCATAGGTACTTAAGCAAGCAGACCCATCAGTACTCAGATGGTGGCTCTTGACCTATCGAAGGCCTTCGATACCCTCAACCATGCCAAGCTGTTCGAGGATATAAAGAAAACTAATATCCAGCCATGTTTGAAACGTTGGGTAATCAACTATATGTGTGGACGCCAGTCGTTTGTAGAATTCAGAAACAAGAAGTCCAAAACCCGTAGAGTGAAACAGGGAGTTCCCCAAGGAGGGGTGATATCTCCGGAACTGTTTAACCTCTACCTTTCTGAAATTCCACACCCTCCAGACTGCACACACTGGTCGAAACCACTGATCTAGCGGCGCAAAAGTCAAAAAATCGAACTATAAAATTGCGAAATATTTTCCATTGTATCGATTACAGACACTTCGCAGACAAAGATTTTGTTTTTTTAATTGTTGTTGTTGTAAATATTCACTCAGTTATTCACTATCAAATGCAAGAATTTTTGTTGCATCAGATTTTAAAAAATTGTTGCAAAAAAATTAACTTCATATTTGTTTAAATGTTAAATGCATTCGTAATGAAACTGGACAAGATTTATATTCAATTAATAGCAGAGGGTGAGATTTAAATTATAAAAATTAGTTTGGGGTCTGGAGGTACTTAGTTATATAGCAATAAATTTTCAAAAATTCAATTTTTTGGGGTTTTTATGGGTTGTACGCGCTTGTTCCATAGAGTGCATCTTGTAAACTTAGCCGAACTTAGGTTCGATTATTTTTTGGGGAAAGAAATTGGACTCTCTGGATACGCAATAACCACATTTGGGCTGCAAATATTTGCAAATCTTTTGATGACTGCACTTTAAAAAAAGGGATTTTGTATGAAATTCATACAAATTTAGCTGTGCATTTGTATGGGAGCTAAATCAAAATATGGACCTATCTTGAGAAATGTTTGCAAGGAGGATTTCTACCCCCGGAGACACTATAATACCATATTATAGCTAAATATGTTATTAAATATGGGATAACAAGTAAAAATTCAACGAATCGGGGGTACCATAAAGGGGGCTACATCAAAACATAAATCTGTGTTGAAAATGTTTTGTAAGAAGATTTTATACGCAGTGAGAACACGGAATGCAAAATTACAGCCAAGTTGGTTTAAAAATGTGGTCATGATATTAAAAATGCCTTAAATTGGGAGGTACGGTTACATGGGGGCTATATCAAAACGTGCCCCTATGTCCAAAATTTTTGGTGAAATTATTTTTTGACCACTAGGAACCCTAAGTACCAAATTACAGGTAATTTGCTACGAAATTGTGGCTTAAATCCTCAAAATACCGAAAATCTTAAGGTACCGTTATATGGGGCTATACCAAAACATCAGCCGATATTGTTCATATTTGGCCCATTATTACCCACAGGTACAAGCTGAGTTTGTGCCAAATTTCAGTGACGTATCTCAATACGTTTGCAAGTTATTAATTTCGCGCCGCTAGATCAGTGCTTTCGACCACCGTGCGGCATAGAGATCGTGATGTATGCGGATGATTGTACGATCTTGGCGTCGGGTCCTATCGTCGATGACATATGTGATAGGTTAAATGTCTACATAGCCGACCTAGTGCAGTTCTTCCATCTAAGGAATATGAAAATATCCGCCGCTAAATCCACAGCCACGCTGTTCACCACATGGACGGCTGAGATGAGGCCCCCACTGAACATAATGGTCGATGGTGCACTAATTCCGACCACTAACTACCCTAAAATACTGGGTGTAACGTTCGATAGCATGTTCAAGTCCGCGCATGCCACAGCTATTTGCAATAAGATCAGAAGTAGGAACAAGGTTCTCAAGTCGCTGGCCGGCAGCACTTGGGGTGCTGATAATGAAACCTTGTTGACCACCTACAATGCAATATGCCGGTCTGTGGTAAGCTATGCGGCGCCAGCGTGGTCCGCAAAGGTTAGCGCATCACAGTGGAAAAAGATTCAAACCTGCCAGAATGCCGACTTGAGGACTGCAACAAGGTGCCTCCTCATGACACCAGTGGACCATCTTCATGAGGAGGCGAAGGTTTTACCGGTGCGTCAGCACAATAAGATGTTGTCGATGCAGTACCTGCTTGGGTGTTACCGCAGTGAGCATCCCTGTCACGATTTAATGGGCAGGCTCCCCCCACCCAGGCACGTCAGGAGATACCTTCATGATCTAGAGAGAGAGAGGTTCAAAGGTATAAAAGAGAACCGCTAGATCAACGAGCCTATCAGGCAGGCTTGAATCGCATTCACACCAACATGGTTGCGCAAGCAGTACAAAGATACAGTGTGAATCCCATACTTGGAAACCATCCCCCATCCATCGCAGCAGAAGAACGCCAGCTGCCAAGGCAAATACGAGTGGTTTTAGCTCAGTTAAGATCCCGACGATGCAGCCGCCTCAATTCGTATTGGGCCAGAATTAACGCCACGATACCCAACATATGCCCATAACCCCACTCACCTGTCTCCTCATTCTTTATGGACGCAACAAGTCCAGGTTGCAGAATTCTTGAGTCTGGACACAGAGGAACTTGATAACTGAAATAATACACGAACGAACATATATGCGTTGCTACAACAACAACAACATCAGTACTCAGAGATAAAACGATAAATTTTTAGGAAGATCTACGGATCTATCTACTCTGACGGTTAATATCGATGTCGAACTAACCAAGGTCTACATTCTTTCCTGTTCTGGTATATTACGCGTTTTGAAAGAACACGTGAAAGAAAATATCAAAAAGAGTGGTATACCAGAACGAGAGACGAATGCAAGAGTTCGGGGATAATAAATTTTTTTTTTAGTTTCGTTTATGGGACAAACTGTCTTCGTCCTCTACCAGATCCCCTTTTTCAAATCCCAAAGCCGAAGGTTAAGCATCTCTTTAAAACCAATTAATTAACCCAAAATAGTTATTTGCAATGACTTTCCAATTATTCTCATATATTTGTTTGCAATTCTCCATTATCATTCCGCTTGCTATTTCCAATTCCGCTAACAAAAAACACACACACTCCCCAAACACAAAGTAAATTCTTGGAATGGTGTCATTGGTTAAACACCTTTCTTTAGTAATTGTATGTCATTTCCTACTAATTCGATCATTTTATCATGTCTGTACTCTCTACAAAAACAATAACAACAACAACGACGACGATGGCAACAAATATTACAATTGACCTTTTAAACAAATAAACTCCCAGAGCAAAGTAATAAATCTCCAATGGAGGAAGCCAAATGGAAAAAACAAAACGAAAGCCAACTAACAAACAACCATAGAGGTGGTTAGGAGGAGTTGGAGTAGCGAGCAGCAAATGCACCAAAAAGCTAGAAAAAAAAAAACAAAGTAATCTACAAGAATCTGTTAACGAATCCACACAACACAAACTTAATTTCCTTTAAAACCTGCAACAAAAAACAACAAACTTCAACAATGGCAACAACTCCATATGGAATAGAGACGAAATTCAATATCACACCAGCACCACCAACCACATGAAGAAAGAATCCATTGGACGTGGTGGGGGCAACGGCGGCTGCCTAGGCAAAAGGGGAGGCATCAATTTAAAAGGCCATCTAAAAATGTTGTAGAGCATGTCTAGTTTAAGCTTAAACACTAAATAGCCAAATCGCTGATCACAATTTAGTGTAAACCTGGCCATGGTACGCCGGGCAGCCACCAAGAGGATTTGTCGATCGAACCAAGCCGTCCATCCATCCAATATGTTGGTGCGCTTTTTTTGTTGTTGGTTGATTTAACTTTAAAGCTATTACTTAACATCAATTCGTATGGCCTTCTGGAATTACAAACAACTTCATCGCCAACAACACCGGCAAGTCAGCATCACAGGGCACACTGTCTCCTTGGCAGCTAGGCCGCCAACCAGACAGACAATGACAGCAACCAAGTGCCGCCAACCAGCCAGCCAGCAGCATCTAGCCAAAACCATCGAATTAAAAAGGGAGTTTCACTTGAATTTCTTTTGGTTCATTTCCATTCTAATAGGTTTGCTGCTATTAAGCCCCTCCAAATACACAGAAGTGAGCATCCACTATCCACTTGGCACCGATCACTTAACTTTTGGCTTTGAGATTTTCTGCAACAAACCGAAGAAGGCAAGCCAGGCTTTGTGGCTCCAAGGCAGGACCACAAGGGACAGCTGAATGCCGTTGAAAGTTTACTACTACCACGGCTTCCATGGCTGTTGCTATACTGTTATTGTTGCTATACTGTGTCTGTGCCTCTTTGGTTGGATTGATTCTTTCCGGTAAACATTTTGCGCGAAAAACGTGAGCAAAGCAATTAATTAGTCGTACACAAAAACCCTTTTTTCTACGTTTTTCGTTTCTTTGTTTTTGTTTTGGAGTTACACTGAGATCCATCCTTTTATTCATATGTGTGTCTGTGTGAGTGTTTGCGAGTATTTCTGACTGTGTGTCTCTTTGTATATGCTGTGGTCTTTTGTGGAAAAATTTTAATTGGCAATTGTTGTGCGCTTTGTATGGTCATAAAAATTCCTACACTTCTTCGTCTCTTACCTCACCTTCTTCTTCATCGTTATTCGTCAGCAGCTGATGCAGCAGTTTCCCCCATCTATTTGCAATGGTATTTCTTAGACTTGCCTCCTACCTCTCTTTTTGAAAATATCACCGTTTTGTTAGTGACGCTACTTATCGGAACCAAATGAAACTGAATGAATTCAACACTGTGATGTTTACACTCGAAGTTTCTATTAAATTGTGGAAGATGGTCGGTTGGTCCATAAAACAAGTAACCGACGTAGTCAGGTGAGTCCCATCTTTCGGAGATTTCAAAATTTTCAGAGAAGTGCAGTTTAAGACCTCTATGGATAGTTAGTAAATATATGTACCTGTGTAAGCTTAAGACCTCAGTAGTCATGGTTTCACTTCTTCTATGGTTATAATTTAGTTATAAGTAAAAATATGAAATAAATTAATAAATAAAAATACCTCTTTGGAAACGCTTTACTTGTTTGCAACTGCATTACTACAGTACAAGGGTTTTCAGGGGCAAGTCCATATTTGCAGAGAAAATGACCCGAAAGCTGTGAAGAACACCTACGGCCATAATGTGTAGTGGCTGGCGCGCACGACAGCTTTCGAACCGTATACTTCGTTAGTCCAAACTTTGTAAATGGCTACATTTCTGCGAGCCTTATAAAAAGTTCGAAGATGATGATTTTCCGTCTACTCCTTCTGGTATTTCCCCCGATTCTATCTTTTATTGTTGAATTGCTCTTACCAAAAAATTAAAAAATAAAAGATCGAATATTTTTTCTAGATGCTGTTTATAAGTCAAAGTATTGGACGTTAAATGCTACAAACATTCAATACATGCAAATAGTCTTGTTCTGAACCCAGTAACACTGACAGTCAGCCTAAAATTACGATTAAACGCATAAAACAAAAGATATTTATCCAGTGTTACAAAATGTTCGACATATCCAGGAGCAAATGTGCCATCGGACCACAACTTACTCGTCGCAAATATACGAATTAAACTTGCATCGAAGCGGACAAAACTGCCTCAAAATAAACTGAATATAGAAAAACTTAAAGACTAGGCAATTAAAAACGAGCTAGAAAACAATATTAATAGACAATTACAACAGTTGAATGAAGAAAATGTGCACACATTGTGGAACAAGGTGAAAGATGTTATAAACTCGACACGAACATCATCAGGAACAGAAGAATGGATTACCGACGAGATTCAAGAACTATGGAATGAACGAAGCAAGTACAAAAATAAAAATTATGAAAAATACTGGGAGATAAACAGGGAAATACGATCGAAAACAATGAAGCTGTCTTTGACTTGGATGGAAAGAAGCAGATATGGGAGGAATACATTACCATCCTTTTACTGATAACGATCACCTTATGGAGAGGTTTTGCAAATTTCAAGAAGGGGAACACCTATAACACGGAACGAAGTGGAATGCGCTATAAAATCCTTGAAAGATAAAAAGGCTACAGGACCGGACGAAATCCCATCAGAATTACTGAAATTTATTGATTCCAACAATATACACCTACTAGTCAACCTTTTTAACTATATATACAACTCTGGAAACTATAGAGAAGAATGGCTAAAATCAACCTTCATCGCAATACCCAAGAAAAATAATGCAAAACAATGCAGTGACTTCAGACTCATTAGCTTAATGAGTCATGCCTTGAAGATATTTCTAAAGATTTCTATTTATTTCCATGGATTTCAGGTAAGGATTTTTTATTCCGATAATATCGATAGGCAAAACTATCTATCGATATTGAATTTTTAAATAATAATCGATATTATCGATAGTGCCATCGATTTTTTGCCAGCTCTAGGAGTGATGATCACTCTTAAGTGATGCCAATGAAATCGTGGCATCACTTACATGATACATACATGATTTTTGGCATTCAAGCAAGCGTAGTCAACAACAAACAAACAAAATTTAATAAAATGCAAAATCCGGAAAATCCAGATCACCAAATGTATAGGGATATAGTTTTTGGAAATATCCTTGCACCATACACTGGTAATCAAAAAAAAAGTACTGATTACCAAAGCATTATATGGAAAGACGGCTTTTATAAATGACCGTGACCGCCTAGGAGCAAAATTGCCGCGCATTGCTGAAGTTGAGGGTTGGTATCCAAATTCCCCTATGGGATTTACAGCCTCATCCACAAGGAAATTGAAAGCTTTCTTTGACAGTATGCCGAGACGTGAAAGATCATGCGTCATGACTTTCGATGGTATGAATGTCAGAGACGATGTTATAAGGAGTCAGTATTGCTTCCTGCTAACTGGCATTTTTATTAATTGGAAAATTGTAATTGGTACGGAGGGCCATGAAATGTACACTGCCGATATTTTCCGCCCGATGGTATTACGAATTTTGACTGCAGCAGAAAGAATCGTTGCAAAGGTAGTGCTGATCGTCTGCGATGCGGCGTCGCAGCATACAATGTTATTGCAGAATTACGGTGAAAATGACCTGCATCATTACGGCATAATGTGCGCCTATGATATATACCATCTTATGGTAAAAATGGTGGCCGCATTCGCAAATGGATCGTTAAAATACAGAACAGCCCAGCTTGAGTTCGCCTTCGTATACCCTTACTGCGATACACGAAAATATTTGCAGAGAGCCTACGACTTCGATATTTTTAAAATGGAGAAATATCGGAAAATATTTAATGAACAAGTTGTGACCGATTTAAAGGCATTTCCGGAACTGTTCCCGGAAGCATGCATGCATATTCAAGACATGCATGTTTTGAATAATACTATACAGTTTGTGGAACAAATGGATTCTTTCATTACACTCTTGTCTTCGGAAGCAGACTATAACTTAGAACAGCAACTTGAAGTATTAGGGCGTTTTAAGGCATTTGTAAATCAAATGGAGTATTCGTCAAGAGCAATATTTGTTTCATCATTATCAGCCTTGGAGATGACACTAATTAGATATGGAAACAGTAATATCAACAAATATACAACACACTTCACAGTGGAAACATTTATAAAAGAAATGAGGATACGGATAGAAAAACCGCCAACTCCTGCGATAATGAGATATGTAAAAAGAAAATTTGATGCGGCAGTTGAATGTGCTTCTTCTCTTGAAGAAGCAAATGTCCTTTTTCAATTGGTAAGGAGATATATTTATAGGTAAGATAAACGTTAGACGGAAATGGGCCCTAAACTCAACTTGTTCCCTACATTTTATTATTTTTCAGCTTTTTTATTTGTGTTTTTTTTTTTTTTTGTAACTTAAAACTGAATTTATTGTATGCCGTGGTGTGGGGCTATGTGAAGGCCTGGAGCTATACCGACATACTTATAGGTTGAAGTTGAATACCACCAACGAATACTAAATATCAAATTTCAGTCATTTCAGATTGAGGCCACAACCTTCAAAATACCGAAAATAGGGAGGTACCGTTCTATGGAGGCTGTACTAAGGCGTGGACCTGTACCGACAAGTTTCTGGGGAAAAGTTTTATACCTCCAACAAACATTAGATACCAAATTTCAGCCATTTCGGTAGGTTGCTGTGGCCACAACCATCGAAATACCGAAAATCGGGAAGTGCCATTTTATGGGGGCTATGTGAAGGCATGGACCTATACCGACAAAATTCTGGGAGAAAGTTGTATACCCCCAACGAAGACCAAGTACCAACTTTCAGCCATTTCGGTGTGATAATGAGGCTAAAACCTTCAAAATACAAAATACCTATTCCGACCAATTTCATGTGAAATGTGAACCATCAAAATACCGTGGACCTATACCGACAAATTTCTGGGAGAAAGTTTTATACCCCCAACGAAGACCAAGTACCAACTTTCAGCCATATCGGTGCGATAATGAGGCTAAAACATTCAAAACACTGAAAATCTGGTGTTACCGTTATATGGGGGCTATATCAACACGTGGACCGTATAGCCCATTTGCAATACCAAATAATAGAAACTTATATACCAAATTACAACGCTCTATCATAAAAATTGCGAGCTATATCTTGATTTCAACAGACGGATGGACGGACATGGTTATATCGACTTAGAATTTTACCCTGATCAAGAATATATAGGGTCTCCGATGAATATTTTGATGTGTTACAAACTGAATGACAACTTTAATTCTACCCTCCATATTATGGTGGAGGGTATAAAAAATCGCTTTTTAAATAAATCGCGATAAAAG
Source organism: Musca autumnalis (assembly GCF_047663935.1). NCBI lineage: Eukaryota > Metazoa > Arthropoda > Insecta > Diptera > Muscidae > Musca > Musca autumnalis. The sequence goes on along the minus strand of NW_027411644.1, from coordinate 300,315,809 downwards.
TTCACATTTTTAGGGGTTTGTTAGGTTTACACGTTTTTGCTTGGAAACCGCAAGTGGTATCGAAATGAGATTAAGGAAAATATTATACCTGTGAAAATTCTCTACCAGATTGACCTGTATGATATGTTCGTAGGTTTTACCATTTTTGAGATATGGAGGTTCAAATTGGGACAATGCACTGACTGTATCGCCACCTTATCTCAGGAAGTATGGACTTTCCCCCGAAAAATTTGCGCCATCGTAAGAAGACCCACAAGAAACGATCCGAGATAAGCTGTTAAACTGCACTTTTCCCCAATTTTGTGTGAGAGGTACCCGAAGGACGAGACCGATATATTCCAACATGATACATGATTAGATGAAATAATACAATGTGCAAAGTTTAGACCAATCAGAAACTCTCTGCGAGAGTTATCTCGCGAATTTGCCATTTTAGGTGGTACTGTCAAGGTTTCATGGAGCTCAGGAAGTATGAACTTGCCCCCGAAAAAATTGTACCGTCGTAAAGGAGGACGCAAGGACAATCTAGGAAAATCTGCTAAAAAATGTCAAAACTGTACGAGAGGAGCTCTTAAACTTCAGTTTTTCGGAATTTTGTGTGAGAGATACTCGATGGAGTGGACCGATCTATGACTTAAAGTAATATATAGCTCTATCGAACCTAAATTATTTGAAACAGATTTCGTCCAAACATACTTGGGGTCCACACCCTCAGGCCAAAGTCTGGGGATATAAAAATGTAATCGCGCAAAATACCAACTTGAACCCACGTTACCACCATAAAAAGAAAACTATATCAGCAATTCTGGGTGGCACGGTGGTGCAATAGCAAGCACAATCGCATACTGGTGTTCGGCGTCACAATCTACCACACGCGAAAATATGCAAAAAAATATGCAGAATATGCAAACAGATTTTGGCCGAAAATCGTCATAAAAGTCGTAAAATTGTCATTTAAAGTTGGAAAACCCATCAAAAAATACATAACAGTGTTCTAAACTAAGACTGTTGGCCGTATAACATCGATTTTTTCAGCAGATTATTATGTTATTGAGACCATTTACGACAGTGTGGTGTAGGGTATAAAATTATGGTATCGTAATACCATTTTTTGTTATTAAACTATGTAAAAATGTAAAATTTGATAAAATATCAATATTTTCTTTTTTGTAGCATCTTAATTTAATTTGTAGCATTGGGCTGGTTTTAACTCAAAGGACGAAATCGATCTGGGATTTTTTAGCTGGGGAGCCGCCTAAACCTTTTAGTATTGTTAGATTTTAAGATTGCCAAAGTTTGAGCACAATTCGAATATGTTAAAACGTGCTACTGGGGCCTCGAAGTTATGAAAATCTATTTTTTTCCTATTTTGCGATTTCGACCCATATTTGTGGAACGGTTAAAGCTACTTGCCCGTATTACGCATTTAATTAAAAGCTATTCTGTTCTTAACATTTCTTGCTGAACAACGAAGTACGTAAGTGTTACTGAATTCGAGATAATAAACCCAATGTCCCGAAAAAGGCCTTAGGGCAAAAATGGAGTCTATTTAAAAAAAAAAAAACTCTTTTCTTCCTATATTATCAAATTTTTGCGAATGAAAACGAATATATTTTACTTTATTTTAATTTACTTATGCCCGTAATTTCAACGTCTGGGTAAACGGGTAGGTAGCTACCTATTACACTGTGCCACAAATTGGAACTCAAGGTCTGTGCGGTGGAAAATTCCTTTTGGAGATGAAAGCCCTTAGTGAGTATATTAAGAACCCAAAAGGAATTTTTCCCCATAGGTCAAGTTTCTGAGATATCGCGCGATGAATTTTTTGAATTTTCGCCTATGGTGCTTGAGAAAACAGCTTTATATCTATGTTTGCCGTTATTGTAGCTTCGTTTTGAGATTACATGTCTTCAGTCAAATCGAATGGCGAATCTTTTTGTAGAACATTGCATTCTTCTAACTCAATTCCTTTCATGTCCCTTTCGTTCTTTCTGTATTGAACCGTAGTAAAAGTACCACAAGATGAGGTTTTACAGCATCCAAATATTCCACAAAAATGTTGCTCAGAGAATTTTAGGTACGGTTCTCATTGACAACTAATCAGACATATCGGCCGTGGAATGGCATCGCTATCCATCAAACATTTCCTTTTTCAAATGTAATTTTGTTTTTAGAAAGATGGACATTTTACATTCATTGTATGGCTTCAATGACAAACGCTTACATTTTGTTCATACATATTTTAATTTACTTATGCCCGTAATTTCAACGTCTGGGTAAACGGGTAGGTAGCTACCTATTACACTGTGCCACAAATTGTGCCACAAGGTCTGTGCGGTGGAAAATTCCTTTTGGAGATGAAAGCCCTTAGTGAGTATATTAAGAACCCAAAAGGAATTTTTCCCCATAGGTCAAGTTTCTTAGATATCGCGCGATGAATTTTTTGAATTTTCGCCTATGGTGCTTGAGAAAATAGCTTTATATCTATGTTTGCCGTTATTGTAGCTTCGTTTTGATATTACGTGTCTTCAGTCAAATCGAATGGCGAATCTTTTTGTAGAACATTGCATTCTTCTAACACAATTCCTTTCATGTCCCTTTCATCCTTTCTGGTACGGTTCTCATTGACAACTAATCGATATTGTCACGTTTTCATTGTCTTTTTTGACATTTACCCGGTTTTTGTTCAGAAAAAACTAATGTTTTGTTTTTCTGTATATTCGTAATTTGTTATGTATTGGTAGGTAGACATACCCATTAGTTATCGCTTATATTGACATCTGGGATTTATCTGAAATATTTACCATATATAGCTCCCGATATGCTGAACACGTTAATGACAAATTTTCTTGGAAAATAGATCCGGTTATCTAATATTTTGAACCGGATATAGCGATATAGAACCCGGATTTTGTACCGATTTTAAGTAACCGATTAAGCTTATATGTATACCATTAGATTAAATTACATGGAATTTATGTTACGGGTTTATTGTCGTGCTCTTAAAGTTCGTTAAGAATGTATGCATCACGCCATAACTCAGAAGTTTGACCTATGGCATAACTGTCCTTCCGGGTTCATAATATTAACTTCATCGACTTTCATCGGCAAAAATAATATTTCACCCACCAAGCTTTTATCTTCATATTTACGCTCAGTGATATTTTTCCTTAAAAACGGTTCAAGAATACGGGTTTTTTGCAAACTTGCAGTCAAAAATCCCTCTCAACAATTTTTTAACCAGTTTGTACGGTGGTACAGAACAAAGACATAAAGTAAAGTGTATTTATGTCTTTGTACAGAAGCTCTCGACTTAATATCTGCTCGAGGTGGCGAGACCCCATTTTTCTAGGCATTTGTACACTGCTATTTCTTGTTTCTCCCATGAGCTACTATCAGTTTCAGGAACAACTAGGAGTTGTTCTTTACCGCCATGTGATACCAGAACATCAACCCGTTTTTTCTTCCCTGTTTTGAGAATATCTGGATCTGAATATCCTCGTTCCTTGAAGCTGTTGGGTTTATTTTTCACGGTTTATTCTCTGCTGTTCACGGATAAAGCTTCTAGAGATCTTATATTTGTAGGGATCCTCTCCGATAGCTTCTACTGTAGCCATAATGATACTAGTAACGTTCCTATACACCTTACAGGGGTCCAGCACCAATGACAATTGCATAGTTACGATTTCCTTGAAGCCACGCTTGATTGTTTTCGGGACAGATGGTTCTTCAGATTCTACGATACGTTTAGCATCAAAACAAGACTTAGACCTCATTGAAAGTGTATTGAAATATGAAAACATACCCAGCAAAATTTGAAGGAAGGGGTTCTTTGCGATGACGTGATTTCATGTCATCTTTTGCATTGGTTCAAAGGAAATCGTGAAAGATCCGATCTTTTCATTGGGATTTGAACCAATGCAAAGGAAGTCGTGAAAGATCAGATCTTTTCTTCATCGAAATTTTACCCATTCCATCGATCCAATAGAGATGATGTTCGTGTTTTTATTTACACACCTGTTTATTTTCATTTTGGTATGCTCCAGTACTGCAAAATCTACTAATTTTTACTATTTTTTCCGATAACATAAAGGAAGAATTGTTAACGTAGTAAAAAATAGTAGATTCTTGCAGGTTCTGGAACAGACCAAAGTTGTTACAACTGTCGTCGCGAAGTTGTCTTACATTTCCTGCATATCAGACAACTAAAACTTCTAAACAATTGGTATTGTATGAAGCTCGAAATGTCTGCAATAAAAATGAAGTCCCAATCATCGAGCTAAAAATAGAATCGGACTACACACATTGCTATTTTAAAAGTTCCCTTGTCTGTTCTAAATCTGACATTGAACGAAATCAATCAAATCTCTCTTCTTGGAATTTGAAAAAAGTCCGAAACGAAAAGTAACAAAAATCTGAAAATAAAGAAGAAACGACTTTTGGAAAGAAACAATTAAAAATAAATTAATTAAGCATAAATGGTACTTTCCAGAAAAAGTCTCTCCTCCCCTTTCGTTACATTTTGTTCTTAGAGATCCCTAAAGCAAGCCGGGTTGTAGATCCCTACATATTTTCGTCACAAAGATGTCAATATTAGCTCTGTTCCTTTACGTGCAAGAATCTTCAAGTTTTACAACTTTTTACTCGAAAAGCGTTCCTTTACTTCAGACACCATACAATTCATATCGAAGCAGATTACAACTTTTGCTACTTTTGCCGGTTTTACCATTTTCGAAAGTAAAGGAACAGACCAATTATAAGATAGGAAAAGTCAATTGTGAAAAATTAACTGTATGGGGAGTTAACCTCTGTTGCTACGACATCATAGCAACATTCTGTTAAACGAAAACTGTTACTCATTGGAATATTGACAAGAAAAAGATTAAAACTCAAATTTTACGGCTTTGACTTTTGTTTTTTTATTAAATAAAAAATAAAAAATAGTGAAGAAACAAATTTTAGCCACAAAACACAACGTTAATGTTTTCTGCCGCGAGAAATGGGAATCAAAAGCGATTGACATTGCTGTTATCAATTCCAGTGAGTTGTGTAGCCATCTGTAACCAAAATGTGAAACTATTATCATATGTTTTTGGCAAAGACATAGAACTGTAAAGATTGGACATAGTGCATAATGCAGTTCAATTTTGCATTAAACCATAGAGGGTGTTTGTGTATAACATGCAACTAACAGAACACGACGGCAACAAAAACAAGTATAACATAATTTTATGTCACCATATTGGAACATAACATTATGTTAGACCTCCAGCACCATCTGCCGATGTATAGTAGCAATGTAAATGTCCCATCTTGTTATATTTTATGTCTTTGTTTTTGGAAAATGCATTTGTTCGAGTCTTTATTGCTATACGTCTTTGTTCGTCACAAAGATGTCAATATTTGGTCTGTTCCTTTACTTTGAAAAATGGTAACAGTGGCAAAAAATGGTAAAAGTGGTGAGCTGCGATCATATAAATTGTATGCTTTATTAAGTAAGGGAACACTTTGCGGGTAAAAAGTGGTAAAAACTGGTAACCTCTGGCACGTAAAGGAACACGACTATTAAAAGATAGGAAAAGTCAATTGTGAAAAATTAACTGTAGAGGGAGTTAACCTCTGTTGCTACGATATCATAGCAACATTCTGTTAAACGAAAACTGTTACTCATTGGAATATTGACAAGAAAAACATTGATTTTTTCATTGAATGAACAATAAAAAAAGAAAAGAAATAAATTTCAGCCACAAAACACGACGTTAATGTTTTCTGCCGCGAGAAATGGGAATCAAATACGATTGGCATTGCTGTTATCAATTCCAGTGAGTTGTGTAGCCATCTGTAACGTCTTTGTTCGTCACTAAACAAAAGAGTATCAAAGACGTATAGCAATAAAGACCCGAACAAATGCATTTTCCAAAAACATATGGTAATAGTTCCACATTTTGGTTACAGATGGCTACACAACCCACTGGAATTGATAACAGCAATGCCAATCGTTTTTGATTCTTATTTCTCGCGGCAGAAAACATTAACGTTGTGTTTTGTGGCTGAAATTTATTTCTTCACTATTTTTTATTTAATAAAAAAACAAAAGTCAACGCCGTAAAATTTGAGTTTTAATGTTTTTCTTGTCAATATTCCAATGAATAACAGTTTTCGTTTAACAGAATGTTGCTATGATATCGTAGCAACAGAGGTTAACTCCCTCTACAGTTAATTTTTCACAATTGACTTTTCCTATCTTATAATATTGACATCTTTGATTTTGCGTTCCCGTACACAAAATTTATATGAAAATCGTTTACGACTTTTACCATGGTATAAGTAAAGAGGTAGATTTAAATGAAAAAAATCTATAGAACCCTTGTTTTTCTTGAATTCCTAAAACTTCAAAATAAAAGCAACAAGTGGGTTTGTTTACAATGCATTTTTTGAGCATTTTATAAAAAACGCGAAAAATGAATGAAGAGTTAAGTTTTCTCCACATAATCAAGTTGTGAATATGATATACTGATTGTTTCAATGCAAATCTCAACAATTTCTTCCATGGTATAAGTAAAGAGGTAGATTTAAATGAAAAAAATCTATAGAACCCTTGTTTTTCTTGAATTCCTAAAACTTCAAAATAAAAGCAACAAGTGGGTTTGTTTACAATCCATTTTTGGAGCACTTTATGAAAAACGCGAAAAATGAATGAAGAGTTAAGTTTTCTCCACATAATCGAGTTGTGAATATGATAAACTGATTGTTTCAATGCAAATCTCACCAATTTCTTCCATACAAATGGTCTAAAAACTATTTTAAAAATCATTGAATTCGATTGTTTTTAAAATTGTTTGGGATATTATTCAAACATTACACACACATAAGGCCTCGGCACATACGGCGCGTTGAGCGTTGCGTTACAAAAACCACATGAAAACTTCAAGAACAAACTTGGCATCACTTACACATTTTTCATGTGGTTGTTGTTTTCAACGCGCAACGCGTCGCACAACGTACCGTATGTGCCGCGGGCAATACACAGTTTGGTTATATTGATTTGAAGTTTTAGGCATACTCGAATGAAAAAATTTAAATTGACAAAAAGCTTTGGCTAACCTTTCTTATTAAACCATGATTTCTTCCATACAAATGGTCTAAAAACAATTTTAAAAATCATTGAATTCGATTGTTTTTAAAATTGTTTGGCATATTATTCAAACTCCACACACACATACACAGTTTGTTTATATTGTTTTGAAGTTTTAGGCATACTCGAATGAAAAAATTTAAATTGCCATAAAGCTTTGGCTAACCTTTCTTATTAAACCATGACTTTTACAACTTTTACGACTTTTACCACTTTATAAAGTACGGGAACAGGCCAAAAATAACAAAATTATAAAATAAAAGTAATGTTTGGTTTACATTCGGCGTCTTTTCGTGATTTCGAAGCTGTTTCGTGATTTCGCGCGAAATCATGCAAAATTTATCATGATTTTGCATACAAAAATGAAATCATCTCATTTCGTGATTTCCGCGAAATCAACATCGAAATCACAGTACACATGATATACAACCCTGTTTTTGCCTTAAAAGTACCAAAAGTTGCAACACTTTTCACGTATCACAATAAACAAGGTGGATGCTCAATTACTACAACAACAAAAATTAATATCAAAATTTGTAAACAATGTGAAACAAATATTAAATTAATTTGTTACAATGCTATTTTTCATTGTGTTTTCGTACTTTTTTAATGGTAATGTAAGAGAAAAGAGCGATTTGTCAAAAATTGCTTCCCCATACAAATTTTAAAAAAATACGGGAACGAAAAAATTACGGTAATTGCAAAAACTGCAGGAGAAATGTCAAAATCAACGTATCAGCTATAGTATTTAGATGATAATGAAAATGTTGCTAGTGTCTACTATGCCAAAATTGTATGGCAGAAAACAGGAGAATAGGGTGTTATTCGGCGCTATTTTTGTTTGAAGAGAAGTACAAAACTTGCTAGATTTCGGAGTACAGGAACGCATTTTTAGCACTAAACGGGAAAATTGCTGCAAGTATTAATATTTTGCAAGTTCTGAACACAAATTTTATCTATCAAAAAATTTTATTGTGATGTCTCATCGATAAAATCAATTTGTATTTTTTCATTTGTTAGTACTATACACAATTTATACGATATATAGATAATTTTACGATAATTTTCGAAATAAAGTTGTATTTTTGTTGACTAATTCAATTTACAACAACTTGTTTTGAAAATTCATGTTCGATCAGCTGCACATATGCATCTACCTTGATTATTGTGATATGTTTCAAATCAACAAAAAATTAGTATAAACACCGGGGTGTATTTCAGGATTTCGTGAAATCCAGTGGATTTTAGAGCGCAAGTGTAAACTTGGCACAATTTACGAAATAAAAATACTTAAAGGAGTGCATTTGCATGTCGAAATCTGAACTGGTGATGGGAAGATAATAGAAAAAACCTTTTGTAAGATGAAAGAATATCAGTTGCGGAGAACGGAGGAAGTAATCTTTTGCGTTTCAGCGGTGGTGATTACATTGCAATTTTGGATGTAAACTTTTTGCTGATCAATTAATTGTAGTTATTTCGTGAATTCGTTTGAATTAATAAAGAGTTTTGTTTGTCCATATTTCAATAGAGCATTTCCATTTTCCAAAGAAGACATGAAAATGTCGTGCCAAGGGGTTGGTGAAAATGACATGTCAAAGCCTTAAAAAATCCGACATCGATTTGTTCCCTTTGAAGAATAACCAGCCCAACGCTACAAATTATAACAAAGAAAATATTGAATATTACATAGAACGTCTGATATTTTATCAAATTTTATATTTTTGCATAGTTTAATAATAAAAAAATTTTATTGCAATATCATACTTTTATACCCTACACCACACTGTCGTAAGAGGTCTCGATAACACAATAATCTGCTAAAAATCGACGTTAAACGGACAACTATCTTAATTTAGAACACTTTCAACACTTTTCTAACATTAATTGACAATTTTAAGACTTTTATGACGATTTTCGGCCAAAAACTGTTTGTATATTTTGCATATTCTGCATATTTTTGCATATTTTGCATATTTTTTGCATGTTTTGCATATTTTTTGCATATATTTTGCATATTTTTTGTATGTTTTTGATATGACCCCAAATATCGAAAAATTGACCCCTAAAACGCCTAGATCCAAAATTTGAGTCCAATCAGATGAGAAATAAAAAACATGCAAAAATCCGATGTCTAATAATAACTCTCGAACGGATCAACCGGTTTGAACCCAATTGTAATATAAGGTGCAAACTAAAATCAAATTCGAAGATGGAGCGATCTATTCGGGTACCTCCCCCACAATCCCACGGCAGCGGGTTCTTCCGGATTGACACGAAACCACACAACATCCGCGTTCCGTCCAACGATTGCCATCTCAATGTACAAATGTTTGTATTTGTATCGGTTTTCTGTGTAGAGGGAAGCATATCACTGAATGCCTGCTCCGAATTCTTTTTGTTCGTGCCTGGAAGGAAGAAAACCCAGGACCAATCTATATGTACTCAGTTTTTCATATCAGCATCCACAACACTCAAACTTCGGTGAGATGCAATAGATGTCGGGAGTGGATGCATCTCCGAGGTGAGATCGAGGAAATATGGGAATCTCATGATTCGCAACATTATCCCGGTTTTGGAAGGTCATAACCGTCTGGTCTTGGGGGACTTTAATGCTGATCATGAGTTGTGGTATTCGGTCATCGGAAACGACCAGAGGGCTATAGTGCTGACTGAGAAGATTGATAGCTCTATGTTTTACACGGTCAATGAAGTCGCCCTAACCAGAATTAGCAGAGAGTGTTAAAGTTCGCCAGACATAACCAGCATGTCACCTTGTCTGACAAATGACATCACCTTGCAACCCGTCATTTCTATGGGGTCAGACCATCTCCACATGATTGTCTCTAGCAGCACACCACCCAATTTCACAAGCTCTGAATGCCTCCGAATCTTCTGAAAAATTGCAACATTGGAGCCGAAATAAATTAATAGTGGACAGGGACGTACGCAGGATTTCATTTCGGGGGGGGCCCAACTTGACCAAAAATCATGAAAAATTCAAATGTTGTGTAGCCTTACGTAAAGCTATTTTAATGGTTTATGGCCACTTATAAGAATCAGAAAAGCCATTTTCATGCAGTTTTTATAATACCCTAGACAGACGGCAGATTTAATTTGCATTAACAATTTCCTAATTTGAATTAATTTTTCACCCTGACAGACGATAGTTTCTGCATTTATGAAACAGCTGTTTGTGTTGTTTGTTTGTACCCAGCAGACCATTTCATAAAGCTTTACAAAAGTTCGCCAAAATATACGAAACAAATACACTTTCTATCATTGACATTTTCACCACGATGAAGCAAAAATAAATTTAATTTTTTCGCGATGTTTTTGAGTCTTTTTAATATTATAAAAATATTGCAAAACTTTAAAAAACATTTGAAGAAGATATAATTTTCGATAGAATTGGTATGGTGGGTAATGATATTTTTTGTTAAAATAAAAAATTTAAAAAGAGATTTGTTAGAAGGCGCGAAAAACGATTAGCTGCTATTCTACTCACAAAAGACCACTACTTATTTTGAAAAAACGCGAAAATTGCTGATTTTTTTCTTTTTTATTTTCTTAAACATGGAAATTTGACAAAAGACAATTGATTTTCAACAGCATTGCCATATTGAAATTGCTAAATTCAGTTTAAATTTCCTTTGATTTTGTGCATTAAGAATGTGGATAATGCACGAATTAATTTGAATTAAGGCAGTTAATGCAAATTAACGCTGCCGTCTGTCTAGGGTATAAGAAATCTATTAAACCTTGAGTTACCTTCCATTTATTTATTTTTTTTTTTTTTTTTTGAAAAATCGTTCAATACCCACGTATAAAGCACTGTTTTTACTAAAGCAGTTTGCGGTACCCACTGTAGTTTGAAAAAGAGTTAACCGATCAGCATATATTTTTGTGGGATCATTACGAACATAGTAATCTTGTCCATTATCGAAACGGAATTAAAAAAATAAATGTTTAAACATTTTGAACAGCTAAAATCAAAATTTAGATTTTAACAAAAAAAAAACTGTAAAAAAATGATATTTTTGTCGGACTCCGTCAGCAGTTATTTAAGGACTGTCTCGGTTAATCACATGCTTTATGTGTATAATAGTCCCACAAAAACATATAAAGACCGGAGCATCTGGTTTCGAGCACCGCTTTCAAAAGTGCCTCTTCGAGGAAAAGACGTTTTAAGATTCTATGCTACATACAAAGCTCGAAAGCTCATATCTCAGTAAATTTTTGTCCGATGGACTGGAGATTTTGGCACATATTCTAGTCTACATGTACTTTAAAATGAGCCAACAAAATTTAGATTTTTCGAATTTTATATGAAATATTGGTACATAGTATATAAATTCAATAGAATGAATTCATAATATTTAGGATACAATTTTAAATATTTGCAGAGTAGGATATTTAGAATATCGAGCCACGTTGGTACAGTTTTTAATCATACAGGTCCACGTTATGGTTTATCGCAGAATTTTACAACTACAAAGAATTGCCGTTGTCGTTGCTATAGCAACATTTTCATTATTTCGATGATCTTAGCTTAATTTTTAAGAATATCGTCTGTCGTTGTCGTTGATATGTTTCCAAATGAACACATTAAGAAAAATTTAACAGATTTGGAGATATGGTGCGAAATGTATACATGAATACAAATTATGGAATTTTTAGATATATTACTAGCTGACCCGGTCCGCGTTACTGCCCCGTTTTTGAGGTCCCGGTATAAACATTTACAACTACAACTTTTTTCTACAACGGATTTCTACTACCAACACAACAACTAATGATGTAGACCACAATACCAATGTCATGTTTACCAATGGTCAAAACAGCTGTGGGGGAGGTCACCCGAGACCACTTCCTCCCGTTATACTATGAGAATTTGCAATGAAAGCTGTTATTTCGATATTTTGAAGAACTTTGGCTGATTTCCCAATCGATTGTTTTGGAATTTTGGTCAAGTGCCATTTCAAATTATCGGAATTTTACTGTGAAAATTGTGAAGTTGACCGCAATGTCTAACTTATTGAAGCCAGTGTTTATAGCGCTTTTAAAGACACGCGTACTAACATTAAGGATATTATCTGCAAATATACATTTTTGAAAAAAAAAAAATTGTGGACCGCGATATTTCACTTCCGCGATGACCATTCAGGGTCAGGGCAATAATTACCATAGCATTCCAAACAATTTTGAAACAATAGGTTGAAAAATATCTTCGATTTCACGTTTTATTAAAAAAATTTGTGTGGGAGGTACTCTGGTCACTCCACTGACCACTATACAAAGTAGTTAAAAACCTATTCTCAGACCTACAAATTCCATATACAAAATTTTATCAAATTCGGTCCAGCCGTTTCGGAGGAGTTCAAAGCCGAACACCGTGACAGGAGAATTTTATATATATACTAGCTGACCCGGTTCCGCGTTGCTGGCCCGTCGTTTTGGATTTCCGTGTAAACCTAAGTAATCTATCTACAATTTATCTATCTAATATTGATCCTTCAAGATTTTCGAATCGAATTTACAATAAGTCGATGTTTTGGTATAACCCTCATGAAATGGTATAAAAAAAAACAAATTGCGTTTGAAAGAGAAAAAGTTAGATGATATCGAATCCGACTCACAGCCGATATGTCTGAGGAACCTCTACTTAAGGCGAAACATGTCATGTCACATAGTGGTGGTTGTGTGGGTTCGCATCGTCGGCTTTCCTTTTTCACTCGCATCATTGGTCATTAAGCTCGTTTCTAACGAAAAATTAATTAAAAAAGAAAAGTACTTTTATTATAGCCTCGACCATAAGATGTGTAAGGGTATAATTAACTTTATTATTCTGTTTGCAACACATCGGAATATTCGTCGGAGAACCTATAAAGTATGTATATATTCGTGATCAGCATAAAAAATAAATCGATATAACGATATCCGTCTATCTGTTGAAATCAAGATGCAGCTCGCGATTTTTAACATAATTTAGTACAGAAGTTTCTATTTATTACTTTGATCATGGTTGGTATTAAAAACTGGTTGCCATAAAATGGCAATAATTTAGTATTTAGTCTCCCTTAGAGGCATAAAACATTTCTGCAAAGAATTATAGGCATATGCCCACCTTTTGATAGAGCTACCCTACAACGGTATCTCCTGAGTTTCGATATTTTGGAGGTTTTAGTCTCATTATCCCACCGAAATGGCTACAATTTGGTATTTAGTATTCAGTGTGGGTATAAAACATAAAATATTTGGTACAGTTGCAGGTTTTCACAATCTTCATGTAACGGTAGCTCTCTATCTTCGGTATTTTCATGTTTATATCCACATTATTCATACGAAATGGCTATAATTGGTACTTAGTCTCCCTTGGAAGTAAAAACATTTCTGCAGAGAATTATCGGCATTATCCACGTTCTAACACAGCTACCATAGATAGGACGGTACCTTCCGAGTTTCGATATTTTGGAATTTTTAGTGTCATTATCACACCGAAATGGCTACAATTTGGTGTTTAGTCCTCATTGTGGGTATAAAACATTCCCGCAAGAATATTAGGTAGACGTTTTGTATGTAGCCTCCATTGAACGATACCTTCCGATTCTCAGTATTTTCAAGGTTTTAGAGGCATTATTCAACAGAAATGGTTATATTTGGTATTTAGTCTTCCTTGGAGGTATCAAATATTTTAGCAGTGAATTGTCGGTATAAATACACTTTGGACATAAAACGATTTTGGCGATTTTGAATGTTTTAGCCACATTTTTAAACCGAAATGGCTGAAACCTGATTTCAATATAACTTATGCTGGTGGGTATAAAAGTTCGGGACGATCAAACTTAACGTCGTCAAACTCGTTGTTAAAAAAGTGCTGTTTCATTGAACATGTTATTATATAACACTCCTAATCATCAAAACATCAGTGATTTATAAAAATGACTTCAAAATGATGGTTGGATTTATCTAAAATTTTAAAAACGTGGTCTTGATCGAGTTATTCCAAGCACTGAAGTCAATGTTCATGCCATGTTTGCTGTCTTCTTCTTTATTTGCACATCCGGTATTCGGATATAAAGCGATCATACAATATAATAAATATATTCTTTATACATTTTATTTTATATACTTCATTATACCCTACACCACTATGTGGTAAGGGGTATTATGTGTTAGTGCATTTGTATGTAACATACAAAAGGAAGCGAGATAGACCCATAGTTCCTTCTAGGGATATACATAGAATCACTTTCTGAGTCGATTTATGCATGTCCGTCCGTCCGTCCGTCCGTTCGCAACATGCAGGTCGCATTTGTTGACCGATTTCGCTGAAAATTGGGGTATACCATTTTTTTAGCCGTCGGAAGATCAAGTTCGAAGATGGGATATATCGGTCCACGTTTTGGTATAGCCCCCATATAACGGTACCCCCCGATTTACGGTATTTTGACTTTTTCAGCTACATTTTCAGACCGATTTGGCTATAATTTGACATTTAGGGTTCTTAAGTGTCAATAAACATATATAACAAAACTTGTGGACATAGGTCCACGTTTTGGTATAGCCCCCATATAACGGTACCCCCCGATTTGCGGTATTTTGACGTTTTTAGCTACATTTTCAGACCGATTTAGCTATAACTTGACATTTAGGGTTCTTAAGTATCAATAAACTTATATAACAAAAGTTGTGGACATAGGTCCACGTTTTGGTATAGCCCCCATATAACGGTACCCCCCCAATTTACGGTATTTTGACGTTTTTAGCTACATTTTCAGACCGATGTAGCTATAATTTAACATTTAGGGTTCTTAAGTTTCAATAAACTTATATAACAAAAGTTGTGGACATAGGTCCACGTTTTGGTATAGCCCCCATATAACGGTACCCTCCGATTTGCGGTATTTTGACGTTTTTAGCTACATTTTCAGAACGATGTAGCTATAATTTGACATTTAGGGTTCTTAAATGTCAATAAACTTATATAACAAAAGTTGTGGACATAGGTCCACGTTTCGGTATAGCCCCCATATAACGGTACCCCCCGATTTACGGTATTTTGACAGTTTTAGCTACATTTTCAGACCGATTTAGCTATATTTTGACACTTAGGGTTCTTAAGTGTCAATAAACTTATATAACCAAACTTGTGGACATAGGTCCACGTTTTGGTATAGCCCCCATATAACGGTACCCCCGATTTGCGGTGTTTTGACGTTTGTAGCTACATTTTCAGACCGATGTAGCTATAATTTGACATTTAAATTTATTAGGTCTATAAATAAATGTACCAAATTATATCGAAATCGGTTCAGATTTGGATATAGCTCCCATATATTTTTCCGCCGATTTGGCGTATTTGCTGCACCAAACACGCTATATATGTCCGATTTTGATGAAATTTTGATTGTGTAACTGAATTCGGTCTCAAAATAAATGTCCCAAACTACATCGAAATCGGTTCATATTTGGATATAGCTCCCAAATATATTTTCGGCCGATTTGACGTATTTGCTGAAAACACGCTATTTACGTGCAATTTTGATGAAATTTGGAATGTGTGACTGAATTTAGTCTAGAAATAAGTGTAACAACTTATATCGAAATCGGTTCAGATTTGGATATAGCTCCTATGTATATTTTCGCCCGCTCTGTCTAATTTTGATGAAATTTGGGATGTGTATATATATGTATATAAATCAGTTCAAATTGATACATATCTCCTATATTTTACATATTCACAGTGGTGTAGGGTATCATATAGTCGGCCCCGCCCGACTATGATCCTTTCCTTACTGGTTTTATGTTATGTTAGTGATATTAATTCTCTATTTCTTGCAGCGTGTATTAGATTTCTTTCATTACTGTATCCAGTCCAATCCTGGATGTTTTTAATCCAAGATAAATCTTTTCTGCCTCGAACTCGATTTCCTTCAACATTGCCTTTAATAATGGTCTGGAGAAATTTGTACTTATCGTTCCTCATGAGATGTCCTAGGTATGCAATTTTGCGGTCGATCCAAATTCATTTTTCTTAAGACTTCTTCATTTGTGACCCGCGCAGTCCAAGGTATTTTCAAAATGCGACGGTATACCCATATTTCGAAGGCTTCAAGTTTTTTCTCATCAGCTTTTTTTATTGTCCACGCCTCTACTGCATATAATAATGTGGACCAAATATAACATTTTACGAATCTGGTCTTTGTCGAGAGACTCAAGTCATGGTTAGTAAGAACTTTCTTATATTTGTAGAAAGCACCTCTGGCTAACTCCACACGACGTTTTATTTCTTTTGACATGCTGTCTTACTTACTAAATTTGTAAATCTAATCAGTCTAATCTGTCTCCAAAACACCCATTAATGGCAGAGGCCACAAATGCAATTGTATTAAGTACCAATACGTCTAATAATCTCTGATATTTAGCGATTTGTTAAAACCCGATGTTGGGGAGGTCCCCCGCACCCTCCATTTTCGGTATTGTACCACCTTTTGAACCTACACACAATTTCATCCAATTCGGTCCAGCCGATTCGGAAGTTTAATTTAGAAAATCATGTCAGTCTTAAAGAACCCTACATACATTTAGATAAGCTCTAGATGCACCGCATTGCTGTCCCATCGCTTTAGTGACTAATGTAAATTTTTTAGACGTTCTAGTTATTTACCCATCTTTGAAATTATGTTTTGCCTGATTTCTCAATCGATTTTTTGGAATTTCGTTCAAGGGACATATAACGTTATTTGGGTTGTACTGTATTCCAAAATGTGGGGTTGATCGCGCTTTCCCAATTATTGAAGCCAGTGCTTATAGCGTTTTTGTAGTCACGCTTACTAAAATTAAGGATATTAACTATAATTATACATTTTTAAAAAATTGGGCTGACCGCGATATTCCACTTCCGAGATGACCACTCAGGATCAAGACAGTTATTACCATTGTATTGCAATCAATTTTTAACCAATACGTTCAAAATTATCTTTGATTTCACGTTTTCTTAAAAATTTGTGGGGGAGGTACCCTGGTCACTCCACTGACCAGTATAAAAAATAGCTAAAAACCTATTCTCAGACCTAAAAACTCCACATACAAAATTTCATCGAATTCGGTCCAGCCGTTTCGGAGGAGTTTAATTTCGAACATCATGGCAGTCTCGAAGAATTTTATATATATATAGATAGATATAGATAACATTTGAGGCAATAAATGTAGTTTTTCCAGTTCATTATTTCTCCAGAGATATAGCCCCGAGTTGCTTTAAAAAGTCAATATTTAACAATGTTTAGATGAGGCCATAAAATCCAAGCTGGATCTGACTCAACAAAACGCAACTAGGGCTGTTATATTTTGGGTCTGTACTTTCACAAAATCCTCACTTCGAATTGTTTGCACAAGATTACCTTAAAAATGTTGCACAAGCTGGGGGTGAATTTTTTTTTTTTTTGGTGATGAATGTCGATTAAGATAATATAATATTTGTGGTAAATATTTTAAAAGCACCCCAGATGTCAACATAAGCAATAACCAATTGTTATGTCTACATATCTATACATAACCAATTACGAATGTACAGAAAAACAAAACATAGTTTAATTCTGAACCAAGTCCGAATAAATGCCAAAAATGGCAATGAAACGGGACAAAATCGATTAGCTGCCAAGGAAAACCGTACCTAAAATATTCTGAGGAACATTTTTGTAGAATATTTGGATGCTGAAAAATCTTATCTTGTGGTACTTTCACTACGGTTCAGAAACAATGGACGAAAAGGACATTAAAGGCATTGAGTTAGAAGAATGAAATGCTCTACAAAAAGATTCGCCAATCGATTTGACTGAAGACATGTCACCTCAAAACGAAGCTATGCCAAACAAAGATATGGAGCTATCTTCCCAAGTATTATAGGTTAAAAATCAAAAACTTCATCGCGCAATATCTTAGAAACTTGACCTATGGCGAAAATTCCTTTTCGGTTCTTAGTATACTCATTAAGGGCTTTCATCTCCAAATGAAATTTTCCACCCCCCAAAAATGCTGCTGTACAGTGTAATAAGCTAATTAATGTTTGAAATGGATCTTATTTTGAGAGACACTCCTCTCGATATTTATCGCGTCCATAAGTTATTTTAGTTGGTCACCGTAGTATTTAGAGCTTTGTCAGAAAGCATTAACTTGTCCACGAAAAATAGGATATCGCTGTAAACAAGACTACAAAATGTTTAAAGGATCCTCGAACAGTATTTAAACTGCAATTATGTTAGACTTCTATGAGGGACCTGAAGATGTTGTCCAAACATATTCTCTTGGAACTTGATCTACTTTTGGAAGTAATTTTGCGAGTGGACCGAGATAGTCCATATTAGGTTCGATTTTAGACTGAATCGGTTTGTCACTTCGACCATTTTAGTTTGTATTTTTTAACTTTTATGGCAGAGGTACCGATATGACTTAAATTTAATTTGGACAAAACATTACGAGATCCATATCTTGGACCAAATCGGTTGATCCGTTCTAGAGTTATCATGAGTTCCAACCTGCCAGAAAAACAGAGATACAGACGGACGGTGGTAAGTACTTCCATCTTGTCTGAAACGAATTTCGTCCAAACATATGTGGAGTGTAAAATCATAATTTTGATGAGACATATTTGTATCATATCCTAGTGTATATAATCTCGTAACCTTAAACTCTGTGGCTACAATTATACTTCGGTGATGATAAGGAAAAAATAAAGTGAAGCACAAAACACACATTTGTCTTCATAATTTTCTCGTACTGTTTAGCAGTCAATTTGTCTAAAATAGAATAACAAAATATTTGCGATGGCAGTAAAACAAATGTTGTTATAGAATGAGTTTTAAGCCTTGAGAGCTCTATATAGTTCAAATATGACATAAACTTGGAGTATATTTATTATGGAATTCGCATTTGATAGTGGAATGATATGACATGAAGAAGTAATTCAGATTTCATTGGATGTTTCTCTCAAAAACAGCACACAAACAAATTTTTTTAAATATTTTCTTACAAAACTTGTTAATGATGAACATTTTCTGCTCAGAAACTTAAGAAAAGTGTACGTTTTAATTTTAAATCTTCAAACATACAAACATTTTTATGAGAAAAAATATAATAACTAGCTACAGTAGCTTAACAAATTTTGTTCGGCCAAACCATTTCGGGGGGGGCCCGGGCCCCCTGTGCCCCCCCCCCCCCCCCTGCGTACGTCCCTGATAGTGGACAACGGTTGGTCACGTCGCTCTGTTGGATTTCATATCTAAAAATATATCATTATGATTGACCATTTGATTGATGGGTCTGGTCTCCATAAATCACCAGGTGGCCTGGTGCTATTATCATAATTAATACAGTGCTGCCAAGTTTAATGGGCACTCGGCAGAGCGAAGATGGACACTCGGCATTCTTTCTATTCTTTTGGAGCCTTTTGAATTGTCAACAACTCTACCTCAAATAACAACGCAAAGACTGTTTGTTTTAAACCGCGTTAATTTACTTAAATAAAACCCTGAATGTAACAGCATAAATTGGAGACCAACAGTGTTTCACTCGAATAGAAGTGGGTTTAGGCCAGATTTGTATTTTGGTGTGAAAGAAACCATTTTCTTTGTCTTTGCCATTTCACCAAAGGCTCCTGGCTAACAAGCATTCGTGGAGTGCCGTGGTTTGGGACGTTGTAGATAGTGTTGTTCTTATCGTGGCTGTTTGGTTCAGCGCTATCTGGTACTAGCTGTGTGGTGACAACGGTGTGCCGGCCTGGAAGCGTGAAAACTTTTACACCCCAAATTGAAGTAAAAGCTGTTGAACACTTCTTGATCGTGCTGTTTTTGGTCGCATCTGATTGGCGTGAGCATAATCTGTGTGTGGACAATTGTGTGCCTGCCTGCAGCGTGCAAACTATTATTCCCCAAGTTGGGGTCAGAGTTGCAAGACCTACTGATCGTATTGGGACTGATCATCTTTCTTTGGAGTATCCGACGTTGAGCACGAGTGGTGTGCCAACATCTGTGTGTCTGTCTGGAGGTGTGCAACTAACTATTCCCCAAGTTGGGGTCAAACCTGCGAAACCTTTCCTGATTTTGTTGTGAGGGCGTGCCTGTGTGTGGCCAGCTTGCCAATTGTACCGTCTGGTAGCCGAGAGGACGGCCAACACCGAGTGGGAGATCGAGCAAAGGAAAATGGCAGGTTAGAGAACATTCAACGGTTAAGTCATTCTCGAACCCTGGAAAGCTGTATTCCAGGTTATAGATAGGCCAAACATTAGCCCACTTTTAGAAGGTCATAACCGTCCGGTCATGAGTTGTGACATTCTATCCACGGAAACGACCAGGGGGTGTAGCTCTCCACAATTATCTCCATCTGCAGACCGCCGATTTCATCAGCACTGAACGCCGCACTTTCGTCAATCATGGGAAAGCTAATTGGGCGAGTTTCAAAGAGTTCACTAATCACGGCTTCAGTGATATGCGCAACCCTTCTGACGTTCGAGACATCATCACTGATGCAGCCACTTGCAATATACCTGCTGGTCGAATACCCAAAGTGAGACCAAAGATCCCAGCACGGGCGACGGGATAAGGAAATGAGCGTGATGAGCTTCGTCGAAGAGCTGACACTGGAAGTCATGAGCATAAGCGGAACAAGTGTTGAAATCATCTGAAGAGCTGCAACATTGTAAGCGGAATAATTGAATTGTGGGCAACGACGTTACTCTAACTGATCTGAAGAGGTTAATTAAGTTAATTCATCGGCAGTTCGTCTAGCACCCCGGGAGTGACAGGGTGAAGAGAAGAGTACTACGTCGCATTATATCTCTTCCTGCCGCAGATGAAGCACCCGAAACAGATCGCCGGGAATCGAGTATATTACTATAGTTCTCAACATCGCTCCCGAAGTCTGGAAAATGGGCAGGGTTGTCCGGCTACTGAATTCAGGCAATGTTGCCAGCAAAAGAGAATCATACAGGCCGATTTCGCTTTTGACGCCCGTAGCAAAGACCCTTGAGGCTTTAGTCATCCCCAGCATCAGAAAAAGCTATATAGTTGCCGATCATCAGCATGGGTTCCGAAAGGCAGCACAGCACGACAACAGCGCTGCAGGCCATCTCCACCCATATTAGTAGAGGACTCAACCAGAGCAAGCTGTGTGATAGAATAGTGACGATGACTTATCAAGAGCCTTTCATACTACCAAGCACTCCACGCTCCACGCTGTTTGAGGGTATCGAGCATACTATCTTCCATACATGTTTGAAACTTTGAGTAATCAATCAGTCGTACGTGGAATACAGGAACAAGCAGTGAAACAGGGAGTTCCCCAAGGTGTTGTGATATTTCCAGAACTGTTTAAAGGCCTAGGTACATAAGCTGCCCGCCTGCTTGCCTTACTTGCTTCGGATAAAAGAATAACAAAGAAAAGGGCAACCCACTTCGAAATTTTCTCGGCCTTCTTTATTCTTTTTTTTTTTTGTTATGTCAGAAATGAAGCAGGAAAGCAAGGCGATCAGGCAAGGTTGCTTATGTACTCAGGCCTTAACCCATACCTCTCCTGCCCCCTCCAGACGGCATTGAGATCTAACGAAAGCGGATGATTGTACGATCTTGGCTTCGGGTACCTTCCCTGATGTCATTTGTGAAAAGCTGAACTCCTATTTGACTGATCTTAGCACCTTTTTCCACGCGAATATCCGCCACTAAATCTACGGTTACTCTGTTCACCACATGGACGGCAGAAATGAGAACAGAGTTGAATGTCGTAGTCAATGGTCGCCGAATTCCGACTACAATTCTGGGGTAACATTCTACACCATGTTCATGTCGTCCGCGCATGCCATAGCTATCTGCAACAAGCTGAGATATAGGAGTAATCATTGTTGACCACATATAATATGTAGGTTTGTGGTAAGCTATGCGGCGTCAGTATAGTCCGCGGTAGAAAAATATTTAAACTTGACAGAATGCCGCTCTGCAACAGGGTGCCTCCTCATGTCTTCATGAGGAGAGAAAGATTCGTCCAGTACAGCCACACAATGGCATGCTTTCTTTACAGTACTTCCTCGAGTGTTACCGTGAGAGCTATCCTAATCACCATATATTTTTATGATCTTGAAAGAGAGGTACGTTACAAAAGAGAACCCCTAGATCAAGAATCCTAGCAAGTAGGTTTAAATCAGTGTTAATCACCTCTGGGCTCGCGAGCCGTGTCTGTGTGAACACACACAATTTAATTGTGGTGAGTTTGAACGTTACTCTCACCACCGATTATCTTCTTTGTTTTAGCAATGAATTAACGCACACGATGTTTATCTAGAGAGGGATAGATAATCTCGTGTGTGTGCCCAACACAAACGGAGCGGTTGCATTTGTAGTTGTTGGTGAACACTGGTTTAAAGAGCATTCTCACGGATGTAGTCGCAGATGCCATAAACAACTATTGTGTGAATGCCGTCCTCGGAGAACAACCCCATCTATCGCAGCTGGGGAGTGTCAGGTGCCACGACAAACCAGAGTAGTTTTGGTTCATCTACGCTCGAGTTGTTGGAGCCTTCTAAATTCCTATGCGGAACTAACTCCAGTAACTGTGGTTACATCCCATTGAAGCAGCCACATTCCTAAAACTGGAGATATACGCAGAGCCCTCCTCAAGTGTAGCCTGTTGTTTCAAACATTCCATTATTTACTTCGACCAAAAATTGATTTCCCGCCAACTCAAAGTTTACCAAAATCAGCGTCGCTTTTTTAACCAGCATAGAGCGTGATTCCAAAATGTGACCTATGAAAAATCGTTGGTAGAAATTATGTTGCAGCACCTTCCCATGTAAGTGCCACAACTGTGCAGTGGTGGAATATTTTTTCTTGAGTGTTATTCTAAGCTATTGAAATGTTCTCTTCATTCGACGACCAGACACAGACGCTGCGGATTCTCTCGACATAACACTTAATACAGTGGTTGGCAAAAAAGCAGATGCATTTTCTGCAAAAACATCAGACGAAAGAAAAAGCTTCTTGTCTGGCAACCTATCCGTTGGGTGAGAGATGAATTTAAAACAAACAAATTCTCAATTTTCTTTTTTCAACATCCCCAACACCGATGTTTTCTTTTTGTTTCTTGAGCATGGCTCAACGAATTGCCAATGCACCTCTGCAAACGATTCACTTGAACATTTTCCTTTTGGACGAGACGACATATTGAATGGTCTCGAAACGAATTGATTGTGACTGGGCAAATACGAATTGGAGTTTAGTTGTTGAATTAAGAAAACGACAGATTAAACATTTAAAACGTTGTTGTTGTTATTGCGATTGTTCATTTGCCTTTGCAACACAATTTCCAATTTCATTTGAATTGGCAATGGCATCGGATATAGGAGCCTAAGCCAAACTGGCCAACCATTCCAACCAACTGCTCGCTACTATTTCGACAAGAGCGATGAATGATTTTGATGTGTTTTCTGAATTAATGTAAAAATGCTTAATTGTTGTTGTTCGCTCGTTCGCTGTTCTCAATGCCAAATTAATGGTCAATCTGTGTTGGATTAACATGGAAAGATTGAATTGGTAACAGGAATACGTGTATACCAGTAGTGCATGGTGGTGACCTTTTTCTTTTCCATAATTAGAAAATTAACTGGAATTTGATGTGATCGAAAACAAAACAAGAAACATCGACTGGAACAATGTTCTGCATAAATATATTTGGGTATGTAATTTTTTGAGGATGGCCTTAATTGTTGTTGGTTTTATATGGTAACTGAAATTATCAAATTTAAAATCCTTCGAAAACTTGCTTATGAGGTTTTACTCAAACAAAGGGGAAATTTGTTCTTCCATAATGGCATAGTTCGAGTCTTATAAGTTCGGCTATATTTGAGATCCCACACAAGATAAAGCCCCCAATCGGCGGACTTTGGCATCAATTGTTGGCTTCATTACTAAGCATGCTGCCAATATCATCTATATTTTATATTTATTCATATTTCATAACTTCGAAGTCCGAGGACCACATAAACGGAATTAAGTGACCATTAACAATTCAAATATACATAATAATTTTAAATGGAAATTACAGTAATCTAACAACAAAATGAATAATACATGACAAAAAAAACTTGCCGGACAGGATAAGACATTAAAACAAATATGCATTGGAATAACTATGTATATTAACTACTACAGCTTACTAATGGCAGCCCAATTAGCGAAAATACCAGTTAATATTACAACAATACAAAAAAACTACTAAGGCCGTCGGTAGACATCTATCTACCCATGCGACGAAAGAGTAGGTGATGGTGATGGCCCGGATCACATAGTCCACGTGCCAGCCACGATATTTCATCCAGTCAGAAGTTCCTATGATTTCATTACCTACTTCTGGAAGCTTTTGGCTGCTGACTTCGATTTTCCCTTAAAACCAAGCAGTCGCATTTTCCAACGTTGACGTTGAGTCCCCATTTGTTGAAATAGTTGTGAAGTGTGTCACACTTTCAGATGTCTTTCTACTGTGTTCCCAAAACGTCTTTGCATCGCCTAGGAAATCAGCATTCCTCCTTCATGTGGTCCTGGTATATCGCTGATTAAGTACTGGTCCTAGAAGTGATCCTTGCGGCACTCCTGCCTTGAGGGGCCGTTGTTCAGACATCTTGTCATCCACTCTCACTCGAAAGATTCGATCCTTCAAAAAACTAGCTACCATGCGACAAGTTTGATGATCTAAGTCAAAGGTTTACATTTTGTACAAAATGCCATTCGGCCAACCTGTATCGAAGGCTTTGGCGAAATCGAGGCTCACCGCAAAGGTTTCTTTGTTCTTTTTAAAACATCCCATATGAGTGTTTTGCTTGAAATCCAAATTGTCAATCTCTCAAAATTCTACTGATCTCGATGACCCAGTTGATGCGTCGCACCAGGAAATGTTCGAAAAATTTCCGAAAGGGAAAATAGAGAAATTGGCCCATAACTTCCACGCCAACGGGCATCAGCTCCAGTTGTCGGGTACGGTACCACAAGTGCCTCTTTCCAGGCTATCGGGAAATAACCAATGTTCAGACAATGGTTCAACAAAATAATGAGGAAAAGAATGACGGCTTTTCCTGCCTTCTTTAACGCGAAGTTCGTAACTTTGTCGGTGCCGCAAGACTTTTTTGGTGTTCGAAGTGCCATAGCACTGAGGATGCATTTGCATGTAGTCCGTTGCTAAATTCAACCATCGGCGTGTGATTTCCTACCCTGCTGACCATCGAGGATAGGTCAACTAGTCTCTTCACCTCTCCGTACGTGCGGCGATTATCTCCGCAACGCCTTATATTATAATGTGATGGTGGTGAACTGTCAACACATTACTGATGTCAGCCGACAGATCGTTTCTGTTAGGAGAACGCATACATAGTTTAGCTATCGATACTTGTCGGTAATTCTGTCGTTAACTAGTTACAACATCGCACTACAGAGCACCTTGCATAAGGTCAGACATGGTTGATAAAACAGTTTTCCTCATGTAACTCTCTCCAATCCGCGAATTAAACATCCTACTTTTCAGCGTCTCATCAATCCATACTCCTAGAATGGTGGTAATTCCTGTGTTGCGTGGATGGAGCGTGGATCTATGGAGCAGAAGCTGAGAAAAGAGGGTACAAATAGCAATTGTTTTGCTATTTTGACCATTAAGACCTGTTCCTTCAGGGTTCGTATATTCTAGAACGATGTTTATTGAGATCTGAGGTACATTTTTGTAGTTGGTTGTTTGCTTCAAATTTGATCGGTTTAATAGCTGTATAACAAAACTTGAGGAAAAATTTAAAAGAAATTTAACCATGGCGATTTTGACCCTGCAGATGAAGTTTGATGGGTTATATGTGTTCACAATTGTTGTTATTTAAGGCAAGAGCTACAACTTTGCCTCTGAGATAAATTCAAATTTCCTAATGGTTTGGAAGATATAGTCCTGACTAAATGACACCCTTTTTACATCAAGGCCTCAAACCTTTGGAGGCCTATAACCGCGAAAGTTGATGAGATAGGGAAAAACGGCGAGACACGTGTCTTCTCATTTTTAGTGTTCTATCACACTGTGGAGTCAGAATATGGTTAATAAAACATGACTCAAAAAAATTACACACAGTGTTATTCTATGTACATATTCTGAAAAGTTGGCACCTTACTCCTATTGCATATCTTAAATTATACTTACTTAGTTGGTCCATTACAGAACATTTGTTCCATAACCCGACCTAAGAAAAGATCTCCGAATCTCTCTGTTTGTTGTTCCGCTGTTTGGAATACCGCCCCTTTTCATTTCTTCATCCACTTGTTTGCTCCACCTAAGCTTAGGTCTGCCAATTCTGCGTGCACCGCAATGTAGGACGTATTTATACGCCTTTTTAGTCGGTTCATCATCGCCCATTCTTATGATATGGCCTACCCAACGCAATCGTTGCATTTCGATACGTTTATCTATACTGATGTTGTTGTATACCAGATACAGCTCACATGGTTCATACGACTTCAATATAGATCTTTCAAAGAATTTTTCTATTTTAACAGAGGACTGAGTATCAATTAATGTCATTCTACAAAGCCGAATGAACTTTGCAGGGATATCAAATTCAGACACGGCTTGGAATACCTTTGAACGTAGGTGGCTGTCGAAGGCTGCCTTATAATCGACTAGAAGGTGGTAGGTATCGATCTGCATCTCTTGGGTCTTCTGCAGGATTTGCCGCAGGGTAAATATGTGGTCAATGGTGGATTTACCAGGCCTAAAGCCGCATTGCTATGGCCCAATTATTTCGTTGACCATGGGGTTTAGTCGTTCGCACAGTACCCCTGACACTATCTTGTAGGCAATAGGGAGAAGACTTATCTCCTATCTTGTGGACAGGGCACAGGATGCTCAGGTTCCAATCGTCGGGTACTCATTCTTCCTGCCAGATGGTGCTAACTAGCTGATTATGGTAAGCCATCGGCTCCTGCTGCCTTATTATTCTTCAGCCGGTTTATAGGTGTCCTTACCTCATCTTGGCCAGGCGGTATACATTCAATACCATCTTCTGGGATTGGATTTGTGGTATCTTGTGGTTTGGGAAAATGTTCTTTCCGTATCCTGAGCACACTATCAGTATCAGTTACCAAATTAACTTGCTGGTCTCTACAGGAGGATGTGCCTGTACCAAAGTCATCAGCTTGATGTGCCTATATGCCGCATTTTTCTCATCGGTAGCAGCACGACACTCCTGGTCAAAACATGGATTCCTTTGTGGAGGTCTCTGGTATCCAAGTATGGATTTTGCGGCTGCTTGCATGGAGTGGAGTAGAGTGGAGCACTAATATGTTACCAGGACGAGGATTGTTTTCTTAAGCAATTGAGCTAGTTGAATGGAATATCCTGTGATTATCTGTTGTGTCCAACGATGTCAAACTTCCGCGTTGTATCTGTTCGTGCTTTATTTGCAACAAGGTAGCGTTCCGAATCTATGTTTGCTCCTCGGAACGATCGTACATCCAACGCTCGATGAATGTCTTCCATCTATCACAACGTAATCAAGTTGATTTCTTGTTCTTTGATTCGGAGACCTCGATATTCAAATGCTTAGATCTGGTACTGCTAACTACGATGTTTTTTTGCCGCTGCGAAGTCTATCAACCTCATTCCATTGTCAAATGGATATGGAGACTGAATTCCCCGACTGTTGGGCCATAGATATTCTCCTTTCCAATTTTAACTTTAAAATCGCCTAGAATAATTGTAATGTCATGGGTAGGGCAACGGTCATAAGTTTCTTCTAATCGCTCGTAAAATATATCTTTTGTCTGATCGTCCTTGTCTTCAGTGGGAGCATGATTTTGAAGAATTTTGCTTTTAATAGAATTGTAGCGGGTCTTTCATTCACTGGGGTGAAGGGTGACAAAACAGGGAGGTCAGTGTCCACTTGAGTGAAAGAGGGATCAAGATAAATCCCAGGCTTTGCAATGTTAAAGCCGGTCAGGACCGTCCCTTGGTATCTTTCACCCCCTACGTCACCCATATCTTAAATTACACTATGCAACACTGAAAATGCAAACAACTTCTAGTATGAATTTTTTGAAAATACATATTTAGACTACAAAAACCCTAGTAGGGTTTTGTCCTGTCAGATCCAGTTCGGATTTTATGGTCTCATCTAAACCGGGCTAAATCTACACTTTTTTTGCACTTATCAGGGCTTTATCTCAGAAACGAATAGGAATTTGGCCTTGCTGTCTTTAGCAATATTGTAGCCCTAAACTGGTAGAACTTATCTTTTGATAAAACCACATAAGAAAAACTCCATCTAGGGCATCAAAATCTATAAAATATAGAAATTTTTACATAATTGCTGAAATTCTGGTCAGTATCGGCTAAACTATTGGGAGTTGAACCAAGTAACCTTTTGCAAAAATCTTCCAAATAAAGTTCTCAACAATTCTTTAGAACATTCTGAAACTCTAAAATGCTTACTTCATGTTGTTTCAGCGATATTCTGCATCATATCTTTTACAACAAGTATTTCAAACACAGTTCACACCAACAGTTTATTCTCGCATTTCGGATTTCACTACATTATTGACATTTTTATTAAATCGTCGTTGAAAAATGTACCCAGCTAGCATTTGGATGATTACTTTTTCAAAAATCACATTGCGGAGTCTTTTTAGAGTCCTTTTTGTGATCAAAAACTGATTAAGTCACTTGTATGATCAGAAAGGGACTCGAAAGTGACTCCCTGTAATGATTAAACAGAGTTCAATTTTATATACAACAACAAATGTGTAACAATCACAAATGAATCATTGAGGCGTGTAAAATGTGACTACTTTTTCGTTATTTATTGTCACATTTTGATCATCATGAAGATTGAAAAATGCTTCATCAAAAAAGGGCCATGCAAGTGTTTGAAAAGTGATTATAATTATGTATCTTCTGATCATATTTTGAACAGTTAGGTGATTAAAAACTGATTGTTTTGTTTTACTTTTGTTAAGTTGTAAATAATTCTTATATACACTTTGTACAAAACTTTGATATAAATGTAACGTATAACATTAAGAGTATAGACAAACACAACACATGTTCAGGTTTTGCCAAGTAAAATGAAGAGACAGTACACTAATCACCGCGCAACAGAAAGGATAATTAAAAGGAATAACAAAGCAGAAAAGACAACAAACCAAAGGAAAGAAACAACAAAACAAAAAAAGAATAAAAAGAAAATTTTTTTTAATTTATTTCGTCTAATAAAAAGACTCATAAATGACTCCATAAAGACTCATAAACGATAATAAACATGACTCTAAAAAGACTCGAAAAAGACTCCCAAATTAATCAACAAATCACCAATAAATGATTTAAATACGACTCGAAAAAGACTTTATATACCATCAGAAAATGGTCAAAAATTACTCGAAACTAATGCAGAGGAAGACTTAATTGTGATTTGTGTAGAAGAGTCGCCTGATGTTACGTTTTCCTCCCGACAAAGGAGTCATTTATGATCAGAAAATGAGCTCTTATTCCAGTTTTTTAATCGTTCAGTCGGATCAAAAAGGACTCGAATTTCATTAAAATTTCCACAAAATGCTGGCTGGGTACTGAAAACAATGGGATAGAGGCATTTTACAACAATGACATGTTCTGTAGAGTTGTGTATTACATTCCAGGGAATATTTTTCCAAACGAAAATGTCCAGAAAAAATTAACGGTTTTGGAGATACGGTGCGAAATGTATAAAAATTGTGTCATTTTTGCATATATTTTGAAATTTGAGGCAATAAATGTATTTTTTGAGTTCATTATTTCTCATCTATAAATTTGCTCAGAGGTCAGAAGAAGATTTGCATTGGTTTCAGAGATATAGCCCCCAATTTCTTTGAAAACTGAATATTTAACCATGTTAAGATGGGGCCATAAAATCCGAGCAGGATCTGTCGTTTGGGTCTGTACTTTCAAAAAATTTTCAGTTCGAATTGTTTGCACAAGGTCACCTTAAAAATGTTGCACAGTTTTACATATACTTTACATAAAGTTGAATTAGGCCGGGATGTCCTCCCCGTCCACACCTACAGTCCATTTTTGTGTCACACAGGAGCTTGAACTCCTGTAGTAAGGAAATAGTGGTAAATGACAATTTTTGTAATAATCCTTGGAATAGCCTCCTTACCACAGCAGGTACCTGCTACTCTTTCAAGAGTTAGGATAGCTTGACACAGTTGTACATATACGCTATTCTATATGTTTTTATTTTGACGCATTAGACAACCCATGGCTTAAAGCTCAGTTGGTAACATTATTTAAATATTATATGTGTGCAAAATAAGGAACGCAAAAGGACACCGACAGAGATAATAAAAAGTATAGCAAAATATAAAATTATAACAAAATATCACCACAATTGTCTAATGTAGATATCACAGTTTATACAGTTGGCCATTCAGAGTTCTGTTAACAACATTTGACAACAAACATAATAGATTGTTCATTATTGTGATTTGATTTCCTTTGTATTTTATGTATTTGACAGCAAACTAAATAATCAGGGCTAACTAGTTTGGGCTGTATGGCCAACTGTATAAACTGTGGTAGATATGGACTAATTATAATACAAATTTCAAAATATATAAAACTTGGGATAGCTTTTGCAATAACTATGATGTGTGACCACCAATATATTTGGTTTGGTATTGACGCTCTACAAGTTCACGTTTTCTTGAACAAGCAAGCACTTACGTTGTTAGCGGCATCTTGCGAAAATTCAATGTTACTAAACGTTACGTACGTCACGTTATACGTACGTAAATGTTACGTTCTATTATTGCGTACTTAGATAAAAACATACACTCATTTCAAACACCAACCATGTTATACTACTTGCCGCTAGAGGGATATATATCAATACTGAAAATCATCCAAAGATGGCTCGTGTATATATGTGATTAACAGGGTGAACATAAATATTGAGCAAATAAATGAAGATGACAAGAGGCCTGTTAAATAACTTCGCAAGTAAAAAGTACTTGCAACTACTTCTCATTTCTCGTTTACTGAACAAGTTTGTTATCGAACAGCATTTTGTAAAAGTTTGTACAAGGCCTTTAGGATTTCACTACAACTTTCAATGTAGTCCAACAGAGTTATGAAATATGCACTGCGTTCGATACATTTTATAAGCAGTTACTTTTTCAGTAGACAAACGTGCAAAATTTGCTATAAGAAAATTGAGTTTTTGGGTGAGAGCGGGGAGAAAAAGTAGAGAAATGAGATGATTTCATTTTTATAATGGGGTTTCTACACGGTAAGTTTTATGCATAACGAATGTCTTGTTTTACAGATCTAAATTTTGTACACATGATGTGAACCATACAAAAATTTCTATCCATCAAGGTTATATGGCATACACTTGTACATTTCACGAACAGGCGGTCTATTCTCGCCTGTACAACAAAAGGAAAACAGCTGTTTTATTTGTTCACAATAGCTGTGTTCCTTGACTTACCTGAGGTTACCATTTGTTACCATTTTTAACCTGCAAAGCGTTCCTTAGTCCCGGACCACACTATAGTAATTTCACTGAAATTTTGATATGAAATCATGCGTCTCTAGATCGACGTACATAATAGAGTAAAATCATAAAATTGATGTAGTGGGGAATTCGATTTAAGAACACCTAATTTCATGAAATTTTTTAATGAAATTCACGCTAGTGTGGACCGGGACTTAACCGCTAAAAGTGGTAAAACTGGCAGCAATTTTTAAGAGAGTGAGAGAGGAGAGAGAGCGCATTTGCCTTTCTCTTCTACCATAGGCTACCAGACAAATTTCGCCATGTAAAAAATGGTAGAACTGAATTTTCGACATTTGTTTGACGATTATTTCACAATAAAGAAACAAAAAGAACTAAAAACTGAAGAAAAAAGCGAACGCTGTTAAAACACAATTAAAAACTGTGAAATAAAAGAAGAAAATTGAATTTTTATGTTTCATTGCTACCAGATCTTACATTTCTGTCGTTCCTTTACTTTTCTGGTAAAACTGGTCATTTTGACAGTTTTCTCTTTTACCACCTTTGCCATTAAAAAAGTAAAGAAACAAAGCTAATGCCAAGTTTACACTTGCGCTCAAAAATCCACTGAATTTCACGAAATCCTGAAATACACCCCGGTGTTTACACTTATTTTTTGTTGATTTCAAACATATCACACTAATCAAGGTAGATGCATAGGCGCAGCTGATCGAACATGAATTTTCAAAACAAGTTGTTGTAAATTGAATTAGTCATCAAAAATATACGACGATATAGAACTTTACAATTTTATTTCGAAAATTATCGTAAACTTATCTATATATCGTATTAATTGTGTATAGCACTAACAAATGAAAATATAAAAAATGATTTTATCGTTGAGACATCATAATAATAAATTTTGATAGACAAAAGTTGTGTTCAGACCTTGCAAAATATTACTACTTGCAGCAGTTTTCCCGTTTAGTGCTAAAAAAAAGCAAGACTTGCACTACTCTTTAAACCAAAAAAAGCGCCGAATAACACCCTATTCTCCTGTTTTCTGCCATACAATTTTGGCATAGTAGAAACTAGCAACATGTTCATTATCATCTAAATACGATAGCTGATACGTTGATTTTGACATTTTTACTGAAGTTTTTGCAATTTCTGCCATTTTTCCGTTCCAGTATTTTTTTTAGAAATTTGTATGGGGAAGCAATTTTTGACAATTCGCTCTTTTTTCCAACATTACCATTAAAAAAGTACGGGACACAATGAAAAATAGCATTGTAACAAAGTAATTTAATATTTTTTCACATTGTTTACAAATTTTGATATTAAAATTGTTTTGTTGCAGCAATTGACCATCTACCTTGTTTATTGTGATACGTGAAAAGTGTTGCAACTTTTGGTACTTTTTCAGTCACAAACAGGGTCGTATATCATGTGTACTGTGATTTCGATGTTGATTTCGCTGAAATCACGAAATCAGATGATGTCATTTTTGTATGCGAAATCATGATAAATTTTGCTCGATTTTGCGCGAAATCACGAAACGCCTTCGAAATCACGAAAAGACGCCGAATGTAAACCAAACATAATATAGGTATTGTCCAATCGATGAAAACAGTTTACCAGTTCTTTGTAGTGGCTAAACAAGTAATCCTACAAAAAAATTTGAAAATCGGGTCAGATTTTAATATTAGCTATATAAAGGGCCCATGGAAACTTTGAGGCCCCCGTGGCACGTGTTAACATATTACGATTGAGCTCAAACTTTGGCAAAATCAGACATCGATTTTTTCCCTTTGAGTTGAAACTAGTCTACTCCACATGCACAACTTCCCGCATTTTTGCTGGGTATCATGGTATAAGTAAAGGGGTACATTTAAATGAAAAAAATCTATAGAACCCTTGTTTTTCCTGAATTCCTAAAACTTCAAAACTAATACCCCGGTTACACTATTGAAGGTTAACCCACTGGGTTTAATAGATCCAGTGGGTTAATCTTTGCTGGTTACACTTAGCTTTTCGAGGATATAAACTGTCAGCTGATATTTGTTTACGTATACATACAAAATAACTAATAAAGTCGTGTTTTACACTTTTGCAATTTCTCGTATGACAATTTCTCATATTGGTATATTTTACACACAGGGATACATTTTTGTATCATGGTATCAAGTGTACTTTTTGTTTAAAAAAGTGTCTAAAGTAAAAAAAATAAATAATTTTATGATTTTCAAATAACTTTAGATTTATTAACTCCATAAAATCTCATGCGACCAATCGTAAACGTGTAAAACACGACTAACTCTGTTGCAAAAACAGTTGCAACTTTTGGTACTTGTTGAGTAGAGTTGGATTTTTTTGCACAAATACCGAATACAACACTGTATTTTTGGTGGATTTGTGCCGGATTTAAAATAAACCCAGTCGTGAGTGGATTTAATTTTTGTATGGCAAATCTGGTCAGATTTGACCAGATTAAGCAATAAATCCTCATGAAGTGGGTTAACCCGACAAAAAGCTGTAGTGTAACCGTGATATAAGCAACAAGTGGGTTTGTTTACAAAACCAACTTTGAGCATTTTTATAAAAATCGCGAAAAATGAATGAAGGACCAATGTTTATCCGCATAATCAAGTTGTGGATATGATAACATGTTTGTTTCAATGATAACCTGACGAATTATTTCCATATAAATGTTCCAAAAATAATTTTAAAAATCATTGAATTCGATTTTTTTAAAATTGTTTGACATATTAGGTCTGTCTGGTTACCCTAAAATTTGTAACAATTTGTACTAATTGTTGCTGGAAGTCGTCTGTTAACACAAAAAACCAGCAAAAGAGAGCGATTCGAGAGAGACATTTTGACAGTTCTTTCACTGAGAGCTTGCAAATTCTTGCTGGACAAATTTCTTCTAGCAAGCACTTGCAAGCTCTTCTTCTTCCTGAAAACAATCAATCACCTGTTTTTAGTTTTTTGTTTATTTATGTTTGTGAACATTAAAAACAATTTTATTGTGGAAATAACATAGTCTAATTGTATTGTTTTATGGAGAATAAATTTGTAAAGTGGAAAAATACTTTTTTGTTTCATTTTCTTTTTTATTTTTAATAAAATACATCGTGTTTGCTTCCTATCTTGGCGGACAAATTGTTCTGTTTTGGCAAGTCAGCTGATTGCTTGCTGGTTTTTGCTGGGAAGGTGTCTGTTTACTTTTTAAAATTTTCTAGCAAAAGAGAATAAAAACCCCTTACTCTCTGAGAAAGTTCTTGCTGGACAATTCTTGCTGGGAAAGTAACCAGACAGACTTATTATTCAAACATCACACACACACACACAGTTTGTGTGTATTCCCAGTTGTTCAAGAAATAGCAATTGTCTACATTGACATAGTTATGTAACTAGTTACTCATTGATCCTAGTTACTTTACACCCAAAAATGGCACACAAAATAGCATATAGCCTGCTTTTGTCACTGGAAATGGGCTTCCCTGCCTACCATGTTAATTCACTAGTTACTGGTAATGCGGAGTGTAACCTATTGAATATTTTATAGACTACCGATGGATAGTGTAATCAACAATGTTTTTCTCTTGTATTTTTTTTCAAAATTATTATTTCTCTTTTTGAAAACAAAATAGAAAAAATGTCAATTTAATTTAATTTAATTTTTTTCTGAATTTATAAAAGACGTATTTTGATGCGTTGATGTGCAAAAAGTTGTTGTTAAATAAAGATTCGTACAACAAACGTGAAGAACAGAAGAATATTTGGTAAGTATCGATATTTTTGCGACAATAGATTTTTTTATTATCTCATTACATTTTGTACATTTTATTTCAGGTACTTCTGAATTATCTGAAGGACACTTGGGATGAACATTCCCAGGACCAAATATACAGTTCTAGTTCATGGATTCACACACAAGTTTCAATAACAAGAATCAAAAGATTAACATTAAATTGTGCTTTGTGATATATGTATGTATGTATGTATATACACGTTATGTAATTAAATAAAGCGTGGTTAGCGCATATACAGATTAACTGTTATAATTATATTTTTTAAACTGATATAATATCCTTTACACGTTAAGCATTTACACATTTAGCTGATCAAAACATACTAGTGAATTTGGCTATCATTTCTAACTATCGATTTAACTGGTTACTGGTAATGCAATG
Organism: Musca autumnalis; assembly: GCF_047663935.1. Classification (NCBI taxonomy): domain Eukaryota; kingdom Metazoa; phylum Arthropoda; class Insecta; order Diptera; family Muscidae; genus Musca; species Musca autumnalis. Next base: position 300,279,946 of record NW_027411644.1, on the reverse strand, counting down.
AAGGGACAATTGAGTTTCCCAAGACTATCCAATTGCCTGGTTACTGGTAATGCAATGAAGGGACAATTGACTTTCCAAGACTATCGAATTGCCTGGTTACTGGTAATGCAGTGAGGGGGCAATAGACCCCTTCCTATGACATCCCCATGTTAAATTCACCAGTCTATAACATTGCGAGTAGATTGGGCGGTAACTAGGGGTGTTTACCAGTAGCCAGCAAAATTGCTAGTTATTCCCTAGTTACCCGAACAACTGGGTTGTTTTGAAGTTTTAGGAATACTCGAATAAAAAAAAATTTACATTGACATAAAGCTTTGGCTAACCGTTCTTATTAAACCATGCTGGGTATTTGTATGGAAAAAAATCGATTTATCGGTCTAACTGTAGGTATGTTCGTTTACTCAATAATTTGTACAAATTTGTACAAGTCCAGTAACTTCTTGTAATCGACTAAGGTCTTTTGCATGGTACTGTAGAGTAAACGAACAACATCCAGTAACAATTTGTAAAAATTGTAAGTAAACGAACACACCATGTAATAAGCCGACAAAGTCGTTCGAAAAAAACTAAAAAGTCGTCTTTGACATTTCGACTTCAGTATCCCTGCAAAATTCTCCTCATTTTCGATTTTCAGATCACTACGAAGAAGAAGAATATTAAGAAAGGAGAAACCGAGAAAACTTTTGTGGAAATTAGTCAAAAAATTAAAAGAAGAATTAATTATTAATATCGAAACGACTAGATCTAATTAATTACTCACGAAACGATACTAATGAAGATAACGAAACAGAGAACAAAATAAAATGAGCAAGAATTAAAAACTAAATTTGCGAAAAATGTCTTGAAAAAATATTCAACATTAAAAAGTGAAACAAAAAAGAAAAAACACAATAAGAACGTCGAGTTAGTTGACTTGGCTGGCGACGTTTTGATAGACGTGAAAACAGCGAAACAGGGAAATAACTAAAAACAAAAAGTGTAAAGTTCGCACAACACAGTGTCTGTCGGTCGTAGAGGCACAAGGTGTTTTCGGTTTCTTTTTGTGTGTTTTTTTTAGGCAAACGAAAGTCTCCTTTTTTGGAGGCCTTTAACCTCTGCTAGCATTTGCCATTTTGGCGTTTTAATTATAGACCAATTCCTGGGAATTGGAATGTTTGTGTGGATTTATTGCCAAACAAATTGGTGGAAGAAAACGGGAAGTGCCAAGCACTCACATTAACTCCAACAAACTTCGACCAAAGACATACCCCCTAAACAGCCACGAGAAGAAAAAGAAGCACATTCCACACATTGAGACTGCACTGAGAATAGAATTCCGACACTGTCCATAACTAAATACTATCATTACTACGACTACTCATCGCTGCTGTTGCATTAGAGAAGGAAGACCTTGAGAGAGCTAGCTTGGCAAATAATCGCTAAAACGCTCTGATTGCCGTCTGCCGTTCATTTATGATTTTGCAAAATCACCATCACCAAACAACTGCCTAAGCAAGATAGCTGCTGCGTCGAGACGACGACGACAACAACGACACAGCATATTGGAATTGTGTTTTGAAATCCATTACTATTCATATAATTGTTGTTGTTGTTGGTGGTTATATTGCACATCTAGAAGTTGATCAACAATCAGCTGGAAATTAGTGGCAGCAGAAAAGCTGAGTTGGCCGGAAGGAAAACTGAAATAGAAACTTGAAAATATACAACTATTTGGAGAAATTACAATAAATAATACCGCAAGCAGACACAATGTCAATACGAACCAAAGTTCTGGGCATGGTGGATGTAATGATGCGTGTTCCACCTATTTTAATTATAGATGAAATTCTTAAAATAGATATGGGACTACCCAGTAGTAGTAGCACAAGTAGCAGTAGTAGTAATACTGCTGGCGTCGGTGGCGGAGGAGGAGGTGGGGTAATGGAGGCGGCATTAGACGCCATTGATAACAGTACAGCCGGTGTGATGGCATCCGTAGCAGCTGCTGCGGCAACTGCAGCTACTACCACAACAACCGCCACATCTAGTGGAGGTTTTTTAAGTCAAACCCTTGGTGCCCTAGTCGATGATTTTGCAAGTGATACTTATATCTCGGACCTGCTTGCCCTTACATCAGTGAGATTCCTAATATGCCTGCTGGGTGAGTATTTTATCTGTATTTTGTAGACAACAGCAATATTTGGGGTATACGTCAGGTTTAAGGGCCCCTTGCGGATCATTTGGCATTTTTTTTTTGCCAGGCGTAGTCCATGATGTCCTGATTGCAACAAAGGCCCAAATCAGGAGATTTGTTGTAGATTTACGCAAGCAAAAACAAATCTTTGTAAATCAGGACCCCATGGGCAACTTGTCAACAATATCGGCGAGGCGGTCAAAAATCAGACATGTTCCATATTTTATTAATTAATCTTCTGGAGCAATTTGAATTTTTTCATTAAGCTTGCATCGGTTCCATTTTCTCACAGGTAGGTCTCGTCACCCTGATATAACATTTATTGCGGAAGTTCATTGTTCGGCCGGGGATTTAAAAATTTCTCCTATGGACCAGGTGCAAATCTCAGGAACGGTTACAAAATTTTCTTTGAAATCAGAAATTTTTCTCTGAATAGGGATATAAATAAGACTTTCTCCTATGGACAGGTGCTAATCTTGGGAACGGAAACGAAATTTTCTTTAAAATCATTATTTTTCTCTAAATAGCCGGCCTTTAACAAGGGAATTTTCACATCTTCAGCTGCCCATATCTCGGGAAGTATGGACTTCCGCAATAAATGTTACATATATATTTGTGATCTGAGCGACGAGGCCTACCTGTGAAAAAAATTGGCCCCGATCCGAGCTTAATGAAAACATTCAACTTAAGCCAAACTTGTTTTTTCGGCCCAAGGTTAAAAAGATTTTAACATTAGGTACTTTAATAATTAATTTGCTATTAAATGCATCTTTGTTTCGTCTGGGAGATTGCTTTTTGATCATTTCTTATCAGCATTGATACAAAAGAATTTCAGCACATTATCAGTTCTTTGTTGCTTTGGCAGTTCATCACGGATATGAATGTGTAACTTTTTGATTCTTCTTCCACAAGGAACGCACTTTAAGGGATCACTATAAAAAGTTTCGAACAAAGTTCTATTTTGTAACTTTGAAAACCAACTCTGGTGTATTAGCAAAAATTGACTCTCATATTCAACAATAGCCTCTCCACAATGTAAAAACTAATCCTACCTTTTCAAATATGGTCAATATTAGGTTAATTATTTACCTCATCTGATATCGAAGTGTAGATAAGATTCGACCAGATCGCAATTTTTGCCAATTTTATTATTTGCTTATTTTTCTGCTGCTGTGGCTGTTTTTATTTAACCATAACCCATAACAGAATGAAAGATTAAAAGAAGGAAAAAAAAAACAGCAGCAACATTTGCTTTGTTTTTAGGGGCACGTAACAGCAGCGGACCGACCACCAACCTGTTAAGTGACTCAACGGAATGCAATAAAAAATATAAACAAATAATATTGGCATCAAACAGCAGTCGTATTCTTGAAACACCATGTTTTAAATAATTAACACAAACACATATGTTTCATCAATCTACTTTCGTAGAAATAAGATCTGGAGAATACTGAACTCAAGGCAAAAAATCGAAACGACCTGTTTGTTGCGTGCAAAATGAGAGTTTAGAACTGGTATAGAAGATTCAAATTAGTGTTGGGCAATTGTAATGAAAGTTGATTTTCAGTTCAGTTCATTGTATTTAACAATTGATCTGTTTATTCTTCTATCTCTAACCTACATTTTTAATGAGTTTTAGATTTAGAAAGATGACTGTAGATCTTTCGATTAGTAATTATATTTATCAACAAACATTTTGCTAGCGAGTAAGGATTCGACAAAAAGTTTATGACGTATACGGAAAAGCAGAAATATGATGCCAATAATGGCTTTAGTAGGCCTTTTTTGCACTTTGCACAAATTGAGAATTGGGAGTTTTTAAGCCTTCTAGATTTGTATACCCTCAGCCATAGGGGAATATACAAAATTGCACCTCATCGAAATAATTTTAAGATAAAATCAGTTTCAGTCAATTTGGAGACAGTCGAGCTATGTTCCGCCGCAAATCTGGCATAAAAAGTTTACCATTTTTGATTAGGCGTTGTCGATAATCGGGAAAAGAAGTCGGCGGAAGATATCGACATGAATGCCCTAAAAATCGATTAATAACTAATCGATAATTTGTATGATCACTTTTGAATAAAAAGTAAAAGGATTAAGTGGTGAAGTGATCGACTGATCAAAATTTATATGTTTTTTCTTTGAATTGTTTTGTTTTGAAATAAATTGTTGACCGCCAGCGTCAAAGTGTTGAATTGAAATAAATTCTCTCTTTCTTGAATAACAATAAACAACACGTAAGTATCTGCAGTATACTTGTGTTGTGTGTGTACTTGTGCTTTGTACCTAGAATTTCAATTTGTTGTTTGTCGCGCCGTACAACAACAAGTCAATCTTGGTTCCTGAAATATCTTTATTTTTCTGGAACCTTATAAGTCCTTTCGCCTGGAACGGAACTTATACAGGCGTAGTTTGAGGGCTGTTCGCAAATCGCTTTGAAATTTTTACCGAAAGAAGGTCCTGTGGTCCTAATTACAAAGGAGTAACTTTTTTTGTGAGCAAGTCCAAACTTCCTGAAATAATAAAATCTTTAAAAAAAGACAACTTTCGAAGGAATTACCTGATTTGGTTTTATAGTTGTACCTAAATTAGATCAAGTTCGGAGATGGAGAATATCTGTTGAATACTTAGGGTGTCTCCCAAAGATCCAAAATAGTTGATTAAGTGTTGTTAAGGTCTGTTCGAAAGTAGTCATTGTAGTCTTGATAGAAAAGATACCACATTTTGCTCTTGATAAAGTTCATACTTTCTAAGAAAATGACCTAATAGCTACTAAAATTCCATGTGGGCACCAAATAAGATGATTGCTGAGCACAAACATATGAACATGCTTTCGTTGCAGTACTTGCTCGGATGTTACAATGAGAGCCATCCTAATGGATAGGACCCCCACCCAGGCATGTACGGAGGGATCTTCATGATTTAGAAAGAGAGATCCAACGTTACAAAAGCCAACCGCTACATCAACAAGCCTTTCGAGCAGCATTCACATGGATGCAGTCGCAGATGCCATAAACAATGCGGTCCTCAAAGAATATCCCACCTTCTATAGCAGCTGTGGAACATTAGCTGCCACGACAAACCAGAATAGTTTTGGGTCAACCGCCTAAATTCTTGATCACACCGTGCAGAACATCTGCTCTGCAAGCGGCTCAGGTCTGCATTGCACACTGCATCTTTTCAACTGCCCTGGCAATCCTAGTCAACTAATGGGATTTATGTTGGGATACAACCACAAATCTACTGGAGGATTTGTGGTTACATCCCATCGAAGCAGACACATTTCTATCAGGCATGTCACAGATTCCGATCGGAATGGTTGCAATTCCGAAATTTCATTTCGATCGTTTTTGTCTTAGCTTCTTTAGATTCCGATCGATTTTGTGAAGTCAAAAAACGTAATTATTTATTTTAAATGCGAAATTAAATGTAAATTTGTTAACAAAACAACATTTTAATTATTTCTAAGTGTTTTTAGAGTGTTTTAAAGTGGCAGATTTAAACAAAATAAAAATACAATTCCGTTTGCAAAATCAAAAGTGGTTTCATTCCGAAAAATTCTTCGTTTTTCGTTTTCTGAAGAAGCTAAATACGGAATCAATTCCACTTTCGATCGGAATTCGTTTCTGTGACATGCCTGTATAACTGGAGATAGATCCAGAGGTAGATTAAGTAGAAACACGAACATACAAACATATATAATGGTGTTACAACAACAGATGAGCACGATAACTCTCGAATCAATCCCACGGCAGCGGGTTCCTTCGTACCGGATTGACCCGAAACCATTGTGTTTCGGCCAGCGGCTGCCAACCCAGCATCAAAGCAATGCATCCACGTAGGTTTTTATGCTGCTACAACAGCAACATAACTCTCGAATTGACAGCTTTGAAATTTATACGGAAGGTAGTCCTTGCGGTCCCGGTTTCCTCACTGAAGAATGATTTTGGGGCCCCCATGTATGTTTGAACGAAATCCCTTTTAGTCAATTTAGCCCTGTCCGTCCGTCTGTTCAAACTTTGCTAATCGTAATATTTTGACGGAACTGAAGATAGACTAGATATTTCTTCTAGACATAGATTAGGTTCGAATATAAACTTTATCGGCCCACTCCTTCCTCCCACATAAAATTTAAAAACTTGTCGCAAAAGTGATGTGTGCTTTTGTGGTGGCGGCACCTATTACGTTTGTCATTTTTTCCGGGGCCAGTCTAAACTTTATTGAAAAACCTCCAGTAGCAGCTAAAAATTCCTGATGAGCCCGACAATTTTCGAATTAAGTATCTGAATTTGCGGAAACTTCGATCATCGTTATATTTTCCCTCACTTACTCTAAAGCCACACCGCTCTCTCCAAAGTGCTGTGAAAGTTTCGTGTAAAAGTTTCAACGTGTGGCTTTAGAGAAATATCCTAGAAATGTTGAGCAAACGAAATTGTGGCCGATTTAAGGTTATCGAATTAGAGATCCTCTAATGCTAGGGTGTAATCCGAAAGCGTTCCTATCGGTGCTCTGTAGTTGATATCTAACTGCGTCGACGCTGTAGAAACTTAGTTGTCAAGGGAGTACCATGGTAATGGAAGGCTATACCATGGTGGACTTCTATACCCCCATAAAAAATTACCCATGGGTTCCGAAAAAAAAATAAAACAAAAAGTAATAAAGAAGTTAATCATCCAAATTATGACAACAAATTAGCAACGCTGATAGAAAACAAGTAAAAAAGTGTCAGTCGGCTTTGCCGACCGATATATACCCTCAGCCAATATGAAGGGAAACTTTCACATACGGACAGATCGAATGTATTTAAGGTCTCTTCTGAATTGTGTGACCCTTTTTGGACATTTGAACTTGCCGACAAAAATGTGGATTAGGAATTAACTGCACTAAGACACAAATGTTGAACTTTTGGGGGGAGGTGTTAGAATTTAAACTAAATTTTGACAAAATATTTGTAGATCCAAAGTTTGGACAAAATTGGTTGCCCCATTCAAGTGATATCGTCCTAGCATTTTAGTGACATGTTTTAAATATTGGGGATAAGTACCGGAAGTTGTGGACTGGTATTGTCCCATGAAACTAAGTTTGGATATAATATGACAAAGACCAAATGTTCGACCAAATCGGTTGAACAGTTCGAGAGTTATCGTTGTCTCCAACCGCCACATATGGTGATATATGGGTTTTTACACCTTTCGGGCTGTTTTCTCAAGAAATATGGACTCGCCCTTCATAAAACGTTTACCGTCTAATGGAGGTAGCGAATGCAAATCGCTTCAAAACAAATCAAAGTGATTCGAGAGCAGGTCTTAAAGTGAACTTATCCGAAATTTTGGTTGAGAGGTACCAGAAGGAGGAGACAGATATAGTCCATATTCGAACCTGATCTATATCTGGTAGATATATTAGGATGTGCAAAGTATGGATTACATCGGTCACTCCCATCCAGAGTTATCGTGCGCACAATTTTCCGAACATTTTTCAACTTTTGTGGGGGAGGTACCTGAAGGAGTGGACCGATATGACTTATCTTCGAAATTGAACTATGTTTGGACAAAATATTACGAAGGCCAAATTTTGGACCGAATCTGCCGTTCGCCGACCGTTCGAGAGTTATCTTGCGATCCAACTACTACACACGGTGTCTTAGGGGCTCTTTGCAACTTTTAGGCTATTTTCTCAGGAAGAATGGACTTGCCCCTGATGAAACTCATCTCATCTAAGTTTGGTAAGAAATGCCACGATGTGCGAAGTATGGACCAAATCGGTTATTCCCTTCTAGAGGTATCGTGCGCACAAATTTTCCGAAAATGTTCGAACTTTTGTGGAGGAGGTACCGGAAGGAGTGAACCGGTATAACCCATCTTCTAACTTAAACTAAGTTTGGACAAAATATTGTGATAGCCAACTTTTGGACCAAATCGGTTCATCCGTTCGAGAGTTATCGTGCGCACCAGTCAGCCAGACAGACGGACGGACGGACATTGCTAAATCGACTCCAAATTGTCTGAAACACATTTCGTCCAAACATACTTGGGGTCTACAACCATTATTTCGATGAGGCACATTTTGCCCGTATGAAAGTGTATATACCCTCTTTAGCATAAATGCTTAGGGTATAATGATTAAACCAGAACCGGAGAGAACCTGTCTGGAACAAACGGTGGCCTTAAGCTTCAGTCAGGCTAATGATTCTGCTGAGGCAGAGGAAAGTTTATCCGAGTTTGAATTTGAGGCCACAGTCGTTCCAGCGACTGTAGTCGTCGCCTAAGCAGAAATCGCTAACCCTATGAATTCCGAGGTAAGACACACGGCAATCATGAATAAAAAATCCGTCCGGAATTTGTTCTCTTTCCCCAATTTCACAAATTGTTATTTCCATATTTATGTCTAAAAAGTTAAAATTTTCGCCGATTCGTCAAAGTAAAAAGAGATGAAGCAGCCCCATAACAAATCGAGGATGCAGAAGGCTGGAAGGCTGGCTCTTCAATGTAAAAATTTCAATAACGTAGCGGTTAAACAACGGAAGTAGTAGTACTACATAAGTGGGTTTCATTACATTTTAGTTTTTGTAAACCAAATTTTCCTTTCCTGCTACAAAAATGTCTTTGTCATGCTAGATAACTTTTTGGTTTTGGTCATAAGTATTATACATTACATCTCTGATATTTGATAATTAAATTTTCACAATCATTGAAAAGAAGTTCAATGAAGAGCGATTGTCCAGGGATAGTGGTATAGGGTATCCCATGGTCGGCTCCGTCCGACTATAGACTTTTCTTACTTGTTTTTATATTCATTATTTATTTCCTCAAACCAAACTTACACAATTTTAAGACTTTTTATTGAGAAGTAACCTAATAAAATCTCATAAATATCAAAAAACGGGCAAAATCGGGTTTTGAAACCTAGTAATACCAATGCAGAAGACTTTCAGTAATGTGTTCTAGGTGGCAAAATCACGGCCAAACACGGCCAATTTAGTATAAGTCTATATGAAGTGAGTTTAAGAAAAATAAAATAATTATTTCTGACTTTTTGTGTTTTTTGGTCGCTACCCAAAATGTTTAAGCTATATTATATATGAAATAAATTCTTCTCACAATTGCCAATCTATTCCATTTTACATATATTTATATTTGGTTTATTTTTCCGCGGTTCTAAGTACATTGAAATATGCCTTACAATATATATTTTTTTAGTTCTTCTTCGAAATTCTCACTTTGACTGCTATTTTAACCGCGATAATGACGCTATTTTGAAAAATGACATTCATATTAATAAATTTTGACATATTCTTTTTTCAATGCCAACTAAAAAATTATTATTATTAAAAGTTGCAAAATCGACTTTTTGCCTCAAAAACAGGGCAAATTACCTATAGTGCAGCGAAGGGAATTATCAATTGGCATCTCAGCTTTTTGAAATAATGCCTTTTTAGCAAAAACCGAACTCTTTAACTGTCTATTATTCTCAAATAAATGAGAATCACACTCACTTTTCGGCTTTCCCAAAACCATCAGAACAAAAATATTTGCAAGCAACTGTCAGCACGTATCAACTAAGAACTCATCGAGTTCTGTAAGTTTAAAAAACATCACCACAGTTGCTTGTGAGTGAGTGTTGTTGGAATTTCTTTCAAATTCCCCTGTGCATGCCATCCGCTGTTTTTTGTTTGTTTTATTTTGGTTGAAGTTTCAATCTCATTTGATTGTTTTTAACTCTGGAGTATTACCACAATAGCTTAACATAGTCATTACTTTCTGTTACAGACGAATGTTTTTCAGAACGAACTGACAGTGTTGAAAATGTGAACTGATCGCTACCAATATCATGATTCCCTTTTCTAGCCAAAAACCGAACTCTTTGCAAACAACTATCAGAACGTATCAACTAAGAACTCATCGAGTTCTGTAAGTTCAAAAAAATATCACCACTGTTGCATGTGAGTCGGAATTTATTTCAAATTCCCCTGCGCGTGCCATCCGCTGTTTTTTTGCCCTGTTTATGAATTCTAAAGTCATGAAATGCTCAGAAAAGCTCAATATGGGGTGATCTTGATCGAATTTTAGCTTTCTTGAAAGAAACCCATACTTTTGGGGACATTGTCCTTTTGAAACATTTAATAACACTGTGCAACATTTTTAAAGTAATCTTGTGCAAACAATTTGAACTGTCGATATTTTGAAAGTACAGACCCAAAAGTCAAAAACCCCTAGTAGGGTTTTGTTGTGTCAGAAACGGAAATTGAGGTTCTCCTACTATTTATTTTTGTTGGGAATATGAAACGGGGCACAATTTGTGAGAAAATTAACTCAAAAGGAAAGTCCCTATGTGTAAGGATTAACGTCCATATTTGAAGTTGATCTATTTTTGAAAGAAATATTACGATGTGCAAAGGTTGGACCATATCGGTTTCTAAATTCAATAGTTCTGGTGCGATCCAATTTAGTAAAAATTTTGAACTTTTGTGAGGGAGGTACCGAAAGGAGTGGACATGTATGGCCCATCTTCATTCGCTTTTGATCTAAATTTGGGCAAAAAAAAATAGAAATCGGGTAAAAAATTTTGGAAATCGGTTGATCCTAAATCGACTCAAAATTGTCTGAAACGGATTTCGCCCAAACATACTTGGGGTGTAAAATGGAACATTTTATCGTACCAAAGTGTATGTTAGTCTAAAGGCTGATGGTATAAATACCCAGCAAAATGTTCGATGCCAAAGATGACATTCAATCATGGGTGCAAGTGATCTAGCATGTCATCTTTTTAGCATCTTCATCGATGAATTTTATATGAGCGTGGACCCCAAAAGATGACGTTCTTTTCTGGATCCTAAGCATGTCATTTTAACCAATGCGTTGACATGTCATTTCCACCAATGCTTTGGCATGTCATTTCCACCAATGCTTTGGCATGTCATTTCCACCAATGATTTGACATGTCATTTTCACCAATGCTTTGACACGTCATTTTCACCCATGCTTTGACATGTCATTTTAACCAATGCTTTGGCATGTCATTTTCACCAACCCCTTGGCATGAAATTTTCATGTCTTGTTTGGAAAATGGAAATGCTGTATTGAAATATGGTTTTCATGAAAAACAAAACTCTTTATTAATTCAAACGAATTCATGAAATAGCTACAATTAATTTATCAGTTTAGTTTTTCAAAAGTTTACATCCAAAATTGCAATGTAATCACCACCGCTGCAACGCAAAAGATTACTTCCTCCGTTCTCCGCAACTGATATTCTTTCATCTTACAAAAGGTTTTTTCAATTATCTTCCCATCACCAGTTTAGATTTCAACATGGACTCCAAATGCACCCTTTAAGTATTTTTATTTCGTAAATTACTCTTATTTTATAATTTTGTTATTTTATAACAACATTTTGGTAATTTATACTCTTTTGTTTAGTGACGGAAATATGTAGGGATCTACAACCCGGCTTGCTTTAGGGATCTCTAAGAACAAAATGTATTGAACGGGGAGGAGAGACTTTTTATGGAAAATACCATGTATGCTTATTTAATTTATTTTTAATTGTTTCTTTCCAAAAGTAGTTTCTTCTTTATTTTCAGGGCTTAACTGGAGTTTAGCCGCTCAGCTCCGATTTTGATGAAATTTTTTTTACAAGTAGATTTCACTTCCCTGATCACGAATGTACACATAATTTTTTTGGGAAGTATATACTTCCCGAGATATGGGCATTTGAAGTTCCAAAAATTCCCTTGTAAAAAGCCACTTAATAAGAGAAAATTTTTAAATTAGAAAAAAATTGTGTTCCCTTGCCCTAGATTTGCTCCTGTCCATAGGAGAAAGTCTTAAATCGCCGGCCGAAGGCCGGCCAATTAAAAAAAAAGCTGTAAATTAAAAAAAAAAATTGGGATGAGCGGCTAAACTCCAGTTGCTCCATTTTCAGATTCTTGTTCCTTTTCGTTTCGGACTTTTTTTCAAATTCCAAGAAGCGAGATTTGATTGATTTCATTCTATGTCAGATTTAGAACAGACAAGGGAACTTTTAAAATAGCAATGTGTGCAGTCCGATTCTATTTTTAGCTCGATGGTTGGGACTTCATATAATACCAATTGTTTAGAAGTTTTAGTTGTTTGATATGCAGGAAATGTGAGACAACATCACGACGACAGTTCTAACAACTTTGGTCTGTTCCAGAAACTGCAAGAATCTACTTATTTTTACTACGATAACAATTTTTCCTTTATGTTATCGGAAAAAATAGTAAAAATTAGTAGATTTTTGCAGTACTGGAACATACCAAAATGAAAATAGACAGGTGTGTAAATAAAAACACAAACATCATCTCTATTGGATCGATGGAATGGGTACAAATGCTGATGAAAAGATCGGATCTTTCACGACTTCCTTTGCATTGGTTCAAATCCTAATGAAAAGATCGGATCTTTCACGACTTCCTTTGAACCAATGCAAAAGATGACATGAAATCACGTCATCGCAAAGAACTCCTTCCGTCAAATTTTGCTGGGTATGTTTAATATAAAAATAGTACATTTTTCAATAAAATTAAAATAATATTCCAATTTTTGTATCGCATTTGCTTTGCATATTTCTTTGACAAACAAATGTTTTTTGAGGTTTTATCTTTAATTTAACCACCGTTCCTTTCACATAAATATTCCGCACATTCATAGAAATGTACAATTTGAACAATTTATCTATTTTGGTTTTGTTTATAAACTATGGCGATACGCTTTCATTGTTTATTTTGTGGTTTTTCGAAATCGGATGTGATTGTTTAAGATTTTCTTAAATTGATAAAAAAATGGTTTTCCAAACAAAAGAGTTGTTTGTTTACAAATAAATTGAATTTGTCACCTCAAGGAGTTTCCCTTGTCTTAAGCAGCTAATTGTATATATCGACATTGCATGCATGTGTATGCGTGTATTTTACTTGAATACAAATTAATTTATTCTTAAATTTAAAGTTACAGCAGTGTCGTTGTTCAAATGAACAGGTATACTTCCCTCTTTGAATGAATATTCTTAACTCGTGTATAAAGTATTTTTTTTGTTTTATAATAACAATTTTAACGAGGTGATTGTTTTTAGTCAATAATTTAAATGTTAATCATTATCGTAAACGTAATTCAATTCGATAGATATATTTATGAATAAAAAATGAAAATTCGTACGTTAGTCATGGCGTTGCGGTAACACTATATTCCAAAAGTACGATTTGATGTAGGGAAGGTGTTTCCCTAATGATATTTAAGGCTATCTTTATAAAATGCTTCAATAAATAAAATAAAATCGTAAAGGGAGACAGAGAGAAAGGACATGTACATTAAAATATACAATTTCGGCAAATCTTTCCGTTTTTTACCTTCTACCAATAGCGTTGTCTCTAAGGGACGTTCTTTATAAATCAACACTTTTTAAACTATATAACGTATCCATCGTATCCATTATATCGAATAAAATTCCATTATTTATTTTCTCCCACCATAGGTCTAATATGTGCTATTTGTGTTGTTATGCTATGGACAAGGCATTTGGTTATGGTGTATATGTTTGTGATATCACTGGGCTTAACTTTCCTCTCACATTGGTCAAATGTAACGGCGCTGGCGATAATAGAAAAAAGTCCATGCATACTGGAGGATGTACTGTCGATGAATACAACGCGACTTATGGATACGGGTAGCGTTGTTGTGGCCGTTGCTCCGCATGTTGTTGCTCAATGGTTTATGGGAATGTTATTTGCCTATATACATTTGGGACCACGTTATAAGATTCTGCAAAAATCAATGCCATTGATATTCGCCAGTCCCATCATATTAGCCACTCTCCCACTGAAACCAAGAATTATAAAGTTTTTGCCACTCTTGGCTGATACGGTACCGCTGATGTTAACAAAAATCACCCTACTAACCAGTGCCATGGATGCCGGTAAGACTGTATATAATGGCTATCAGTATGCCATGAATTTTGTAAGTAATTTTGGTTTATCGGCGCTGATTGAGAATGAATGGCAGCGTCTAAATGTGCCAAGTGTTTTGAGGGTATTTTGGACCATAAGGTAGGTGTTTTCTGTGTTAATTTTATTATACATTTTAATGAATTGTTTTCTCCTTTTCTCTTTGTTTCTTAGAATGACTCATGAATTTGTCACAATGATGTTGCACAATGAGGTTAACTCTGCCAATCTTTTGCCCACCATACAAACCCTGCTAGTCGATGGCTGTGGTACCTTAACCGCCGTTTTGGGCATGACATCTGTTATATCGGTGATATGTCATTATATAGGCAAAGCTTTCCAATGGTACCTCTTAACATTCGACAATGAAGAAGAAAAATCATTGGGTACCGTATCGGCAGTTTTGTTCTATATTTTGGCTCTACAAACTGGCCTAACATCATTGGCTCCCGATAAACGTTTTGTGCGTCTATGTCGCAATTTAAGTTTGCTAATTACGGCATTGTTGCACTTTATCCATAACATTGTCTCTCCCATACTGATGTCATTGAGTGCTGCCCGCAATCCTTCACGTAAACGGCATTTCCGTGCCTTAACAGTGTGCGCTTTCCTAGTCATTGCTCCAATTTGTCTGCTAATCACTCTGTGGAGACGTCATTCTCCATCAACTTGGTTGTTGGCCGTGACAGCTTTCTCGGTGGAGGTTGTCGTAAAGGTAAGTTAGTGAATGTAATTATATTTAAGTTGATTAGATAATAGTGTATTATTATATACTGTACTGTAACGTGTTAAGAAGTATTGTCGTGCATAGTGTTGAAAAGAGAACGAAAGGCATCCTTAAGATGCAATTCGGTACTCAAGTTGTCAGCATGTATGAAATTTTTTTTATGAACGGGGTCTTCGCAGAATGTGTTGAAAACATCATCATATAAGGTCAGGTTTAAGGATGCTCGGCTACCGTAACAGCGGTACCTTCACTCCGACATTATTCAAACTGAAAATATAAAATTCTGACTATGTTTTAGAAGACCTTTGATCTTTTTATCAGTTAAAAAATATACGATACAAAATAAATATAATTCAAATTATATTTTAACAGACCATTGACCTTTTCATTTCATTTATTCATCAATTGCAGACAGATATATACCCTCAGCCAATGAGAAGTGAAAATTTCACCTACCGACAGATCGAATGTATTTAAGGTCTCTTCAGAATTTTTGGGCTTTTTGGATATTTGAACTTGCCGACAAAAATGTGGATTAGGAATTAACTGCACTAAGACACAAATGTTGAACTTTTGTGGGGGAGGTACCCTTAGGGAGGACCTATATGGGCCATTTTAGAAGTTAAACTAAATTTTGACAAAATATTAGAAGATCCAAAGTTTGGACCAAATTGGTTGCCCCATTCAAGTGATATCGTCCTAGCATTTTAGTGACATTTTTTAAATATTGGAGAGAAGTACCGGAAGTTGTGGACCGGTATTGCCCCATGAAACTAAGTTTGTATATAATATGACGAAGACCAAATGTTAGATCAAATCGGTTGAACAGTTCGAGAGTTATCGTGCTCTCCGACCGCCGTATTTCGTGACATTTTTTTAGATCTTTCGGGCTGTTTTCCCAAGAAATATGGACTTGCCCCTGAAAAAACTGTTACCGTCGTAATGGAGGTAGCGAATGTAAATCGTTTCAACAAAAATCAAAGTGATTCGAGAGCAGGTCTTAAAGTGAACTTATCCGAAATTTTGTGTGAGAGGTACCAGAAGGAGTAGACAAATATAGTACATATTCGAACCTGATCTATATCTGGTATATACATTCCCAGCAAAATGTTCGATGCCAAAGATGCTATTCAAGAATGGGTGCAAGTGAAATGGAATGTCATTTTTTCAGCATCTTCACTCATTCTTTTTACAAGAGCGTGACCCCCAAAAGATGCAATTCATTTTCAGATCCTAAGCATGTCATCTTTACTAACTCGATGGAATGGCATCTTCAACAATTCTTTGGCATGGCATCTATACCAATCCTTTGGCATGCCATCTTAACCAATTCCCAAGAATAGCATTTTCACTAATCTTTGGCATGTCATTTTCACCAACCCTTTGGCATGTAATTTTCACGTATTGTTCGGAAAATTGAAAATGCTGTATTGAAAAATGATTTTCATCTTTTTATTTTATTAATTCAAAGGAATTAATGAAATAACTATAATTTATTTATCATCATAAAGTTTACATCAATAATTGCAGTTTCTTCTCGTTGTTGTAACAGTAGTTAATATGTTTGTATTCTCATTTTTCTGCTTAATCTAATGGTTTGTAACCACAAAGCTGCAAACTTAAGTTTCTTAGCAGGATTGGTAGGGCAATTGAAAAGGAGCCTGTGCTGTATGCTGGGCAGATGTTTTCCACGGTGTCATCAGTACTTGCCCTATAGGAATTTTGACGTCTGCACCATCCCGAGCGTATTGACCCAAAACTAATCTGGTTTGTCCTGACAGCTGGCGCTTCTCAGCTGCGATAGATGGTAGATGTTCTCCAAGGACCGCATTCACACGACAACTGTTTACTGCATCTGCGACTGCATTCGTGTGAATGCTACTTAAACCTGGTTGAAAGGCTTGTTGATCTAGAGGTTCTCTCTTGTAACGTTAGACTTCTCTTTCTAGATTATGAGCACGGCTTGCTCTGAGTGAGTCCTCTGCTAATATGGAGATGGCCTTCAGCGCAGTTGTTGTGCTGCTTACGGATCCTATGCTATTGATCGGCAACTGGATGGAAGAACTATAGCCACAAGGGTCCTTGCTACGGGCGACAAAAGCGAAATCGGTTTGTAAGATTCACCTTTGCTGGCATCCTTTTCGGGCTTCAGTAGCTGGCCTATTTTCCAGACTTCGGGAACGATGTGTTTGGCAAGCGACAGGTTGTAAATTTAAGTGAGAAACTTGACTTCCGGCCGTCCCAGCTGTTGCAGTCTAAACACCGCCGATGCACGCAACAGAGTTTACTTCCTCCGCAACAGGTTTTGATTCACCTTACAAAAGGATTTTACTTCCCATCAGTGCAGTGTAGATTTCGACATTGACTCCAACTGTAGATTACTATTTCGTGAATTTTATTTTACAACGTTTTGGAAATGTTTGTTGTTTTGTAGGGATCTACAAATCGACTTTTTGAGCGGGGTTCTCTAGTGCATGCAAGGAAACTTTTATAATTGGTCTGTTCCTTTACTTTTAAAAATGGTAATTGTTGCAAAAATGGTAAAAGTGGTGAAATGCTCTCATAGCATACAATTTATGCTTTTAAAAGTAAGGAAACACTTTGCGGGTAAAAACTGGTAACCTCAGGCACGTAAAGGAACACGACTAATACCAAAGAGCGCAGTCCGACTCTACTTTTAGCTCAATGATTGGGACTTCCTAGCATAATAAATCTTACATTGCTTTAAACGTACATATTTAGATAAATAAAAGAAGAAATATCTACATGTGTAAAAATAAAAACACAAAATTCATCTCTATTGGATCGATGGAATGGGTTCAAATGCTAAGGAAAAGATCGGATCTATCACGACTTCCTTTGAATTGGTTCAAATGCTGATGAAACGATCGGATCTTTCACGACTTCATTTGAACCAATGCAAAAGATCCAGTGAAATCATGGCATCTCATGGAACCACTTCCATAAAATTTTGCTGGGTTAGGATGTGCAAAGTATGGATTACATCGGTCACTCCGTTCAAGAGTTATCGTGCGCACAATTTTTCCGAACAATTTTGAACTTTTGTGGGGGAGGTACCTGAAGGAGTGGACCGATATGGCTTATCTTCGAATTTAAACTATGTTTGGACAAAATATTACGAAGCCCAAATTTTAGAACGAATCGGAAGATCCGTTCGAGAGTTATCTTGCGCTCCAACCACTACACATGGTGTCATAGGCGCTTTTTGCATCTTTCAGGTTTTTTTTTAAGGAAGTATGGACTTGCCCCTGATGAAACTTGTACCGTCGTATGGGGGGTAGTGAATACAAGTTGTTGCAACAAAAAATCAAAGCGATTCGAGATCAGGTCCTAATCTGAACTTGAACGAGGTACCCGAAGGAGTGGACTGATTGAATACTTACTTACTTACTTACTTAGCTGGCCCATTACAGAACATTTGTTCTATAGGCCGAACTAAGAAGAGATCTCCATTCCTCTCTATTTGTTGCTTTGCTCTCTGGAATACCGCGCCTTTTCATCTCAACATCCACTTGTTTGCGCCATCTATTCCTTGGCCTGCCAATTCTGCGTGCACCGCCATGTGGCATGTATTTATACGCCTTTTTAGCGGGTTCATCATCGCTCATTCTTATGATATGGCCTAGCCAACGCAATCGCTGCATCTCGATACGTTTAACAATATTGATGTCGTTGTATAGCAGATACAGCTCGTGGTTCATGCGACGTCGATATTCACCGTCAACGCAGATTGGTCCGTAGATCTTTCGAAGAATTTTTCTCTCAAACACACCAAGCACTGCCATGTCTGCTTGCGCAAGTACCCAGGCTTCGGAGCCATACATCAGCACGGGTAGTATCAGTGTTTTGTAGAGCGTTATTTTTGTTTGACGAGATGTGGCTTTGTTTTTAAACTGCTTACTTAATCCAAAGTAGCATCTGTTGGCCAATACAATTCTTCTTTTTATTTCACAACTGATGTCGTTTGTTGTGTTGACGGAGGTGCCGAGGTAGACGAAGTCTTTTACTACCTCAATATTATAGGAACCAACTTCCACAGTCGGTCCGAGCTCAATGGACGCATTGCGCGTCGACACCATCAACTTGGTCTTCTCACCGTTTACCGCCAGACCCACTTTAGCAGATTCTCCTTCGACCTTTATAAAGGTATCAGTTACTTCTTTTACTGATCGACCCATGATGTCTATATCATCAGCATAAGCAAGTAACATGTGACTATTGGTGTAGATTGTGCCACTTCTTTTGACGTTTGCCTCTCGTATAACCTTTTCTAGGACTGATTGAATCCATATTGGAATCTCATCTAAGTCTGATAGATGTGCAAAGTATGTATCAAATCGATTACTTCCTTCAAGAGTTATGGTGCGCACAAATTTTCCTACAATTTTCGAACTTTTGTGGGGGAGGTACCAGAAGGAGTAGACAAATATAGTACATATAAGTACATATAAGAGTTAAGAAGTATGGACTTGCCCCTGATGAAACTTGTACCGTCGTATGGGGGGCAGTGAATACAAGCTGTTGCAACAAAAATTAAAGCGATTCGAGAGCAGGTCCTAATCTGAACATAAACGAGGAACCCGGAAGGAGTGGACCGATTGAGTCCATATTGGAATCTTATATAAGTCTGATAGATGTGCAAAGTATGTATCAATCGGTTACTTCCTTCAAGAGTTATAGTGCGCACAAATTTCCCTAAAATTTTCGAACTTTTGTGGGGGAGGTACCGGAAGGAGTGGACCGATATAGCCCATCTTCGAACTTAAACTATGTTTGGGCAAAATATTACGAAAGCCAAATTTTGGACCGAATCGAATCCATTCGAGAGTTATCGTGCGCTCCCGCCAGCCAGACAGAGAGACAGACAGACGAACGGACATTGCTAAATCAACTCCAAATTGTCTGAAACGGATTTCGTTCAAACATACTTGGGGTCTAAAACCATTATTTCGATGAGGCACATTTTGCCGTATGAAAGTGTATATAGCCTCGTTAGCATAAATGCTGAGGGTATAAACTAAAAAACATAAAATATTAAAAAAATAAAACACGGTGCTATTGAATCAAATTTAAATGGAAGGTGCTTACACCTGGGAAGTTTTTGCGGATTCTGAAACTACAATGTTCATAGATGAGAAAAATCAAAAAAACAAAAAAATCGCCGGAGCGCTTTTTAAATAAATCGCGATTCAAGTTGACATTTTTAGGGGTTGTTTAGGTTTGTGCGATTTTGCTTGGAAACCGCAAGTCCTATCAAAATGGGAATAAAGAAAATGTTGTAGATATCAAAATTCTCTACAAGATTGACCGTAATGATATTTTCTTAGGTTTTACATTTGTTGAGATATAGAAGTTGAAATTGGGACAATTCAACTTCAATTCAATTCTGTATCATCTCCTTAAAAAAACAATGTCATGACTGCAATTTCCCAACTGAAACTTATATATCTAAATCTAGGAAAAATTACATAAGCCAGTCTTGTAGAGATTTTTCACAGCTATAAGATTTTCTCAGGTCCCATGCCGATAAGACTAGCCGTATTCAATCAAAATCGCGAAACCCTAACTAAAAAACCTAAAAATGTATACTGAGCTTCTTTATCTCAAAAATGGTACAGCCTGAGAACAAATCATAAAAGTCAATCCTCTAGAGAATTTTGACAGCTACAACATTTTCTTTAGCTCCATTTCGATTGGACTCGCGATTTTCAAGCAAAATCGTAAAAACCTAAAAAACACCTAAAAATGTGAATTTTGACCGCGATTTATTTAAAAATCCCTACAGCGATTTTTTCTTGTTTTTGGATTATTCTCATCTATGAACACTGCTGATTCAGAATTCACAAAAACTTTCCCTGTGTAAGCGGTTTTCATCAAAAGTTAGTTAAGGCGCACCCTACATGACATTGTTTTATAAGGGGGCGATACAGTCAGTGCATTGTCCCAAGTTGAACTTCTATATCTCAAAAATGGTAAAAAGTACGAAAATACCATAAAGGTCGATCTTGTAGAGAATTTTCATAGCTACAATATTTGTTTCAGTCCCATTTTGATAGGAAATGCGGTTTCTAAGCAAAATCGCGAAAACCTAAACAACCCCTAAAAATGTCAACTTAAATCGCGATTTATTTAAAAAGCGCTCCGGCGATTTTTTTTGTTATTTATTTATTTATTTATTTTGAACATATTTTATAAATTAATTTATAAAATATACTAATTAAGGCGCCGGGTTACCAAGACCATATGCGCACGATATAATTCAATGGTATATAATTAGATTGAGATCAATGTAAAGTAACAATGTAAATAAAAATAAATTTTAATACATACAATTAATTATTAATAAATTTTAAATTACATACAATATATATATATATATATATATATATATATATATATATATATATATTATGAACAATAAAGCATATACATAGGTTTAGATTTAAACATCACGGATATTGTGAACCAAAAGCGCTGATCGAATAAAATGTAAGTGTTGTTTTGTGGAACAGTCAAGAATTTGCTCAATGTTTAGCTCAGATGCTGAAGACGGACATTCCACTAAAATATGGGATACAGTCAAGCAAGCACCACAAAAAGAACAAGGTAAAGGTTCGGTGTTTTCATAGTAATGGCGGGTATTAAATATGCCTTTCCCAACCCTAAGTCGAGCAAGGAAAATGCATTCACTTCTACTGAAGCAAGGATTGTATCGTTTTCTAGGAATTCTTGGATTGGAAAGTCTAAGAAAGGTAGAAGACGATTGCCAGTTCAAATACTGTTGTTCCTTTTGTAATAATTTAAAAACGCTCTGCAGGCTGAAAGCAAAACATGGCATCTCAGAAATAAGTAACAAATTCTGAGCATCTTTTGCTGTTCTATCTGCAAATTCGTTTCCTTGAATACTCGAATGTGAAGGTATCCAGAAAATGCAAACATCACAACGACTTGGTATATTAATCATATCATTAAAGATTCCGCCTTTGTTTTTCTGGAGAGCTCTAGCTACTCCTAAATTGTCAACGCAAATTAGGGTTTTAATTTTATCTTTGGCATGATCTATAGCATTTTTTACAGCGCAAAACTCCGCTGTGAAAATGCCAGTACGATCTGGCAAGCGTGATTCGAATATAGGTATATAGCTTTCTTTTGATACCTGTTCCACAACAGAAAAGGATGTGGATTCTCCATTAAAGGATCCGTCAGTAAACAATATCGTGCTCGGATTATAATTATTAATTTTTTCTTGCAATAGAGCTTGGTAGCAAATGTTGCTCATGTTGTCTTTTTTGTATCGACTCAATGATGTATCAATTGAAATGGTATTGGCACTCAGCGAGTTTTCAGTAGGTTTGGAGGGCAATGGAATTTCATAGGATGAAAAAAGATTAAAAATCTGATATACAGAAGTCGTACTTAATGCAATGTTTGTATTGACATGACTCCAAAAAATATCGTGAAGTCCATGCCAGCGTATTGTTAATGCTTTACTACCCAAACTAATGGAACGTTTTTCTAAAACGCACCGAAAGTCATGATATTTACCCTCTACATGTAAAGCTTCAAGGGGTGTTGAACGTAATAAACCAGTGGCAGTTCTGAAGCACTTGTTCATAGCAGTATTTAATTTCGAAATATTTCTTTTGGAAGTAAATCCATAAACTGTTATACAATGTGAAATTGTACCAACAACTAAGGATCTACAAATATCAATAGCTACTTCAATATGTGGTCCTTTTGTCTTAGAACAAATGAGACGTAGGAGGTTATTGATCTTGCCCAGTTTAGCCTGTAAACCGGTTATGTGGTCGTTCCATGTCAAGTTTTTGGTGAAAAAAAGACCCAAGATTTTCATGCGTTGTTGTACGTTTACTGTATGTTCGTTTAAACGAATAGAGGAATAATGACATCTTTTTTTACGACATACATGGAGGCACTCTATTTTATTTGTTGGAACAACAGCACCAACCTTTTTAGACCAAGTTTGCACTACATTGTTGAAAGTATTTAAGTTATATTCAACAGTTTGTATATCACCGGAAGAGACTGCAAAAATATTGTCAGCAAATATTCCAACAAAATCAATACCTGGTATTTTTTCCAATGCTCTGCACAGCGAATTAGCATATATATTATAAAGTATAACGGAGAGGGGCGATCCCTGAGGTATACCATTGTCGAGAGGTAAAGCATCAGAAAAATGTCCATCGACCTTTACAACCATTCGTCGATCTGTCAAAAATGATCGCAACAGCATTAAGAATTGATTTTGTACTCCCCAACTATGGAGTTCGTTTAATATGCTAGTGAATACCACTCGATCAAAAGCCTTTTCTAAGTCTTCCGAAATTACTATACTGTGCTTTCTATGGTGTAAATTCTTTCGTAATGTAGATTCGAGGAGATGACATAGTGTGTGAACCCCGTGATGAGGAAGAAAGGCATGCTGAATAGCTGATAAACGAGTATTGGAAAATAGAAGAAGACGTCTTGATATAATCTTCTCAAGGACTTTTGAAAGAATAGGGAGCAGAGAGATGGGTCTATATCCATCCAACGTGCAAGGATTCTTGCCTTGTTTTGGGATGGGACAAAGTATTGCCACTTTCCAGTCATGTGGGAAGACTCCTTTTTTTATAATGTTGTTGTAGAGTTTGCAAATACGTCTCTTTATTAAAATTGGTGAATTCCGTAACATGGAATATGTTAATTTATCTAAGGAAGGCGTAGAACCTTTAAGAGAAGTTAGGGTTTCGTTAAGTTCGTGCATATCAATTAACTGTGTAAGAACTTGGTTACTACTATTTATTGGGTTGGAGTTGGAAAAAGAAAAGCATTGTTTAGCCGAGTATACCGAGTGCTCAAAAACAGAATCGGAACTTATGGAGCTCCACATGGAAGAGAAAGCGTTTGCTATAGCTTTAGGGTGCGTAATGATTTCATTATTTGAATTTATGCTTGAAAAACTGTTGAACTTTGGGTTTTTAATGTTATTTACCTTATTCCACAGATGCCGGACATCCATGGATAAGTTTAGGGAGTTGAGAAACCGGTTCCAAGTTTCGCGTTTTGCTTTCTTGCATTCCCTTTTTACCAAAGCACACTTCTTTCTATAGTTAATACAATTTTCTTTGCTCCTGACTCTCCGGAAAATCCTCCATGCTCGTTGCCTATCTCGAATCAAACTTGCCAAATCACTATTGAACCATATAGGTCTTCTTTTATCTTTTGGTTTACGGCTGATGGGAATGGATTCATTTGCTGATTTTCTAAGAAGTCGCTTTAATTGCGATGCCTCTTTGTTGACATTGTCGGATTCAATATAGTCAGAATTGTACCTTAGTAATTTGGACTGAAAAAGAGACCAGTTAGCTTTTGTATCAAGGAAACGAGGAATAAATTTTTTGGCTGGGAGGGGAATGTCATTAGAAATGACGATTGGAAAGTGGTCACCAATATCGGGCAACGGTGAAGTTTTCCAAGATAATAAAGGGGCCAAATCCGAGTGGCACATTGAGACATCTATAGATGTTAAGGTATGACGAGTGCTTAATAAAGTTGGGGATCCGTCGTTAAGAATCACTAGTCCATTCGCATCTGCAAATTCTTCCCATATGTGCCCACCTACAGAAGTGTTGGAGGAGCCCCATAATGTATTCTGAGCATTTAGGTCACCCAGCAAAAGTGTTTGGCGGTCAGATGGAACGATAATCCGGTTAACCATTTCGCTTGTTATTGAGACATCATATTCTTTGTATACATTTACTATGTGAAGTTGATAACCATAGTCTAAAAATAGTGATTGAAAAAGGAGATCTCCTGTAGAGTTAACAACATTTGCTACATTAATATTACTTTTAACTAAGATAGCTATTCCTGATTTCGAATACTGGTAATTTTTGTTGTGGTGATATGATATATAGCCTGGAAGATGTAAAAGGTGTTTGTTATGATCTGTTATATGCGTCTCTTGTAAAACTATGATACTGGGATTGTGTAAGGCTGTTAACATTTCAAGGGCAAATTTGTGAGAAATAAAACCTTGAATGTTCCACTGTAAAATAGTAATATTAGAATCTAAATCCATGATATAAATAATAAAAATTAAAATTAAAATAGATTAATGTTGTGAAAAATGTTTTAGGATGACATAGATTCGTCAATGTCGTTGATGTCGTCGACTGCATCTCTTCTCGAATGTATTTTGGCTGATGTGGTTGGTGCTGTAAGTGAGTTTTCTGCTACTGTTTCGTTTGTTGTTTGTTGAAAATGCTGATGATGAATACTTTCTTTTGCTTTAATAATAGATAACCGCTCGTTTAATTTCTCCAATAGGTGGTCGTTATTGATGGTAATGTTTGATGAGTTGTTTCTAGTTTGCTGATTTGTTGTGTTGTAATAAGGAGTATGCTTATTTGATTCATTTGTTTGTGTTGATGATGCTGGTTCTGTGTTTTGCTTTGTCGAAGTCGTGGCACATGATTTTGTGGTTGGCAAGGTGCATGATGATGATGGATTGTCAGAGTTTTGATTGGTGATTGTATTAGGCTGTGGTGAATTTGTTTCTGTTCCAGAAGTGGTACTATTTTGATTAACGTTGTCATTGCTTGCAACTTTAGAGTAAAGTTGTTTTTTGGCGGGTGGTTTCATAAGGTGACTTTCCGGGTCACTTCGGAAAATTCTCCAAGCCTCCCGAGCTGTGCATCTTTGTTTAATTTTTATTTTATTTACAGATTTGTGGGTTATAAACGTTGGGCAAGTATTGTCGAACGAAGTATGAGTCTCTACATTACAGTTTACGCAGAACTTGCGGTTACATGTGTTGTGTGGTGGTGGCAGGCCACATTCCTTACAAACTTCCGTACCTTTGCAATGATTTTTTGTGTGACCTAACTTTTGGCATGTTTTGCACTTTAGTGGGTTAGGTATGTACTCTCGAACTGGTATAGTACGCCAGCCGATGTCGATGAAGCTTGGTGGATGTATTAAATTAAAGGTTATTACTGCTCCACCTGTGGCTACCAACGTGTTTCCTTCTAACTTCATAAATTTTCGAACACCTATTACATCAAATTCGGTGAGATCTTTGAGTATTTCTTCTTCCGATATTGATTTAATTTTATCACAGAAAATTAATCCTTGTGAAGAGTTCAAAGTTGGGTGTGAAACTATTTTGACAGGAACTACATCAATATATTTAGCACCGAGGAATTTGTTAAAGGCTCTCAGGTTGTTGGCTTTGATGAGTAGATCTCCGCTTCTAAGTTCTGATACTTCAGAGTATTCGTGAGAAATGTGCTTAATACCTCGTCCAATCTGGAATACGTTGTATGATGCTAATGGTTTAACCTCTTTTGAAGCATCTGTACTTGCAGCTGAGGCAATTAGAAATCTTGGCACATCGTCATAGTTAGGTTTTTTTGTTGGCAGCGGCACAAAATCACTTGCTTCTAAACGAGATCTCTTATGGACATGTGGTGTTTTTCGTTTATCTCGATCCGGATCAAGTACCGCGTACCTGTTGTAATTCGGGGGGTACACCCCGTTCATAATTATTTTTTTTTTTTTTCAAGAACTCAGTCAATTGAAAAAATTCCACACAGAAATATATCTAAATCAAGAAATTATTTGTTTTTTTAATGACAACAGTACACACGTGCTCTCGAAATAAATCAGCTGTTAGCGATCAAACGATGTTCGCTCATCAACCGTCAGATGAGAACTGTGCGATTTTTTTTTGTTTTTTGATTGTTCTCATCTATGAACGTTGTAGTTTCAGAATCCGCAAAAACTTCCGAGGTGTAAGCACCTTCCATTTAAAATTGTTTCAAGAGCACCGTGATCTCTCTCTTTTTCCTGCGGAAAAGACGTTTCTCCTCTCTCCTTTTCTCCCGATACCTCTCTCGTGCGCTACGCGTTGCCACTGATTGTAAAGTAGCCCTATATGCCGCATTTTTCTCTTCGGTAGCAGCACGACAGTCCTGGTCATACCATGGATTCATTGGTGAAGGTCTCTGGTATCCAAGTACTGATTTTGTGGCTGTTTGCATGGAGTGGGCAATGTTTTGCCATTGTCCTAATATGTTATCGGGACGAGGAGTGCTTTGATTAAGCAGTTGGGACAGTTGAGTGGAATATGCTGTGGCTATCTGTTGTGAATGCAGCTTACCGATGTCCAACTTTCTTGTTGTGTCTGTTCGCACTTTGTTTGCTACGTTTAAGCTGGTACGTACCTTTGCTGTAACAAGGTAATGGTCCGAGTCTATGTTTGCACCTCGGAACGATCGTACATCCAACACGCTTGATGCATGTCTTCCATCTATCATAACGTGATCAATTTGATTTCTTGTTCTTTGATCTGGCGACAGCCAGGTGCCCTTATGAATATCGAGATGCTTAAATCTGGTACTGCTAACTACCATGTTTCTTGCAGCTGCAAAGTCTATCAGCCTCATACCATTGTCAGATGTTTCACTGTGGAGACTGAATTTCCCGACTGTTGGGGGCAAGTCCATATTCATTGAGAAAACAGCGCGATAGGTGTAAAAATCCCCTATGGCATCATATGGAGAGCATGATAACTCTCTAACTGACCGATTGATTCAAAATTTGGCCTTCGTCATATTTTGTCCAAACTTAGTTTCAGTTCGAAGATGGGCAATACCGGTCTACAACTTCAGATATCCCCCCATATTTCAAAAATTTCACTAAAATGGTATGCACGATATTTTTTGAACGGTGCAACCAATTTGGTCCTAACTTTGGATCTCCTAATATTTTGCCCAAATTTAGTTTAACTTCTAAAATGGCCCATAATGGTTTTCTCCTTAGGGTACCTCCCCACAAAAGCTCAATATTTGTGTCTAAGTGCAGTTTAGGATCTGTTCGAAGATCTTTGGAAAATGTATACCGATGCTGTTCGTTGTGGTCCTATTTAAAGCGATATTATATTATCCGTGGACAAGATATGACTCCCGAAATAAGATCCACTTTCATAATGTACTATGTCGATCCATTCCTTTAAGTACCTCCTCCGCAACATTTTTGAACTTTAATCTTTAATTAGATATAACACTGTGCAACACGAAAATTATTAACCATACTCTGATACCGCAGCGTGATAGAGGCTTTGATGTAAAAAGGGGTCATTTTTCATGACTATATCTTCCAAACCGTTAGGAATTTTGAATTTATCTCAGAGACAAAGTTTTTGATCTTGTTTTAAGCAACAAAAATTGTGAACACATGAAATCTATTCAACCCCATCTTCAAGGTGAAAATCGCAAAGGTCAAATTTATTTTAAAATTTTTCTCGGGTTTTGGTCTGCAGCTTTTAAACCGATCAAATTTGAAACAAACAACCAACTACAAAAATGTACCTCAAATCCCAATAAACATCTTTCTAGAACATATGAACTCTGTATAGACGGTTCTTAAAAGTCAAAATAACAAAGCAAATGGGATTTTTATCCTGTTTTCTCTGGATCTGATCCACAGATACTGAACTGTTCAATATTCAAGAAAACAAGCAACTGCAATAATGTAGCAAAGACATCAATGAACAACTTTCTGGACCATGCGAAATGTCTATGAACGGTTCTTAAAGGTGAAAATAGCAAAAGACATTTGAAAATATTCAATTTTTACACTGTTTTCTCCGATTCTGGTCCAAAGATACCCAACCGCCCAAAGATTAGAGATACCGTCAACTACAAAAGTGTACCTAAGATTTCAGTAAACAACTTTCCAGAACATGTGAGGATTCTAGGAATGATTCTCAGGGCTTAAATTCAAGAACAATTAAATTATTTTTTATTTTTAACATTCCCCCTGCTCAGATTTGGGAATAACAAACTGTTAAAAACTCAAGTAAATTTGAAAGGTTTAGTATTTACGGACCTGAACAGGTAAGAATGATCTAAATAATCGAATTATGAGCTTCAAGAATCGTCCTAGAATCTTCATATGTTCTAGAAAGTTGTTTATTGAAATCGTAGGTACATTTTTGTAATTGACGGTATCCTCAATTTTTGGGCGGTTGGGTATCTTTGGACCAGAATTGGAGATAAAAGTGTAAAAATTGAATATTTTCAAAAGTATTTTGCTATTTTCACCTTTAAGAACCGTACATAGACATTTGGCATGTTCCAAATAGTTGTTCATTAATGTCTTTGCTACATTATTGCAGTTGGTTGTTTTCTTGAATATTGAACAGTTTTGTATCTGTGGATCAGATCCAGAGAAAACAGGATAAAAATCCCATTTGCTTTGTTATTTTGACCTTGAATATTGAACGGTTTAGTATCTGTGGACCAGACCCAGAGAAAACAGTATTAAAATCCCATTTGCTTTGTTATTTGGACCTTTAAGAACCGTCTATACAGAGATCGCATGTTCTAGAAATATGTTTATTGGGATCTGAGGTACATTTTTGTAGTTGGTTGTTTGCTTCAAATTTGATCGGTTTGGTAGCTGCAGACCAAAACCCGAGAAAATCTTTTAAAAGATATTTGACCTTGGCGATTTTGACCTTGGAGATGAAGTTTGATGGATTATATGTGTTCACAATTTTTGTTCCTTAAGACAAGATCTGCAACTTTGCCTCTGAGATAAATTCAAAACTCCTAACGGTTTGGAAGATATAGTCTTAAAAATTACCTCTTTTTACATCAAAGCCTCGAACCTTTTGAGGTCTATAACCGCGAAAGTTGATGAGATAGGGAAAAACGGCGAGACACTTGTCTTCTATTTTTTGGTCTTCTATCACGCTGCGGTGTCAGAATATGATTAATAAAACATGACTGAAAAAATGACACACAGTGTAATTCAAATTATATTTTAGCAGACCATTGAACTTTTCATTTCATTTTCATTTATTCATCAATTGTAATATAATCTTTTTAACATTTTTGTATAAAAATATTATATATTAATTCTAAATAAAGTAAAAATATTATATATAAAATATAAAACATAAAGTATAAAATATTAAATATAAAATATTAAAAAATAAAATATATATTATACAAAGTAAAATGTGATCTATTTAATTGTAATCAAATCCATTTTTTCTAATGTTACAGGTCCTCGTTTCCTTGGCTACCTATACTCTGTTCCTTTTGGATGCATGCCGTTCATCATTCTGGGAGAAACTGGATGACTATTTGTATTATGTCCGTGCTTTTGGTAATTCTGTTGAATTTTGTTTTGGTATTTTGCTATTCTTTAACGGTGCCTGGATATTGGTCTTCGAATCGGGTAAGTCTGTTCAATGCTTGTTTGTTTATTATTTAGTATCATTTGTGCTTTTTGTTTTCATTGCTTTATAAGTTTGGGTGTGTGTATAGTCCACTTTTTGTTTCATATTTTTTGGTTGTTGTGTTTTTATTATTAAATTTTCATGTCATCGCAAATTTCTTGTATATTCGAAAATGCAAAAAAAAACCGATCGGAAATGAAAGTCTAAAATTTCAAATTGGTAACCCAAAATTTTATCAAAATTTCAAGTTTGTTTGATCAACGAAATTTATAACCCCCCAAATACGTCCTATATTTCTCATTTCGTTAATACACTTTTATTTAAAATTGAAATACCTAAACACTTCCTCTTACGCTCGTCTTAGAATTCTCCAGCATTTAACGTGATATGGTGAGGTGGGTTACACTTGAGAATAACTTCTCAGTTGCGTGGAAAGCATTGTTAATGTCTTCGATTATTATCGGTATACGTACTGTCCGCTATGGGACTGTATGAAAAGTGTGTGCTACCAAAAATTATTTAGTTTATATGGACATTTATCACTATTTCAATATCCCATTCTATGTATGTTTGGAAAAAAATTGAATTAATTTCCATGAATAGAATGGAAGATAAAGTTTTTCTTTCCATAAACAAGAATTTATCAGATTTTAGAAGTAATGAAGCGTTGTGTTCTTTCGCTAAATGCCCACAATATTACAATTTAGCTTCAATTACGAAGCAAATAAATACAAATTAATAAAAATCGAAAAGTTGGGTACAGACATATAGCGTTCTTTATTTGACTGTTGCGTGCCAGGAGTGGAATATAATGGCTTAGAACCACACGGGAAGAGTGCTGCGACTAAGTTTGCCGAAAGAGTGCAACAATATTTGAATTTGCTTGCTTTGCTTAGTGCTCAAAATATTCATAAGTGCTGTTCTTCATAAAACATTTATTTGTGTTCTTGAATGTTAGCAGCAAATAATTCTCATTAACTTTAACTGTTGCAAGTTTATAGGCTACAAAAACACTTATCCAACATCTTATCCCATCCATTCCATAATCCATAAATCCCATCATTGTCCAATCATCATTCATTCATTGTCATTACTCTCCATCCACATGTCTCAAAATGCTATACATTTTGCAATCTCAATTCCCTCCTGTCTCTCTCTCAAACCAACAAACAACATAAAATCAAACAAAATTTATCCTCCTTTCCAAAAAAATACAAAAAATTGCGTGTGCATGTAAATTTTTTTTATTTGGTTGATTGGTACCGTATAATATAACTTGATAGCACAAAATGCTACAGGCGGCGCCATACGTGCGATTATGATGTGCATACATGCTTACTTCAACATTTGGTGTGAGGCTCGTGCCGGTTGGTCAGTGTTTATGAAGAGACGATCAGCTGTACATAAAATATCTACGTTGCCAGAGGCGACACCCGCTCAACTGCAGGCTTTCGATGATGTCTGTGCTATATGTTATCAGGTAAGAGGGGGAAGATATACATATAAATGCGGTACAAACCAATAAAAAATTTGAAATTTTGTTTTCTTTTAGGAAATGCATTCTGCTAAAATTACACGCTGCCGCCACTATTTCCATGGAGTATGTCTGCGCAAATGGCTGTATGTTCAAGATAGATGTCCATTGTGCCACGAAATCATGATGTACACCGATAGAACGGATGATACAGACAACAGTGTGCCACATCAACAGGATATGGATGCTCCATTAGTAAATCGTAATAGAGAGGTACGTTTTTTTTGCTTTGGTTATGGTGTAATTCCATGAATGTGCGGCATGAGGTAAATTTTAGGGTTAACCAATTTATCAAAATCTCAAAGACAAGAGAATTGTCGTAAAACAAAGACCTGCTGATTGAAATAGAAACATGGACCCTGTATTTTTTGTAGTCCCTACAAGGGTTTCATGAACGATTTTAGTGGAGAGAAAATCAATTACAATCCACAAACATTCCCGAAGGGAGATATTTCAATGAGTGCACTCCGATTCATATTAGCGACATGATACTTCTTGTCGCCGAGAAATTTTACGTGGCTGAAATACTCAGGAAATGTTGCCAACATTACGCTGAGGGGTATTATTGCCACCCTGGCCTGGGAATATGTAAAGTATTTGGGTTATTGGTAATCGGAAAGGGTGATCTCATGCCATCTTCCCATATGCATCTATGGTGATAGTGCGAATAAATACTAAGGAAAATCCTGTGCTGGGAGCCACATATCCCTGGATGCATTTTTCAGATTCTTTGGACTCGTAACAGAACGGAGGAAACCCCAGGACCAATAAGGAAGTGATCAGTTTGTTACATCTTCATCTAACACACTCAATCTTTGGTGAGATGCAATAGACGTTGGGAGTGGGTGTTGCTCTGGATTGCCGCGTGAATACTACATCAAAAGGTCTGTTTCTTTACTTTTGAAAGTGGCAAAAGTTGTGAACTGCTCTCATATGAATTGTATGGTATCTGAAGTAAGGGAACATATATATAATTGTTCCACAAACATCCCATACGGGACAAGGGAGACTTCTCGCATACCAATGAGTGCACCCCGATTCATATTAGCTCAATGATAAGGGACCTACTGTCGATTGTCCGAACGGCGTGTCCTAAGACACCACTTGTTGAGAAGTTTTACATGGCTGAAATACTCCGGAAATGTCGCCAACATTACTGAGGTGTATTTTGCCACCGTTGAAATTTTTGATGTTGCCTGGCCGGGGAATCGAACCCACGACCTTTAGTGTGCAAGGCGGGTGTGCATACCATTGCACTATGGTGGCACCCAAGTAAGGGAACGCTTTTCGAATAAAAAGTGCTAAAACTTGAAGATTTTTGCACGTAAAGGAACAGTGCAAGATAGTCGCCATCTTCGCCAGAATACGCGCCTTCGCTGATGTTCCCCCAACAGAAACCGCACAAGAAACACCTAACACCGTGATCACGGCGGTGCAGGAAACCAAGCTCAACAACTGCAGATTTTAGCGTTGTGATGGTTACAACGGACTGAGGAAAGATCGCGCTAGAAGTGGATGGTGGGAACTAGCTTTCTGTTGCAACAGTCTGTCCAATACAAACCTACCTCGCTTAAGCCTGACTCTAATGACCCGTACATGAAAAGTCAAGAGTGGAAATGCCGAGGTAGAGTTTCTTAACGTAGGGTTCATACGACAAATTGTTTTACTCCAGGTTATAGGCTCAACACTAGTCCGCATTTGCAATTTCAAATCCGATTGGTCTTAGGGGACTTTAATGCACAACATGGTCCTATGTAATGACCAGAAAGGTATAGCGCTGGCTGAGCAGATTGATAGCTCTATGTTCTGCACGGTCAATGAGGACGCCCCTATCACAATTGGATGACAGTCCCATAGTTCGCTAGAAATACCAATCGTGTTATCTGGTCTGGCAGATTAATTCACTTGTCAAGTGTACTGTCACTTGGAGCTGTACTTCAGATTATAGACCTAACTTTAGCCCGCTTTTGGAAGATTATAACCGTCTGGCCTTGGGGGATTTATTTTAATGCTCATGAGTTGTGGCATTCGGTCCTCGGAAACGACCAGAGGGGGACAGTGCTGGTTGTGCAGATTGACAGCTTTACGTTTTGGACGGTCAATGATGACCAGAATTAGCGGAGATTGTCACAGGTCGCCAGACATAACCATCGTGTCACCTGGCAACCCGTCGTTTCTCTTGGATCAGACCATCTCCCCATAACTGTCTCCACCAGCAGAATATAATCAGGATGTTGCTGTTGATGTTATCAGGAACGTTAATCATCGAAAGCGTTGGATCCTGCTGGAATCTCCATAGTAATGCTGAAACAGCTCATTTCGCCAAAGCTCTCAACCTGTTGCTAGCCACCTACATCTTTCCCGAAGTCTGGAAAATGGACAGGGTGGTGCCACTACTGAAGCCGGGCAAGGATGCCAGAAAAGGTGAATCGTACAGACCGATTTCGCTTTTGTCGTCAGTAGCAAAGACCTTTGAGGCTTTAGGCCTCCCCATCGCACGACAACAACGCTGCACGCCATGTCCACGCATATTAGTCGATAACTCAACGAGAGCAAACCGTGTGGTAAAACAGTTATGGTGGTTCTTGACTTAACAAAGGCCTTTGATACTGTCAAGCACTCCACTCTGTTTGAAGTTTGAAGCGTTAAATAATTAATTATTTGTGTGGACGTCAGTCGTACGTGGAATTCAGGAATAAGAAGTCTAAGCCCCGAAGAGTGAAACAGGGAATTGGCCAAGTTGGGGTGGTATCTCCGGAACTGTTTAACCTCTAACTCTTCTGTATTCCAACCCCTCCAGACGGACGGACGTCATTTGTGAAAGGCTGAACTCCTATTTGACTGATTTCACCACCTTTTTCCACTCGAGCAATATCCAAATATCAGCCACTAAATCTACACCCAGTCTGTTCACCACATGGACGGGGACGGGTGAGAACAGAGTTTAATGTATTGGTCGATGGCATCAGAATTCCGAACACAAACTACAGCAAAATTCTAGGGGTCACATTCGACAGCATGCTCATGTCGTCCGCCGTCATGCCAAAGCTATCTGCCACAAGCTGAGATGTAGGAACAAGGTGTTCAAGTTCCTAGCCGCCAGCACCTGGGGTGCAGATAAAGAAACCTTGATGACCTTGCTGAAAGGTCGGACTGTGGTTAGATATGTGGCGCCAGTATGGTCCGCGAATGGAAAAATATTCAAACCTGTCAGAATGCCGCCTTGAGAACTGCGATGGGGTGCCTCCTCCTGTCTTCAGTGGACCATCTATATGAGGAGACAAAGATTCTTCAGATACATCAACACAATGGCATGCTTTCGTTGCGGTACGTGCCCGGATGTTACCGCCAGAGCCATCCTAAACACCATATGGTGGATATGACCTCCCCAGGCATGTCAAGAGGGATCTTCATGATCTAGAAAGAGAGGTCTAACTTTACAAGAGAGAACCTCTAGATTAACAAGAATATCAATCAAGTTTAAATAGCATTGATACGGACGCAGTTGCAGATGTCATGAACAGCTATAGTTTGAATGCGGTCACATCGCCCATCTATCGCAGTTGAGAAGCGTCAGCTGCCACAACAAACCAGAGTAGTAGTAGGCAAGGATTGATGACACTGTGAAAAACATCTGCCCAGTATTCGGCACAGGCCCGCACGATACACTGCAACACTTCAACTGCCCTGGTTGCCCCCATCGAAGCAGCCTCATTCCTGGAACTGGAGATAGACCCAAAGCAAGATTAGGCAGAAGAAAGAACATACAAGCATAAAATAAAACACTGTTACAACAACAATTCGAAAATGTTCAGATGTGTCGATCTGATTTTCTTGAAACATTTTACGGATCTGCATTAGTACGGTCAGATTGTTTCATTACTGAAACTTACTGTACCGTTTTCTTTCTTGAGCGCTGCTGGACTTAAAAGTCTAAAGTTTCCAGGCCATCTAAGCTTATCGCTTTTTTACCTCCTATTGTTTATTTTAAATTTTAAGATTTTAGGAAAATCACATTCCTGGCTGATAATATAACAAGAATTGGTTCCAATGTCATTAACATTTATTTTATACTTTCAGGATGTAGCTATAGAAAATGCTCGTAGCCGATCAACAGCTGATGCTGATAACACTACATCGTCATCAACGTCGTCGTCGTCTGCGACAACGTCAACAACACCAGCCAGCCTCCTGGCTAGTGCTAGTGGTGTAGCTAGTGTAAGCTCTGGCCTGGTAAGCAGTAATTTTGGTACGGCCAGTGGTAGCAGTGGTTCTTCACATGTATCATCACAAATCAACACCACAGCACCGACAACATCGAGAACAGCAGCTGTTGCTGCCACCGCCACAGCGGCAGCAAGTAATTCAACGCATAGTTTTCGGTTTCCATCCGATTTTGATGTACAGGATTAACTATAACTTTAAGTTAATGTAACTAAAAAAAAACAAAAATAAATCTATATATTACAACTACTACTTTAGGTGTACTTATGTATAAATGAAATTTAAAACAAAACACAAAACGCATACAAACCACATACACAACCACATTACGTTTATTTTAGAAATTTAATTAAATTAAGTTACGAACCCATTTCTGTGCAGAAAAATTTATATCACATTTTCGTTTCGTTTATTTTTTCTATTCATCGAAATATGTCTTTTTTTCTGTATGTTTTTGTTTATATAATTATGCATAGATATGTGTTTGATAATAATAATAATAATGTGTTGAGTTTTATGATAATAATTTGTTTTAGAAAGAAGAAGGGAAAGCTTTGCTTGATTGTTTTTTTTTATAAAATAAAAATATACATACATATAAAATAAAATTATTAAAAATTATTGATTATAATTTCTATTTTAAAAGAAAGGTATTAACCTATGATACACATTGTGGTACAGGGAAAAAGAGGCGTTTTAGGTGTTATTCCTCGTTGTGGACATTTAACGCTATAACATGAAAAGGGTTTCCAAGGACGTCCACACGTTTGATTGATTAAAATTCGACATTTTATTTTGTAAATCTGTATTCACTTTTAAAATTGTTGATCTTCTAGCCAATATGAGCAAAAAATATTATAAAAATGGAGTCAGCGAAGGTAAATGTTTTGTATATAAAACTTCAAATTGACTCATAAATATCTCAGAGAATTTTCCTCTAGTATACTGTCTTATCACAAGTTCCCATTTCTCAGATCCACATTTTATTAGTATCTTCTAGATGGAGATTTTTGTTAGGTGAGAGGTAAATTTGATTTTGAACTGCTTACTAAAGTAGCATCCATTGGCTAATGTTATTCTTATTTTTATCTCAAATTGACACACGAAAGAATTTTTATTTCGTCTAATACTAAGTTTTATACGTTTGCAAATTCATTTACGAGAGGTTGTTTTTTATATTCTCAGAATTATGCTTCAGCCTTTATGGAACAAAAAAGGTGCGTTATCGAAATAATGTTTTAGACCCCGCATATTTTAAGACCAAATCCGTTTCAGACAATTTTTTAGTCAATCTAGTCTGTCGGTCTGGCTGTGGTGAACGATAACTCTCGAAGGGAGTATATTTGTTCCAAACTTTGTACACGTAATATTTCTTCAGTTCAGTCCTTTGGGTGGTTACGTCCTTATGAAAATTATTACTTTCTTAGATAGTCGCCCGAAAGTTTTAAAAAAGGTCTAAGATTACCAATCAAAATTATTGAAATGCACAATAACTCTAGAAAGGTGGGGTAACCGATGTATTTGAAACTTTGTGCATCGTAACATTTCTTCCAAACGTTGATCAATATCGACGATATATTATATTGGCATACTACAAAAGTTCAAACAATTTCGATTAAGTACAGTCAGTTTACGTAGGTAGTCCTTGTACTTCTCGTTGTAATGGATATTTTTTTAGTGACCTGAAAGATCATGTTGTAGAAATATTTGATATGTTTGTATGTTCGTTATCTGCTTAATCTGGCTATGGGTCCAATTCTAGCAATGTGGCTGCTTCGATGGGATGTAACCACAAATCTACCGGAGTTAGTTGAGTAGGCTTGGCAAGGAAGTTAAAAAGGTTCAGTGTGTCGTGCGGGCCTGTGCCGTATGCTGGGCAGCCAAAACTACTCCGGTTTGTCGTGGAAGCTGATGCTCCTCAGCTGTGTTAGATGGGATAGTTGTTAATGGCATCAGCGACTGCATCCGTGATAATGCTATTTAAACCTGCTTGATAGGCTTTGTTGATCTAGAGGTTCTCTCTTATAATGTTGGGCCTCTCTAGATCATGAAGATCCCTCCTGAGATGCCTGGGTGGGGTCCTATCCATCAAATGGTGATTAGGATGACTCTCACGGTAACACTCGAGCAAGTTCTGCACCGAAAACATGCCATGTGTTGGTGTATTGGAATAATCATTGTCTCCTCATTACATAGTTCACTGAACACACGAGGAGGCACCCTGTTGCATTTCTCACGGCGGCATTCTGACAGGTTGGCGTTGCACTTATATTCGCTTACCACAGACATATCGCGTTATACGTGGTTGTTGTTTTTGTAACAGTGTTTTATTATGTTTGTATGTTCGTTCTCCTGTTCAATCTGGCTCTGGGTCTATCTCCAGTTCCAGGGAGTTGGCTACTTCGATGGGATGTAATCACAGATCCACTGGATTCAGATGAGTAGGCTTGGCGGGGCAGTTGAATACGTGCTTAGTATCGTGCGGGCCCATGCCGCATACTGGGCAGATGTCTTGCACGGTGCGATCGATTCCCGCCCAATAGGAATTTAGGCGACTGCAATATCCTGAGCGTAATTGAGCCAAAACTACTCTGGTTTGTCGTGGCAGCTGACGCTCTTCAGCTGCGATAGATGAGGGATGTGCTCCGATGACCGCATTCACACAATAATTGCTTATGGTCTTAGCCACTGTGTCCGTGTGAATGCTGTTCAAACCTGCCTGATATGCCTGTTAATCTAAAGGTTCTCTCCTATATTGTTGGACCGTCGTCTCTATAGCATGAATATCCTTCTTGATATGCCTGGGTGTATCGGTGGGCAGCAGATGGTGATTGGGATGGTTCTCACGGTAACACCCGAGCAAGTACTGCAACGATAGCATCTCATTATGTTGTCGTACTGGAAGAATCTTTGCCTCCTCATGTAGATGGTCCACTGTAGATTTAAGGAGGCACCCTGTTGCTGTTCTCAGGGCGGGGTTCGGACAAATTTGAATCTTATCCCACTGCGTGTCACATAAATTCGGGGACAAAACTGGCGCCGCATAGCTTACTACGGACCGACCTATCGCTTTATACGTGGTCAACAAGGTTTCTTTATCTGCACCCCAAGTGCTGCCGGCTAGGGACTTGAGGACCTTGTCCCTACATTTCAGTTTATCGCAGATAGCTGTGGCATGCGCGGACGACGTGAAAGTGGTGTCGAATGTGATCCCTAGAATTTTGGGGCAGTTTGTGGTCGGAATTCTGTTACAATCGACCCTGATATTCAACTCTCTTCTATACTGCGCCGTCCATGTGGTGAACAGAGTGGCCGTCGATTAAGTGGCGGATATCTGCATATTCCTCGCGTGAAAAAGGTGGTAAGATCGGTTAAATAGAAGTTCAGTCTCTCACAGATGTCATCAGGGTAGGTACCTGACGACAGGATCGTGCAATCATCCACATACGTTACGATCTCAATGCCGTCTGGAGGGGGCGGAATACAGGAAAGGTAGAGGTTAAACAGTTCCGGAGATATCACCCCTCCCTGTTTCACTCTACGGGGCTTGGATTTCTTGTTCCTGAATTCCACATACGACTGGCGACCACACATACTCGTATAGTTGATTGTCCAACGTTTCAGACTTGGCCGGAGTGTTGTCTGCTCGATGTCCTCGAACAGCGTGGAGTGCTTAACAGTATCAAAGGCTTTTTATAAGTCAAGCGCCACCATCACTGTTCTATCACACGACCGCTCCTGGTTGAGTCCTCGACAAATATTTGCTACTCCTACTCTACTTATAAAAGAAAGCTTCTTCACATTTTGCTGAAATTGAATTGAATAATTGATGTTTAATTTTTAGCTTATATTCCACTCGTCACGTCGACTAAACTGATTATCTGTATATTAGGTTAGGTTAGGTTTAAGTATGCGCAGCTACAATTCATCATAGCTGCTTCACTCGGAGACCTTTTGGTCCATTGTGTTCATCCTGAAAATATATAAGAGATTGGAAACCGAAAGATTCCCAGCAGGAGAAAATAGTTTATAGAGTAGGGAGATTGATACATATAAGAAAGGGGAAGAAAGGAAAATGATTTTGTTAATATATATATATTGTTCGACCTCATAATAAATGAGTCAGATTTGCGGTTGTGTCGCATAGTTTTCCCATAGCCATTTACAGGCTCTGGTAAAGTTGACAATAATCACAGGATCTATTGAGGAGAGACCGGTAAGAGTAGGGATTTCGTAATCACCCAGTAGTCTCCGCCTCATGCTTCTAAGCATAGGGCAACGACATAGCAGATGTTCGATCGTCTCCAACTCCTCCTCATCCTCACAGAGTCTGCAAAAATCGACATTGGTTCCATCCCACTTACAGCTTCTGGATCTGACGCGACAGTGGCCGGTGATCACCCCTGTAGCAATTCTGATCTCAGGTTTACTGAGTGAGAGTAAGGATGAAGTTCTACGTCTCGAAATGGTTGGCCATATTAGTTTCGCTATCCTACATTTGGGTTCATTAGACCAAATTTTACCAGCTTTATCGGAGAAGAAGCTCGTGAGCTTACCAATAAAATGACACAGCGGCGGTTTAACAAGGCTTTCTGCATGAATGCTATCGGACTGTGAGCCTGTACGTGCCAGTTCGTCAGCGATTTCGTTTCCTTCGATATTATAATGTCCGGGCGCCCAACAGAATACGATTGCATTTTGAATATTCTCAAGTTGGTGTCTACATTTGCTAACGATCTCAGACTTTATTGTGTATGACGTAAGTGCCTTCAGGGCAGCCTGACTATCGACAAAGACAACTATTTGTCTGTCTGCGTCCACTTCATCGCTGCCGATCAGATCCAGAGCCTTCACTATGGCGAACATCTCCGCCTGGAAGACACTACAGTTGTTGTCCAATTTATATGCATGCCGGATGCTGAGCTCCATTTTCCTCCTCCTCCATTTTCGAGCCATCTGTGTAAATGGCTAGCCTATCTGAGATATGTATATTATGTGCTTCTTTTTTGCGAAAATTGTTATAAATATTTTCCACTATGAGTAGGCAATAAACGGGTAGCTATGAAATAATGTAATGATAGACGTTTCAAACAAAAACTACATTACTTATTAAAATTATTCAGACATTATAAATAATACTTCCTTTCTATAAGTAGGCTATATAGCCGAGTAGTTATGAAATAATGTTGTGCTAGTTATTTTAAACAAATTTGAATTTAATTCTTTAAAATCATTAATGTATATCGACACCTCCAAATAATAGTATGCTAAGTCTGAAAAGTCAGTTTTGCAGGAGAAGCTCTCAAAGTTTACAGTTTTCTTTGACCTTCACTACTATTCTGAGTAAACATTTGTTTATAACTTCTGTTCGGATTGACCGATCATTACCAAAATTTGACAGAATTTAAGTTAAAGGACGTAAAATGTAAAAATGTAAAGAACTTGAAAACATGCTATGTCGACTTAGCATACTATTGTTTGGAGGTTATTAAAATATATGTAATTACTTAATTATATTTTCGAGTAGCTATGATATTCATGTGGATTCTTTGTAATTATATTTAAATTGGCCATAGAATTGTAAACTGGCTTCAATTGCAAAGTAAATAAATAAATAGAAAAATAAATAAATAAATATGTGTGGAGATGGTGTGCAGCGCTGTTGTAGTGCTGTGCTGCTTACGGTAACAATGCTGATGATCGGCCACTAGATAATTATTTCTGATGCTGGGGAGGAGTAAAGCCTCAAGAGTCTTTGCTACGGGCAAGAAAAGCGAAATCTGTCTGTAAAAATCACATTTGCTGCATCCTTGCTTGGCTTCAGCAGCCTGCCCTTTTCCCAGACTTCGAGAAGGTGTGGGTGGCTAGCGACTGGTTGAGAATTTTGGTGAGATTCTCGGCTCATCTAGCTGTTTTAGCATTACCATGGCAATTCCATCAGGGTCCAACGCTTTCGTTGACTTAGCGTTCCTGATGGCATTCGCAACATCATCCATTGTGAATTGTGGTGGTTCCTCCTCGGCAGAAAGACATCTAATGCGACATAGTACTTTTCTCTTAGCCTTCCACTCCCGGTGTGCTCGACAAATTGTCGATTAAAAAAACTTGCTTAACTCCTCGGATCCGTCAGCGTAATCGCGCCAAACGTGATTAAGGTCCTATTTTCCTTTTTAAAGCGTTCGAGAGTGACCTAATCGTTGCCCATAATTTACCAATTCGACTTCAATGTTGTAACTCTTCAGATGATTTAACCACTTGTTCCCCTTATGCTCGCCGACCAACCTGTTAACTTCCAGTGTGAGCTTCCTGACTCTGGGGTCATTGGGGTTGGCTCGACGAAGCTCATCACCCTCATTTGCTAATCCCGTCGCCTCTGCTACGAAGTTTGGTCTTACTTCGGGTATTCGACCAGCAGGTATAGGTTAGGTTAGTGGATGTGCAGCCACTAACTTGTGACTGCGCCACTCGGAGACCTTCCGGTCCATTGTGATCATCCAGTAGAAAAAAGAGAAAAAATGCAAAGAAAAGAGGAGATGGAAAAGAGAGGATAGGGGGAAGAAATAAAAAGAGGAAGTTGTTAAAAAAGTAAAGAACGAATAAATTACAAGAAAGTTTAAGAGGGGAGGAATAGTTTTAGAGAAGGAAAAAAGTTTTATTTTTAATATTTGAAACATAATTTACGCGTTCACGGTGCGCTGTCTCAGCCACTTCAGATTTTTGATGATGTTGTAGATCACAGCAGGTTCCACAGTTAAGTAGAAAGTTAGATACGGTGGAAAGTGAACACCTACTACCTATGCCGTCTACGAGCCAGGGCTGGACAACGACACAGGGTGTGCTCGATCGTCTCTAACTCCTCCTCATCCTCACAGAGTCTGCAGTAGTCAGTAACATCCTCATCCCATTTGATGGTAAGGGCCCAGATATAGCAGTGTCCAGTAATGACTCCCGTCGTTACTCTAACTTCAGCTTTACTCAGGTTCAACAGAGAGTTCGTTCTTTTGACTGACAGAGACGGTCATATGGATCTTGCCACAATGCACCTAGGATTATGCCACAATTCACTGGCTCTTTCGTCAGAGAACGCTTCAATTTTTTGGAAGAAATTACAAATGGGTGGTTTGATAGAGTCAGCGATAGCTAGATCTGTAGACTGCGATCCTCGTCTAGCTAATTCATCTGCTCTTTCATTACCCAGATAGTCGCGGTGTCCTTGTA
This sequence comes from Musca autumnalis, assembly GCF_047663935.1. Taxonomy (NCBI): domain Eukaryota; kingdom Metazoa; phylum Arthropoda; class Insecta; order Diptera; family Muscidae; genus Musca; species Musca autumnalis. The sequence continues at coordinate 300,236,831 of NW_027411644.1, read as the reverse complement.
CCCAGCATAGCCGGAAGCCGTTAGTTAGCAGGTATATGGCGAGCGGTTGTAGCAGTCAGTAATGATGTCTCGGAACGTCCTTTCCGCTACCCGAACATCAGAAGGATTGGGCAGTTCTCTAAAGCGGTGATTGGTGAACTTTCTAAAACCGGGCCAATCAGCTTTCCTGCGATTGACGAATGTGCCGTTCAGATGTGATGAAATCGGGTGGTCTGCTAATGGAGACAATTATGGGGAGATGGTCCGATCCAAGGGAAATGACGGGTTGTCATGTAACGTCATTTCTCAGACCAGATGACACGATGGTTATATCTGGCGAACTGTGACAGTCTCCTCTAATTCTGGTAGGGGCGTCCTCATTGACCGAGCAAAACGTAGAGCTATCAATCTGCTCAGCCAGCATTATACCTCTCTGTAGTGCGATTCTCTAAATCACTTTTTGAGTTATCGCCAAAAATGGGTAACATTAAAATGCTAATAATTTCGGTAATTAACGATATTATTCGGTAAGTTAGCGACCAATAAAAAGTAGTCGAAAATTCTGCCGATAGCAACAGTATTGTTGTTGTTGTAGCAGCATATAATGCTGGGTTGGCAGCCGCTGGCCGAAACACTTTTGGTTTCGAGTCAATCCGGTACGTAAGAACCCGCTGCCGTGGGATTGCATAGCAACAGTGTTGTCAACTTTTATTTGAATTTTTCATTCAAAATTTTGCGTTTTAATTTTACTGATTTTTGTCGGTGCATTAAAGTTCTCTAAGACCAGTCGGTTATGAGCTTCCAATTAGACCGCTATTGGAGTTTCCAATTAGACTGCTATTGGAAGCTCATAACCGACTGGTCTTAGAGAACTTTAATGCACATCATTAGTTGTGGCATTCGGCCCTTGGTAATGACCAGTAGTGCGATTCTCTAACTAATTTTTTGAGTAACCGACAAAAATCGGTAAAATTTAAACCCAAAATTTTGAATGAAAAAATTCCAATAAAAGTTGAAAACACTGTTGGGCCTGTAAGGTGGAGTACAAATTTTAATCTGCGGCATTTATCTCTACCTCGACAGTTCCACACCTGACTACTCCCACATAATTCTCGCAGCATTACTTTATTAGTATGATTGCCTGCAGTTATCCTCTATAAAAATTATATCAATATCTTTTGTAAATATTTCTCATGTCTTAGGATAATTTACATTTAGATTTTATTAATTCTGTAGTGTAGGGTAGGATTTTTTGAACTGAGCGCAGCTAAGTTTTCTATTTGTCTTCAATTTTCTATTAGAATTTTGAAACTGTAATTATTTCAAATTATGTTTTCAATCTTTGGATTACTTTATTATCCACTTAAAATTAAAATTTAAAAAATTCCCATTTAAATAACATTGTAATAATGCAGTTGTTTTAAATGCATAATATAATAAAAGTTAATGAATTTAGATATCTATCTATGTATCCTTTCTTAATGCCACTGTTCAAAAACTATTATCATTCTAATCGAAGCTTTTGTTATATCGAAAAATCCATTTCGACGTGAATATAGTAAAGATATTAACACCTAATGTGAAGTCTGATTATGATGAAATCTGATGCAGAACATAAACATTAGAAATGTATGCGAATTAATAACCACAACATAAGTTTAAATCCAGAGTTAAAAATATTCTAGGTTAATTTTATATAATGGAAATAAATATAAATACTATTACTCAATTAATAACTCAAAAATGCATAATTTTTAAAACAAAGCCACAAATATACAGCAAAAGAACAAAAAAACACACATCCATAAATTACCCTATAATTAATAAAACATTGTACATTGGACAAGGATAAAGATACCTATATGAAAAAATAAAACAACAGAAATATTAAATTATTTTTAAAAACAAATAAAATTGTATACTTTTAATTTAACTAATTCTTTTCTTTGGTTTATCAACAACAATTTCTCTTTTTTTACAAATTGGTGTTAAATTTTATTTAAAGGATAAAAATCGCTCATCTCTCCACTTTTTGTCTTCTTCTTCATCTGTCTCCAAGGCGTTTTCGCTGCTTTGGGATTCAATTGAAAATCAAATCATTATAATTACTTAACAAGTGATACGGTGATACACGGCAACATGTTGTGGTGCGCACCACTGTCACACGATCGGCACGTTCAAAGTTTGCCTTAACAGTTTCATAATAGCGGCCATCACTGAAATATAAATATTACAATTTTAGTAAAAAATTTCTTCAGAATTGAAAAAAGGCGTAACGTTACATACCTCAATACCATGCATCGCAATTTTAAACATTTTACACGCAACAAATCGATAGCCTTTTGACTTTTATCGGAGAAACGTAAATTGTCGGGATCCCATCTGTAAAAGAAAGTTTACATATAAATTTAGTTTCTGTTTTTCAAGGTAATGTTTTTGAACCAAGAAAATAATTGTTTGTATTAATTTATGAAAAGTGACTAGTAATTGTGATAACAAGTTTTGGGGGTTCGCAGAAATCAATCCCACGGCAGCGGGTCCTTTGTACCGGATTGACCCGGAACTACACAACATCATTGTTCCGGCCAGCGGCTGCCACCTCAGTGTACATATGTTTGTATTTGTTTCGTTTTTCTGTGTTGGGAGCAGCATATCCCGGAATGCCTGTTCCGAATTCTTTTGGTCCGTGCCTCGACGGAGGAAAATCCAGGACCAATATATCTGTGCTCATTTTGTCACATCCGAATCTTCACCCACATCCAACCTTCGGTGAGATGCAATAGATGTCAGGAGTGGGTGCATCTAAGGGGTTGCTCTGGACTTGTCCAAGTGAAGGACTACGACAGGGACTATGTTGCTGCATGCTGTGTGAATACAGGCCCCAGAATGTCGTCATCGGATTACGAAACTCCCTCGTCGTCTGATTATGAGACTCCCCCGCAGTCCCCTCGACAACAACCGCACATGCAGCCTTTAACATCAGCCGTTGTTGTCCCAATCCCGGAAAATGCATCCTTTTTGCAATTTAATTGCAATGGACTCCGAGGTAAGATCGAGGAAATAGTAGATTTCATGAGTCGGAGGAATATCAAGGTCGCTGCGGTGCAAGAAACCGAGCTCAACAACAACTTTAGCTTCAGGTGTGGAACTGCCGAGATAGAGTTGCTGAACGTATACATCCCGCCGAGAAATAGCTGTATCTCAGATTACGTGCCTAACATTAGCCCGCTTTTGGAAGGTCATAATCGTCTGGTCCTGGGCGACTTTAATGCGCATCATGAAATGTGGCATTCGGCCCTCGACCAGAGAGGTATAGCGATGGCTGAGCAGATTGACAGCTCTACGTTTTGCACGGTCAATGAGGACGCCCCTACCAGAATTAGAGGAGCGTGTTACAGTTCGCCAGACATAACCATCGTGTCACCTGGTCTGACAAATGACGTCATCTGGCAATCCGTCATTTCCCCTGGATCAGACCATTTCCCCATAATTGTCTCCATCAGCAGACCACCCGATTTCATCACCTCTGAACACCGCACATTCGACGGGATTAGCAGATGAGCTTCGTCGAACCAACCCCAATGACCCCAGAGTCAGGGAGCTGACACTGGAAGTTAACAGGCTGGACGGCGAGCATAAGCGGAACAAGTGGTTAAATCATCTGAAGAGTTGCAACATTTGATCCGGTATAAGTGAATTGTGGGAAACGGTTAAGTCACTCTCGAACCCTGAAAGGATGGAAGATAGGACCTCAGTCACGTTTGACGACGTTACGTTGACTGACCCGAAGATGTGTGCAAGTTATTTCAATCCACAGTTTGTCGAGCACCCCGAGAGTGACAGGGCGAAGAGTATTACGTCGCATCAGATCTCTTTCTGCCGAGGATGAACCACCATAGTTTACAATGAATGATGTTGCGAATGCTATCAGGAACGCTAAATCATCCAAAGCGTTGGGCCCTGATGGAATCTCCATGGTAATGCTAAAGCATCTAGATGAGCCGGGAGTCGAGTATCTCACCAAAGTCTTCAACTTGTAGCTAGCCACCCTCGTTGTTCCCGAAGTCTGGAAAATGGGCAGGGTGGTCCCACTACGGAACCTATTTCGCTTTTGTCGCCCGTAGCAAAGACACTTGAGGCCAGTATCAGAAATAGCTATCAAGTTGCCGATCATCAGCATGGATTCCGTAAGCAGCACAGCACGACAACAGCGCTGCACGCCAACACCACATATATTTGTCAATGACTCAACCAGAGACCTCCGTGTGATAGAACAGTGACGGTGGCGCTGGACTTATCAAAAGCCTTTGATACAGTCAGGCGGCACTCCGCGCTGTTTGAGGACATTGAGCAGACGACTCTCCGGCCAAGCTTGAAACGGTTGATAGTCAACTATATGTGTGGACGCCAGTCGTACGTGGAATTCAGGTACAAGAATTCCAAACCCCGTAGAGTGGAACAGGGAGTTCCTCAAGGTGGGGCGATATCTCCGGAACTGTTTAACCTCTACCTCTACTGTATTCCGCCCCCTCCCGACGGCATCGAGATCGTAACGTATGCGCATGATTGCACGATCCAGGCGTCGGGTACCTATCCTGATGACATCTGTGAGAGACTGAACAACTATTTAACCGATCTTACCACCTTTTTCCATTCGCCACAAAATCAACAGCCACTCTGTTCACCACATGGACAGCGCAGTTTGGAACAGAATTGAATGTCGTGGTCGACGGTAGCAGAAATCCGACCACAAACTGCCCCAACATTTTAGGGGTCACTACTTTCACGTCGTGCGCGCACGCCTGAGCTATCTGCGACAAACTGGAAAGTAGGAACAAGGTCCTCAAGTCCCTAGCCGGCAGCACTGGGATTGGAGATATAACGCGATAGGTCGGTCTGTGGTAAGCAATGCGGCGCCAGTATGGTCCCCGAGATTATGTGATACGAATTGGAAAAAGATTCAAACTTGCCAGAATGCCGCCCTGAGAACAGCAACAGTGTGCCTCCTCAAATCTTCAGTGGACCATCTACATGAAGAGGCAAAGATTCTTCCAGTAAAGCAACACAATGAGATGTTTTCGTTGCAGTACCTGCTTGGATGTTACCGTGTGAGCCATCCCAATCACCATCTTGTGGATAGGCCCGACACATTCAAGCAGATCAGGAAGGATATCCATGCTCTACATAGAGGGAGAGGTCTAACGATACAGGAGAGAACCCCTAGATCAACAAGCATATCAAGCAGGTTTAAATAGTATTCACACGGATGCAGTTGCCAAGGCCTTAAGCAATTATAGTGTGAATAAAGTCCTCGAAATACATCCCTCATCTATTGCAGCTGAGGAGCGTCAGCTGCCACGACAAACTAGAGTGGTTTTCGTTCAACTACGCTCGGGATATTGCAGTAGCCTAAATTCTTATTGGGCGGAAATCGACCGCGCCGTGCAAAACATCTGCCCAGAATGTGGCATGGGCCCGCACAACACAAAACACCTTTTCAACTGCCCAGCCAAACCTACTCATCTAACTCCAGTGGATCTGTGGTTACATCCCATCGAAGCAGCCACTTTTCTGGAACTGGAGATAGACCCAGAGCCAGATTGAACAGAAGAACGAACATACAAACATAATAACAAACACTGTTACAACAACAGCAACAACGAATCAACCAGATCAAGCCGTGTGACAGAACAGTGATGGTGGCGCTTGACTTATCAAAAGCTTTTGATACTGTCAAACACTCCACGCCGTTTGAGGACTTCTATTTGACTGAACCTACAATTCTATGGGACACATTCGACATTGCGTTTACGTCATCCTACAGCAATCTGCGACAAGCTGAAATGTAGGAAAAAGTTTTCAAGTCCTAGCCGGCAGTTAAAAACATCTTGTTGACCACATATAGCACGATAGGTCGGTTAGTTATGCGGCGCCAATGTGGTGCGCCTATATAAGTGCAATCCGATGGAAAAATATTTAAACCTGTTAGAATGCCGCATTAAGAACTACAACAGTTTGCCTCTTCATGTCTTCGGTGGACAATCCATATGAGGAGACAAAGATTCTTCCAGTGCAGCAATACAATGGCATTCTCTCGTTGCAGTATTTGATCGGGTGTTACCGTGAGAACCATCTTATCCACCACATGGTACTCCTTGTGGCCCTGTTTGCACCGATATAATATTTTTTGTGGGCAAATCTATTCTTCCTAATATAATGGGCTAAAAATTTCGAAAAAAAATCTATAGTGACAAAAAATCGGCAGTATAACTATTGAAAGAAGTGTCTGATCCACAATATGCCTATCGTAATATTTCTGTATAACTTAAATCAAGTTCAAAGATAGTCTATATCGGCCCGCTTTCTTGGTACGTCCCACAAACAATTTCAAAGACCACCCATTGTTGTGGCCATGTACAAGAGTCATAGAAGTGTTTGTTTCCTATCGCACACAGAGACTTCGGTCTCCTGTACCAGACAGAGGCTTCGGATTTCTGTCCCACACAGAGACTGCTGCCAACCGAATCATCAATAACCTTTTTGCGCATCGTAATATTTCTCTCTAACTTAAATTAAAGTACGTAGATCGTCCATATCGGTCGGCTTCTTCGGTTACCTCGCACACAAAATTTCAAAGACCACCCATTGTTGTGTCCATATCCATACATGTCACAGAAGTTTTTGTTTCCTCTGCCACAAAGAGATTGTGGTCAATAGAATTATCAATAGAAACATTCCCCATGATGGTTAAATCGTTGAACCCGATTTTTCAATAGGCTGCGTCGCTACGGCTCGAAGGACCAAATGTTTACGTCAATATAAATAAAAAGGAAAAAAGGGGAGAAATAAAAATGCAGTATTTTCGTTTTGTAATTTGTATGACTAGAAGTCAAATGGTTTTTATTGAGTAAATAAATAAGGGTTTTGGTAATGAGATCGATCGACAGCTTGACTTGCAAGCACATCACACGCGCTTTATCGCAAGCATTGTACATATCGTTTTTTGGAAATTTTTAAAATTTTACAACGCACGTGTGCTGAATCGTGTATAATGTCACCATACATAAGCCCATTTAAAAGTACATGTCAGAAAAATATTGAAAAATTCTTGTATAAATAGGTGTTCATTGATCGTTTTGTGTCATTGAACAAGTATCGAAAACCCCGAAAAGAATAAATATAAAAAGTGAATAGCGAAAGTGAAGTGAAAAGTGAATTATAACATGTTATTCAAGAAGAGTGCTTCCAACGCGGAGAAGAACAAAGAAACCTGGACAAAGAATCTAGTCCAGTTTCAAGCGCCATTAGGAAAAGGCATAGTGGCAATTGTGGAAACAGCACTGATTGAACGGAGTCGCATGCCCCTGAAGATACACGTTATTGGTCACATCAAATTTCTTCAGTCCATAGCAAAAGGGCGGACAGAGAGGATCGCTCTAATTGCTGTAGAGCTTAAGGTTCTATGGAGTAAAATATTAAACTTCCCGCACATATCGGACCAAGCCATTCAGGCAAAACTAAGAACTCTTCTGAAAGACTACGAGCGCTGCAGAAGAAAACGAAACTTTGATCCAATGTGGGAACTGTTTGACATCACTAATGTAAAGGGCGAGTGGATGTGCAAAGAAGACGAGAAACTCTACAAACTGCAAATTGAGAGCAAAGGCCGCGTTGGTTATTCAAGCGGCAAACCTGCTGGTGTCAATACCATTCACCCGACCAAACGAAAGAAAACAATAGAAGCGAGTGCGCCCATATTTACCAGTTCAGCGATACCTGATTGTTCTGAAAGTGGCATAAGCATAACCAAACAGGCATTGCAAGAAGCCTTGTTACAAGTTCAAAGATTTCGTCCCATAAAGCAGCTACGATGTTCCAGCAGCTTTCCGCTGAAGGCATAGGAATCCCAATCCCATGTGAGTCAGGAATCCTTAAGGCTATCTGCAAGGAAGCTGTTCGGTTGAAGAACCACTTGGTAAACACGAATTATCTGAAGAAGTGGATCATGCATTTTGACGGCAAACACCTTGATAGCTATGAATATCAGGCAGTGGTCCTCAAAGTGGCAGTGGTCCTTAAAGAAATTAGATTGACTGCGCTCAAATTGAAAGATGGGAAAGCTAAAACAATCGGAGAAGGTCTCCAGAATGTGTTAGAGGAGTTCAACCTCTGGGGATAAATTGTGATGATTGTTGCCGATACAAGAAGCGTGAATACCGGCCAAAAGACAGGCGTTGTAGTTCGACTGCAGCAAATGTTTGAAGCGAAAGGTTACACCGCATCCAAGTTCATCATTGCCAGCACCATGTGCTGGATCGAGTTCTGCGGGTTGTCATGGACGATGAACCTCATGCGTCTACAACATCACCAAACATCGAATACTTTTTTGTGAAGGATTTGATCAAAAACTATGCTCAATTGAAAGCAGCCTTCAGTAATGGTACAACTTTGATTAAGGAAAAAGGTGGCTGGAGAGACGACATGAAGTTTCTCTTCCACCTTACTCGTGTTTTCCGCCATTTCACTGAGAAGAGTGAGATTCCTTTTGTAGATTTTAAGCAGATCCCAAACATTTGCAATGCACGCCGGAACTATCGTGTCATTTTAGCTCTACTTGCTTTTATACTGATGCCTGAAACACGGAGCAAGTTGCGTAAAATCTGTTTATTCATTTCTTATTCATGGGCTGATCATTGGTTCAGTAGTCAATTGTTCCGCTCTGAAGATTTCGAAAAACTATCTGCAGCTCTGAATGACTACCCAAACGCTCTCAACAACTCTTTGGAAAAAGATGAATCTCCAATCAACATTGCCCGAAGCAACCAGTGTTGTGAGCGCGCGATCAAAGATATGCAAGACTTATACAACTCCTGCCGTAACAAGGACAACCTCCCACTGAGATTCGTCCTCTCCAATGACAATGTGAATATTTAACTTCCTTTTGTGTTTTATGATCCTTGTTATTTTAGTATATTTATTTTGGTTATTATTTATATATTTATTAATATCTACTTATAGTGACTCAAAAAATTTCAAAAATGCATAATTAAATTTTTTATCCAATCACGTTAAAATTAAAATTTTGTGTAATCTTATGTAAAAGTTCATCCCAATATTATACAGGGATATGAGGTTGTAAAAAAGTCATAACCCTAGTATTCAGTATTTTTTCACCATTGGGTGAAGGTAAAATGTGATCCGAAAATTCGGTAAACTTTCTTCTTTATTTGTTTTTTTTTTACTCACCTTAATTCCAAACGTTCCAAATTACCGCAACTTGATGCAATAGTGTCCATCAACTGATCAACATGAATATTGACTCCCAATTTTTCTGAGGTACCCATGACAAGGATCCTGTAAAATCGTTAATAATCGTTAAATAATCAAATAATTAAACAATCAAATACGTAAACAAACGATGTCTGTCAACGGTAGTAGTTTGTTTGGAGATCCTCCAAACCAAGCATATGTTTATCCATGTCAGTTATAGTATTCACTTCATATTGCTATAGAGCTTGAGTTAAATATAAAGTTAGTTCGGTTAAAATTAGTTTAGATTTAGAGTTTGTAGGCTTGTGTCACACAATCTGAGCAGCATTGAGCATTTATGTCTGTCTGTACGAAATAACTCACTTAGCATTTGTCAAAACGGGTAAAATACTCATCCAAAGTTGATCGGTAATGTGAGGCATGCCCGACAAGCAGCATGCACTCAATTGTTGACCATGACGGGTCAAGAACTTTTGCAGACCATCATCGGATACATTATCCGAGGAATCCAAATCAATGGACATTAAAGATCTAAAAAAGGAAGGAAAAATTAAAATCTTAACTTTGATTTTAGATCTTTTTACATTTACCTTGTCATACCCGATTCCATCCACTGCTTCAATACCGTATCATTAAAGCCATTGATTTGCCCGGCCGAGAGGAAACGTAAATTCGGTATGCGCGTCAACATATCTACCAAACATTCGGTAGACAAATCCGTAGCTGTTATGTCCAACTCTTGCAAGGCACATTTATCCCAGTCTACTTGCATGACAAACTCAGATTTCAAACTCGTGCCATTCATTAGCAGACAGGTTAAACGTTTCGAGCGTTGGATCAATGTTTTCAATGTTGAGCCAGTGACTTTATTGCAAAAATTCACGGCCAAACATTCCAGCTGAATACAATTCGAACTGAAGGCATCGATGTGCGAGTCATCAATAAAATTGATGCCATACAAATTGATGACCCTCAGATTTGGTGTTGCCGATTTTAGTTTGTGTACATTAATAACTTCGTAGATTTCCTCCTCTTCTTCTTCGCACTTCTCATAGGTACCAATTAGGTGGAGTACCTCCAGGCCGTTGATAAAGTTATAGATTTTACGCATAAAACCTTCCATAAAGATGACCTCCGACAAACAGATGCACATGTAGCGCAGTTTAGTGGGGAACGCCTGCATTTCACTGAAATCGTGCAATTGCATGGCTGGAAAGAAATAACAAAAACCCCGTGAAACTTCTTTAAGAAGGTGTAAAAATTGAGTCACTTACCAGTTGAGAAATCCAACAGCATATGTGTCAAATTGGGACATTTGGCGGATAATTCATGCAGCACTGTGTGGGTAATCAACTCAATCGGTAGCTCAATGTAACGTAATGTTGGTCCAAAACGCACAGCTATTAAGGAGAGCAGAGATTCCAAAGAGCCAACATGTAAACCAGACACTTCGGGACGTAGCGAAACATTTTTCCACAGTCGCGTATCGTAGGCAATTTGACGCCAACGACGACATACTCTGGCCAAGCGACAAATTTCACGATGTGACAAATACGAGAAAATTTGCAATATTACCTTATCCGGTAACTTTTCAATTGTCTGTAGGAGAAGGGGAGAAAATTGTGTTAATTTTAAGAACGATAAAGAAGAGGTGTTGATAAATATAATTGATCTAAAATGATACTGAAGAAAAGTGTATGTAGAATAAAAATTCCAGAAAAAGCTTCGTGGTGAACGTCGAATTCCGTTTAAGACTATTTAAGTCGATAAAGACCTGTCCGTCCGTCTTTCTGTTTATCATGCTGGCATGATAACTCTCGAACGAATCTAGCGATTTTGTCCAAACTTTGCCCTCGTACGATTTTTACCAGGCATGGATCACGTGCGAAGTTGGGCCATACAGCGTCCTTCGGGTACCCCGTGTAAAACTTCAAATTTTTGGAGTAACCTACTAGGTCCATACTTTGCACATCGTAATATTTCAAGCAGATACAGATCAGGTTGAAATATGCACAATGTCAGCCTGCAACTTCGGGTACCTCCCACACAAAATTTCAAAATATTTCGCAAAAGTGTAGTTTTAGGACATATCTCCGACTGTCCCTATTGTGACGCTATATTTTAGGCCGTACTTTCCGAGATAATTACCCTCAAGCTGCAAAAACCTACGACTAAAAGCGGTAAAAAAAACTTTCGAAAGGAGTACCCGATTAGGTCCAAACTTTGCGCATCTTAATAATTCTTTTGGACTTATATCACATTCAAAGATGGGCTACATCGCCCACAAAAGTTCAAATATTTCGTCCTAAGTACAGGTTGAAACCTGTCAGCGGATTAAAAGTTTATGTCGGATAGTTCTCTCGGTTCTTATTACAACAGTATAACTTGTTTCTATTGGAATTGCATGCGTCCCTAGAAGAATATACATGACCAAACACCATGAAGACCATATACATGAAGGATAACGATAAGCCCTACATCGCGTCTAATTGTTATAACACCATAAACAAATTGCTATGTCTTCAGTTTATCATAGCGGACTACCCCACTCGTCCCACAGTGGGGCTGGAAAACATCTAACATCTGAAGGTCTGACATCATAATAGTCGTTCAACCACAAACGCCAACATCATTGGCTGCACACGAGCGCAAGACATACCTTGTTGGGAATCTCACCGAATTGTTCCGGCCAGAGGCTGCCTTCAGGGTACATATGTTTGTGTTTTTATCGTTTTTATGTATTGGGAGCAGCGGCATTGCAGGAAACCAAGCTCAAACACAATTGCTGCTTACAGCGTTGTGATGTTTACAGCGTACTGAGGAAGAATCGCACCAGAAGTCGAGGTGGGGGATCAGATTTCCTAATGTACCAGTATGTTCAATACAGACCTATCTCGCTTGGGCCCACCTCTAATGACCCATACATGGAATGTATGGGGGTACCAGTCAGCTGTGGAACTGCCGAGGTAGAGTTGCTGAACGCTGTACTCCTGGTTATAGGCTCAATATTAGTCCGATTTTGGAAGGTCATAACCGTCTGGTCTTTGGGGACTTTAATGCTTATAATGATTTGTTGCATTCGGTCTTCGAAAACGACCAGAGGCCGAGCAGATTTATAACTCTACATCCTCCCCTACCAGAACTGTCCGCTAGTTCGCCAGACATAACCATTGTGTCACTTGGTCTGACAAATGACTTCGCCTTGCAATCTGTCGTTTCCCCTAGATCAGACCATCCCGCCATAATTTTCTCCATCAGCAAACCGCTCAATTTCATCACATCTGAACGCCGCACTTTCATAAATCATTGGAAAGCTAATTGGCAGAGTTTCCGAGAGTTCACTTATTACCTCTTCTGAGAACTGCCCAACACTTCTGATGTGCGGGTAGCGGAAAGGACGTTCCGAGACATCATCACTTCTGCTGCCGCTCGGCGAATACTCGAAGTGAGATCAAACTTCCCAGAAGAGGCGAAGGGATTAGCAAATTAGTGTCGTACCGACCCCAGTGACCCCAGAGTCAGGGAGCTCACACTGGAAGTTTAAACGTTGGTCGGTGAGCACAAGTAGTTAAATCTGGAGAGTTGCAACATGGGAGCCGGAATAAGTGAATTTTGGGGAACAGTTAAACCACTCTCTAACCATTGAAAAATGAGTATAAATGAGTATCGACAATTTGCCGAGCATCCCTAATTTCATTTGACTGATCTTACCACCATTTTCCATGCGAAGAATATGCAAATATTGCGCACTAAATATAAGCCAACTCTGTTCATCACATGGACGGCAGAGGTGAACTTCATGGTCGATGGTAGCGGAATTCCGCTCACAAACTAAACCTAAATTCCAGGGATCACATTCGAAAGCATGCTAATATCGTCCGCGCATGCCACAGCTATCTGCGACAAGCTGAGATGTAGGAACAAAGTGTTCAAGTTCCTAGCCGGCAGCACTTGGGGTGCAGATAAAGAAACCTTGTTGACCACATATAGCGCGATAGGTTGGTCTGTGGTAAGCTATGCCACGCAACGCGATGAAAAAATATTCAAACCTGGAAGAATGCTGCCCTGAGAACAGGAACACGGTGCCTCATTCAGTGGACCATCTACAACGTTGCAATAGGGAACCCCTAGATCAGGAAGACTATCAAGTACTCACAAAGCTGCAGTCGCAGATGGCAGGATAAGGAGTGGCAGGATGTCATTGATCTCACTCTAGTATTCGACAGACGCAAATAAAAATAGATAATTGGATAGTATCCGATAAGAAGTCTTTTTTCAGATCACAGTTAAATGTTTCCGCAGCTCTGAACAAACGAACTGAAGGATGTTTTGAAATGTAAACATCTCAATATTCCACACAGGAATGGAACTACAGCAGATATAGAAAAATCTGTATACATTCTAGAGAAATCCTTAGATGCAGCTTTAAACAGGCATGTCACAGATTCCGATCGGAATGGTTTCAATTCCGTAATTTCATTTCGATCGTTTTTGTTTTAGCTTCTTCAGATTCCGATTGATTTTGTAAAATCGTAAAACTTCATTGTTTAGTTTAAATATGAAATTTAATGTAAATTTGTTAACAAAACAACATTTTTATTATTTCTATTAAAGTGGCAAATTAAAAAAAAAATAAAAATGCAATTCCGTTTGCAAAATCAGAAGTGGTTTCATTCCGAAAAAGTCTTCGTTTTTCGTTTTATGAAGAAACTAAATACCGAATTAATTCCGCTTTAGATCGGAATTCGTTTCTGTGACGCCTGTAAAAGTTTCACGTCAACTGAGGCGCTCGAAGAACCACTAAGTTTAAGCAGTACAAAAAAGGTATATAAAATAATTGCAAATCCCACTTATAGTCCAAAAAACTATTGAAATTATTCTTCAAATTTCCGTACCTCAAATTTCCAAACAGGGTTAACACTCCAAGATGTACACTAGGGGCATAACCAAAAAATACCATGCCAGTAGCATTGTACGGAATATTGACCTGAGCACGAAAACGCGGGTTTTAGTTCGATTCGGTGAAAAAGTTACCGTACCGACCAAGATTTCTAAATGCCTTTGGAAGTATGTTCCATTTTCTGATATTGAAGATTATACTCAATTTTAATAATAAATAGCTTATTAAATAATGATATGCTATTATAATGGAAAACATATAAGAAACTCGGGTAAAAGTGATAATGCATTTCTTAATATTTGTCCATGCTCCATACGACTATGTGGTGGTATTTTTGATATCTGCAAAAAATGCAGAAAAGTTGTAACCCTAGTGTACACCTTGGTATTGCGACCAGTCAGTGGTGGCCGATTATGAAGCTCTAAGATGAAGGAACCATATTCTAACACGGATCCTAGGTCATTCTCCAGAGCATCCTCCTTTAACGAACTCCCAAAGACTTTAGGTACTATCATAAGTATAGATCATAAGAACAAGACTGAAGCATATATAATATCAAAATCTACGTGGCCACATTACAACATCAAACGTACAAAGTTCCTGATTAGGCAAAATCGATGGAACTTGCTAAGACTTATAGCAGTACAAACCGGTCACTGGGCTATTGGTAATAATAAACCAAAACCATACCACACAGCGACCACTGCCGGCAGGAAGAACGCGTACCCGACGATTGGAACGTGGGCATCCTATGTCGCATCTACAAGAAAGAAAATAAGACAGTGTGCTCCAATCACAGGGGTATAAGTCTGCTCTCTATTGTCTACAAGATAATGGCAGTGATATTGTGCGAACGACTAAAGCCTATGGTAAAATAAAATAATTGGGCCATACCAATGCAGTTTTAGAACTGACAAATCCACTAATGACCAGATATTTACCTTGAGGCAAATCATGGAAAAGACTGAAGAAATGCAGATCGACACCTATCATATTTCGTCGATTATAATGCAGCCTTCTACAGTCCTATACGTTCAAAGGTATTCCATGTCTGTAAAGCCATGTCTGATTTTGGTCAGGGTTTAAAATCCAGCATCTAAAAACATTAGCATTAGCTTTACACTTTAACTGCTACATAATATTGACACACACGGCTAAATAAGCAACCGAACGCATATTTTTTTGTGCATTTTTGCTTATTTCGTTTTTACGCCTAATCTTCTTTTCGTTAGGCATAATCGACGACCACGCTATATATTTAGCAGTCGGCTGACCATTCGTCGCAGCGAATTAGCAACCGAGGGTGGTTTTGTGATTGGAGTTGCCAACGCAGTAATAAACAAGTAGGAAAAGCGTTAAGTTCGGTCGGGCCGAACTTTTTATACCCTCCACCAAAAATTTCAGACATTTCGGTGGATTAATGTATGGGGGGCTATATGATGGCGTAGACCTATACCTAAAAATTTCTGGGGGAAAGTTTTATACCCCCAACGAAGACTAAATACCAAATTTTAGCCATCAAAACCTTCAAAATACCGAAAATCGGGAGATATCGTCCTATGGGGGCTATATCAAAACGTGGACCTATATAAACACTTTACGGTGGAGATGTTTCTTATACTCTGGAAACACAAAATACAAAGTTACAACCGATTCTGTTGTCAAATGGGACTAATACATTCAAAATATATTAAAATGACGCGTACTTTATATGGGGCGTTATATGGGGGCTATACCAAAACGTGGACCTATATAAACCAACTTTGGTAGGAATGTTTTTTGGCCTCTGGAGACACAAAATACCAAATTACAACCAATTCGGTGGTAAAATGGGACAAATATCTTAAAAATTCCTTAAAACGACGACGCGTCATTTTGTATGGGGGCTACACGAAAGCGTGGACTTACATAGCCCACTTTCAATAACAAAAGTCCTACGTTCATATAATAGATTTTCCCAAAATTTCATCCACCTAGGTCAATCCGTTCGGACGCTAGAGTGATTTCCACAGACGGACAGACGGATGGACATGGCTATATCGATGTAAAATTGCACGCTGATCAAGAATATATATAGTTTGTGGGGTCTACAATGATTGTTTCGAGTAGTTACAAACGTAGTGACAAACTTAATATACCCCCATCCTATGGTGGAGGGTATAAAAAGGTGTCATTTAATGTCAAAATGCCTCCATCATATGGTAGAACCTATGTAAAGAATACTAATTATTATTGTTTAAAAATAAAAAAATATATTTTGAACGGCTTCACCAAAAATTCACATGTCCTTTGAACGAAAAATTGGAATTAATTATATCGTGATCTTTAATGCATTACACTGGTAACCCTGATCTCAAAAACAATTGTTTGTTAACCAGGTTAGCCGTTGAAACTTTGTTGCTTATTCTCTTTTCTGATATGTGTTGATCATGTGTGCTGCAAAATATGAGTATGCATGTCCGATGCTATTTTATTATAGCGACAATATCAAATAGCATCAGCATCGCTAGCAATATTTTTGTGAAATTTGTTGCTACATATGTTGCCGTTGTTCAATGCTGCTAAACATATTTCGAAGAAATTTTAGCAGGCAAAGCTGCAAAAAGTCGTTGCTTTTGCTAATATGGCGTTAGCATTTTAAAGCCTGATTTTGGTATCTCCGCCAAACTCATTCGTGTTTGTAAGATGACAGCAACTGATACTCGGTCCTCAGTTAAAAAAGGAAAGAGCCTATCTGAACAATTTACTGCCAAAATAGGTTTTATACAAAGAGACAGCCCTTCGAGTGATCTCTTTAATAGTCTGCTGGAAAAGGATATACGATATGCAAAAGAAATGACACAATTTACACAAATAGCCATACTTTACTTGCTTATGCTGACGATATTCACGGTGCGCCTTAACTAACTTTAAATGGAAGGTGCTTACACCTGGGAAGTTTTTGCGGATTCTGAAACTGCATTGTTCATAGATGAGAAAAATCAAAAAACCAAAAAAAAATCGCCGTTTTTAGGTTTTTGTAGGTTTTCACAATTTGGCTTGGTAACCGCAAGTCATATTGAAATGAGACTAAAGAAAATGTTATAGCAGTGAAAATTCTCTACAAGATTAACCTTCAAGATATTTTCGTAGGTATTACCGTTTTTGAGATATAGAAGTTCAAATTGGGACAATGCACTGACTGTATCGCCTCCTTATAAAACAATCAGCCTTATTACGGTTGCCGTATTCGTATCCAAAATTTCAAGTTGACGTGTCGAAATGACTGATAGGTCTTATGAATATACGAGGGCGGTTCGGAAACTTCTTAGCCTATCAATGAAAGAGAATAGTTAGTTTTTCAAAAATATTTTTATTTTTCAATATAATCTCCTGAAACTTCAACACACTTAGTCCAACGCTTTTCTAGCAATTCTATCCATTGATTAAAATAGTTTTCCTCAAGGTCTTCAAAATAGTGGTTTACAAATGTAATTGCATCTTCATTTGAGATAAAACGAATTTTTTTAGATTTGGGAACAAGTAAAAATCACTGGGAGCTAAATCAGGAGAATAAGGTGGGTGGTCAAGCAACTCGTACTTTAATTCGTTGATTTTAGCCATTGTTAAAACATTCTGGTGCGCTGGTGCGTTGTCTTGATGAAAAATTATTTTTTTGTGTTGTAAGCCAGGACGTTTTTCTCGAATTTGTACATTTAATTGATCCAAAAGATTGAAGATAGTACTCTGAATTTATTGTTTTACCCTTTTGCAGATAGTCAATCAATAAAATACCTTTGAAGTCCCAAAAAAACGTTGCCAGCCGATTGAATTGCCTTCTTTGGGCCACTTCCTCCATTGTTTGGATTTTCTTTTGTCTCTGGAGTATAGTGGTGGATCCATGTCTCATCAATAGTTATGAAACGACGCTTAAAATCCATTTTATTTAGCTTAAAACGATCCAAACAAGCTTGAGAAATTTTCATTCTTATGCGTTTTTGATCGACTGTTAACAAATGCGGCACCCATCTTGCAGAAAGATTTTTCATCTGTAGTTCTTCATGCAAAATTAAATGGACTCGATCATTTGAGATGCCCATGATATTAGCAATTTCACGCACTTTTATTCGCCGATCATTTAATACCATATCATGCACTTTGGCTACAATTTCTGTTGTTGTTGCTGTTTTTGGACGTCCACTACGTGGCTCACCTTCAATGCTTGTACGACCACGTTTAAATTCGCAACCCTATTTTTTACTGTTGCATATGAAGGAGCACTTTAACCTAACACATTCATCATATCATTATGAATTTCTTGTCGCAATAAAACTTTTTTAATTCAATATTTAATGGCAGCACGCATTTCTAATTTTTCCATTGTAAAAAAATTGCGGATGCGTCTTTTTTGAACACCTCCCTGTAGGAAGTGTGGGGTCATGTGTTGACATGTCGCCACTTTGTCTACTAATATGGCGATAAAGTCAACACTTTGTCACCAGGTTGTCAACTATTGATACCTTTACCTTAATAAGAAGAAGCATTGTGTATATTGACAGATGATAGCCCAACGAAGCATCCTTTTTTAATTTTCTTAATTGTTTGGCGTAAAATAATTTTTGTGGTTGGTGAAAAAAGTGTTTTTGAAAAAATCAATAAAATATCGTGAAAACTTAAAGCATATAATTTCAATAACAAGTATGAGCAAAAGAAAATATAAAAGACATGTGAAAAATAAACAATTCTATAGTAAAGTACGAATTCTGAGGCGACTAGCAACATTTGTGGTGAAATTTCGACAATTAGACATTATGTGGAACCTTTAGAGAAGATTGTGGAGCCTGATGTACTATATATTGTTCCGTCTCGCTGGAAATGCTGAATGCAACTAAACATAATAATGAATTACAATGTTGGATAATTATTTGGCAAAAATCGATTGTGAGATTTTTCCAATGTTATACAGCTGTAATAGGCAAGCAAATTTAAGGACATATTTTTTATTTATGTTTATTTATACATGTTTATTCTTTTCAATTTTTCAATCGCCTGATAAAACGTTAAGTGCAACAGAAGAAGAACTATTTTAAGCAGACAAGTCATTGGTGCGACTTGGCCAAGAAAATAAAACGAAAACGTTTTTTTTATTATTTTTTATTATTTTTATTTTATTATTTTTTATTATTTATATGTTAAAATGTTTAAGCAGCCTGAAAACATTGTCTTTATTTACTAATTTTTACTTATGTGGAATCTTTGGCTTAGCCATTTAAAAAGATAAAAATACTGTAATACGCAATTTGTACATTTTTACCATTTTCAATATTATTTGTTTTATTCTTTAATGAAATATAGTATTTAAACAAATGTGTAGCTTCATCTTCTTATTACTGTTTTATCTATGAAAAGTTCCAAATAAGCTAAAAAATTTTGTATTGAAAATCTGGTACTATTAACGCACTACCTCCAATGTCTATACTGACTCACTACCTCCATTGTCTATACTGACTCACTACCTCCAATGTCTATACTGACTTACTACCTCCAATGTCTATACTGACTTACTACCTCCAATGTCTATACTGACTCACTACCTCCAATGTCAACACATGGTTCCTCAGGAACTACTGACTTACTATTGACATACTAGTTCCATTGTCAGTACTGACTTTCGAATGACACGTTCATACAAAATGTCTATAGGAAATTACATTAGTTGTCTACAGTTTGTCAGTAGTACTGTTGACAATGTCAGTAGTAAGTCAGTATAGATTCACTATTGACATTTCCTACAGGGCTGTTTCTATATGAAGGAGTTGCCAGATCGAAACAAAATTTTACATGTGTTCATAACAGAGATGGAAGTCTCCAAAACACTTAACTTTTTTCTGTTTATGACGCGCTTTTTGTGCTAGGCTAAGAAGTTTCCGAACTGCCCTCGTATTCGTCCTTAAAAGCTAAAATATCAATATCGACGTTTTATGAACCACGAGGCCATGTCTTGAGATAACGCGATGATGACCCCCACTAAAAAGGCGTATGAATTCGGGCGGCTATGGCGACCATGGAAGGCCAAGTTTTAGATGGAGTAAGCAAGTGGAAGACGAAGTCAGAAAACATGCTATCTCAAATTGACAAAATAAAGCAACAAACATACAAAAATTTCTTATATTTTCTTATACCCTAGACAGACGGCAGCGTTTATTTGCATTAAATGCCGTAATTCAAATTAATTCGTGCATTATCCACATTTTTAATACACAAAGTCAAACTGAATTTAAACAGAATAATATGGAAATACTGTACAAGAGAGCCCATATTCATGTAAGAGAAACAATTTGCATTGCAAACAACAAACCAGTTGTTTACCAATCAATCAGCTGTTTCATAAATGCAGAAACTGTCGTCTGTCAGAGTAAAATTAAATGCGGATCTTAATGCAAATTAACGCTGCCGTCTGTCTAGGGTATTAGTTCGGCTTATGGAACAAATGTTCTGTATATTGTCAGCTAAGTAAGTCATATTTTGTCAAAACTTAGTCCCAATTTACATTGGGCGAGTTTACTTGCGGCAATTGTCATTTTGTAGGAGAGAGAGGTGAGGCATATGGTAACCCTTTGCCTCTCAGCACCCTCTCTCACCGACAAACTGACAATTGCCGCAAGTAAACTCGCCTAATGTAAATTGGGACTTAGTTTAAGTTCGAAAATGGGTCATATCGGTCCACTCCTTATGGTACCTTCTTCACGAAAGTTCAAATTTGTTGTTAATGTGCAGTTTAAGGTCTGTTCGACAATCCTTTGTGGTCCTGTTTATAGCGATATTATACGGTGACCATCTGAAATGACTGGTGGTAAAATAATGACTTCCAGAATGGAAAATACGGTCCATTCTCCGCCACAGCTTTAATCCATATCCTTATTTTTTCGGCAAGTTCATACGTCCAAAAAGGTCCACAAAATTCTAAAAAGGATCTTGGTTGTGTAGCCGGTACTCGATCTGTCCATAGATGCAAGTTTCAATTCACACAGGCTAAGGATATTGTATCTCTGTCGACGAAGCCGAATGATACTATTTTATTTGTTTCTTCTCCTTTTGGGTTTATCGACATAAGGTTCGTGTTCGTTCATTGATTATCCTAACACGACTTCGGCATCGAAATAGTAATTCAATGCGTTTAAGTAGGTCGATGCCTGTTTACAGCTGGGACAGTTCATGATACATACATTCGTCGTCAGCACAGATTGGCCCTTGAATCGATCTAAGAACTTTGCTCTCAAACATACAAAATATTGTCTCATCTGCTTGCACAAGTATCCACTCTTCTGAAGCATATAATAACTTGGGTACTGTCAGTGTTAACTTTACTTACTGATAGTGCGGTCTTTGTACGATGAGTGGTTTTTCTAACTGCTTGTTAAGTACAAAGTATGTTAATCAGTCATGTTATGTTATTTCAGTTTTAAAATAGAATAATACTGGTAAATTGCCTTGATTCTGTTCTGTTTATGTGTCAACATAAAATGAATAATTTCTTTCTTATCCTTAGATATAACGGTATTTATTTCCAGAATTGTAGTTCTAACATGGTAAATGGGAGTGTGTTTCCCAAAAAATTCTAAAAGCCTGAGGAACATTTCTTTATTCACTAAATCAGTGTATATTGTTACATGCACTTCTTCATTTGTTTTTGATATGTCACATCATGGCATGGGATGGGGATGTTTGATTTTACTTGTTTTTTATTTTTCTACAATGCTTTTATACTTTTACACATTTTCCTCTGGATTTTCAAAATATTCAATTCTCTCTATGATGTTTTGTTTTTCTTTCTTCTTTTCTAATTTTCTATGTCGCGGGTGTCAGTTTTTTGTATTGAAAACGTTCCACGATTTTTGTTTTCTTTTTTCTACATTTTCGTTTTGGCTTATTCTATATTTAGATTTTGAAAAAAGGAACACACTTTTTTTCGGAAAATATTGACTTTTTAAAGTGATTTAATTATTGTGGGTGATTTTATTTAATTTCAATGGCAATAATTTGGGATAAGTGCACTTTCCAGTTTCTATTTTTTAATAAATATTTTTCAATATTTTATTTTTTCGAAATATTTTTTAACTGTTGAACTTGACCCGATTATGTTCATACAAAACGTACCGTATCTGCAAAGGGACTACGAACTGTACCATCGGATAAATACACTTGGGATGCTTCCACCGCCAATTGTCCCCAGATATCGGTAGACAAATCCATTTTTTCAGATTTCAGAAAATACTAAAAAATATTTTTTTCCGATATCCGATAAGAATCTTATATAAATTTTGTCTTTTCTTCTTGAATTTCTGATCAACCCGACCGTAAGCAATCAATGCGCTAATGTTACTGTGAAGGAATCTCCAAAAGACAAAAAAACACTTTGTGAGTGATGTCGAAGAGGGTATCTAAATTTAGTATCTCTGAGAGTGTTGTAGAGCATAGAGAGGGTGGTAGCAACGCATTGAAGATGTTAAGATTTGAGATCAAAACAATGATGCGTTTGTTGGTGAGAAATTACTCAGGTGTGCTGCAGTAAATTGGACAAAAATCAGCTGTTTTATAAAACTTTATGTGAGGAAAAAAACGAAAACATATTCTGATCGAATAAAGAAGATTTTGTTTAGAAAATCGTGATATGGTATAAAGTGTAAAAATGAGAATGAAGTGTGTATTACTATAAATTTCTTAAATACTCACCAATTTCTCTTTGGAAACCAAATTAATATCATCCCGACCGCCAATGGCCGTTTGGTGGGCTGTCAAAACATTCCAATTATCCATGTTTTAGGTTGTTTTTTTAGTTTTGGTATTTTGTGTGCGTTGTTTGTTTTCTTGTGCGTGAGTAACGTAAAAGCAATCAACTCAAAAACAATTGGTTTCGTTTTGAATTGCAGTGATTTGGTTTTGGTTTTCTTTTTGTTTGCTTTTTACAAGAGTTCTTTTGTTTTATGTAAATGTTAAGGTGGGTGGAACGAAGCCAAGAGAACAATTTGTGCCGGAATAGCAAACGATTTTTTCCAGTGTATTGTTTTTTTTTATTTCGTATATTTTGTGCCGCTAAGGTAGTTCTAGCTATGCAACATTCATTTAAAGCTTGCTCGTATAGGGTGTAATTTGGATGTGGTACCTAAAAATATTCAAACAGAAAATCCGTTTTGTTTGGTATTGTGAAATTATTCTTATAAATTTCAGTGTTGAGTTTAGAATTTTATAAGAATAAAATACAAATTTATTGAAATCATGCCGTTCATAATGATAAAAGGATAATTTGATGACTTTACTTGGCATTTGCAAATGGGATAAACATAAAACTATGATTGAATGAGGTTGAAAGCATAATATATATTTGGGTGATCGAAATTTAATCTATATCATACACAAAGGTGCATAATTTGTATAATAATGTATGTTTGAAGATATGCACAGTGTCAGGGATATTTCTGTGGCAATACCGAGCGTATGAGTATTGACTTATAACGAATTAAGAATAATCATACGCACATGAACGAAGTTGTTGTTAGAGCTGGCAAACTATCAATAACACTGTGAACACAAAATTTGGGGAAGAGATAATTCCTTTTGGAGATGAAAGCCCTTGGTGAGTATATTAAGAATCCCGTGGGACAGATCCGCCGTGAGTCGAACTGCCGCGTTATCGCGTGATGAAGTTTTTGCTAGAGACCCTGTAAGCCATCAGGAATTAACGTTACATCTTTGTTCACTGTTGCTTTAGCTTATTTTTGAGATGACATGTCTTCAGTCAAATCGAATGAGGATTATTTTCGTAGAGCACTTCGACCTTCTAACTCGCTTCCTTCAATGTCTTTTTCGTCCTTTATTTTAAGAGCCGCTATAAAAGTACCACAAGATTACGTTTTTTCAGCTTCGAAATGTTCTGCAAAAATGCCGCTCAGATAATTTTAGGTATGGCTCTCATTTCTTCCCCAAGAGGAATTTTCCGTGCCCCAGACTTTCACCTCCATTTTGTTGCACAGTGTAATCTGACTATATTTTTGATTACTGTCGGAAAACAAAGTATTCGCCGACGACCAAAACATGTTTTTTGATTATTTGTCGCCGCGAATTATTAAAAAATAAATGGTTTGGAATATTCGAATATTTGGATATTCGCACTATAGGCATTTAGAGCCCCTGCGACCGCATCAGTGTGAATATCTCTCAAACCTGCCTGAACGTTGATCTAAGGGTTCTCTTTTATATCAGTGGACATCCCCTTCTAGATCACGATAATCCTCCCATATGATGATTTGGGTGGTCTTGCCTATAGCATCCAAGCAAGTCATCATCCTGTTGTGTCGATGTATTGGCAGGATCTTGGTATCCTCCACTTAAGACATGAGGTGGCACTCTGTAGCTGTTCTCAGGGCTGCATTCTGGCTGATTTGTAAGTTATCCCATTGCGTATCACTTACGTTAGCAAACCATGCTGGCGCCGCATGGCTTACCACAGACGGACCTATCGCATTGTATGTGGTTAACAAGGTTTCATTATCCTCACCCCAAGTGCTGCCGGCTAGGGACTTGTGGACCTTGTTCCTGCTTCCCAACTTATCGCAGATAACTGTGGCATGATCGGACGACCTATACATGCTATCGAATGTGACCCCCCAGGACTTTGGGTAGTTTGTGGTCGGAATAATTGAACCGTCGCACAGTGGTTCAGAATCGTTTTTTCCTGGTCAAAATTCTGTAACTTTTAAACGGATAGAGTTATTTTCATAATTCTTTTTTGTTAGACTGATAACACAGTCAGCTTTCCGGTAAATTATAAGCGGTCAATTTCGGCCTGGTAGTTGCAGAGGAATTCAAAGTTAAACGTTTGATTTTTTTACTATTTTTCATCAAAATATGAGTGTTTTTATGTTTTTTTATATATTCCTCAGTAATGCTGGCGACATTTCCTGAGTATTTCAGCCATGAAAAACTTCTCTACAAGTGGTGTCGTAAGACACGCCGTTCGGACTCGGCAATAAACAGTAGGTCCCATATCATTGAGCCAATATGAATCGGCGTGCACTCGTTGATATGAGAGAAGTCTCCCTGGTCCCTTTGGGGATGTTGTGGGAAAATATGTATGTATGTATATATTAAAGATGGTCAAACGCCACTAAGCAAACTATAAAAACACCAAAAAACCAAACAAAAAATGTTTCTAAAAATTGTTTTTTTTCAAAAATTTGTTAAAAAAATTTTTACAAAAAATTTAATTTTTTCAAAATATTCCTTGGGTTTTCATAAAACTTATAAAACTCATATAAAAACTCAATTTTTTTTCAAAAATTTGTTAAAAAAAAATTTACAAAAAATTTAATTTTTTCAAAAATTAAAGAAAATACTCCTTGGGTTTTCATAAAACTTATAAAACTCATATACTCCAAAAAATTTTAATTTGTGTAAAAAAGCTGTAATTCATATGGGAAATGGTATGGAAAATCACACATTTTTAGCCATGTAATTTCAATAAATTTTAAAAAGTACATATGGGCTGAAAGAGGAGACTCTTGGGCATTTTTCTGTGAAAAATAATATTGTTCCATGTTGTTCCACAAAAGTTATAGTCCACTAAATTTGGAATTTCATAAAATTTAGTACCTGAAGCAAAATAAAATAGCTCATGTAGTGTAAACGATACGGTAATTTGATTAAACTATTTTTAAAGGCCACAATCCTACCTACCTAACAAAAAATCAATGAACACAATATCTGTTAAAATTTCCGAGAAATATTCGCCAGAAGTTTGTAAAAGTTACGTATTTCTGAAACATGGGAAAAATGTTCGTCTTTAGGGACACCCCACGGCCGCACCTTCCAATATTTTGACCTAATTTTTTGTTTCCTTACAGTGTTTACTATCGAATCCCATATACAAGTTAAATATCTGTGACAAAACAAAATGTGAATTTTTGGCCTGGAAAATCGATTCTTGAACCATTGTGCGTCGACCTGCACATCCAGTGGGAGCTTCATTTGCGCCATGGTGAACAGTGTGGCTGTTGACTTTTTTTTAATTCATTTTATTCAAAATTTTAGTTTACAATACAAATACAATACTTCGTGGTGGATATTTTCATAATCCTCGCGTGGAAAAACTCTACAAAGTCAATCAGGTAGACGTTTAGCCTGTCACAAATGTTACCAATGTTGAGACCAATGCCGTCGGGAGGGCGTGAAATTGTAGAAAGGTAGTGGTTAAATTCCGTCAGGTCCAAGCGCTTTGGATGACTTTGCGCCACGGATAACATCTGCAACATCCATCCATCGTAAATTGTGGCGGTTTTTCCTCGGCTGGAACAGATCGCAAACGACGTAAAACACTTCTCTTCTGCTCGATAAATTGTCGCCAGAAATAGCCCGCACACCTCTTCGGATCTGTCACAGCCACTCCGTTAAACATGACAGATGTTGATCGTCCCAGGGTTCGATAACGCCTTAACCGTTGTCCACAATGTATTACAACTGGCTCCAATGTTGCAGCACTTCAGATGTTCCAGCCACTTTTTCCGCTTATGTTCACCGACTTATCTATTGTCTTCCACTGTCAGTTCTATGACTTTGGGGTCATAAGGGTTCGTGCGGCGAAGCTCATCACGCTCATTAGCCAATCCCGTCGTCTCTGCTGGGAAATTAGGTCTTATTTCAGGTATTCGACCAGCAGGAATATAGCGAGCGGCTGCAGCAGTAATGATGTCTCGGAATTTCCTCTCTGCTACCCGAACATCAGGGTGATTGAGCAGTTCCCTGAAGGTAGCTTTGGCATGCGTGGATGATGCGAAAGTGGAATTTTTGGGCAGTTTGTGGTCGGAATTCTGCTACCATCGACCCTGATATTCAACTCTCTTCTATACTGCGCGGTCCATGTGGTGAACAGAGTGGGAAAAGGTGTTAAGATCGGTTAAATAGGTGTTCAGTCTCTCACAGATGTCATCAGGGTAAATACCATCCGCATACGTTACGATCTCAATGCCGTCTGGAGGACTGGCATCATTGCCTGGCTTCAGCCAGCCCATTTGCCAGACTTCGGGAACAATGTGGGTGGCTAGCGACAGTTTGAGAACTTTGGTAAGATACTTGATTCCCTGCTCATGCAGTTGTTTCAGCATTACCTTGTAGATTCCATCTGGGCCCAACGCTTTTGTTGATTTAGCCTCCCTGATGTCATTCGCAACTTCATCTTTTGTAAATTGTGGGGGTTTCTCCTCGGCAGGAAGATATCCAGTGCGACATAGTACACGTCTCTTCACACTTTAAATCGCGGTGTGTTCGACAAACTGTCAATTGAAATAACTTGCGCAACACTTTTGGGGTAGACAGCGTAACGTCACCAAACGTGACTGCGGGCCTCCCTACCTTCTTTCCAGGGTTCGAGAGTGATATAACCGTCACAATTCACTTATTTCAGCTCCAATGTTGCAACCCTATAGATGATTTAGCCACTTGTTCCGCTTATGCTCACCGACCAACCTATTAACTTCCAGTGTCAGCTCCTAGACATTGCTGCCACTAGTGTTGGCATGACGAAGCTTATCACGTTTACTTACTAATCCCGTCGCTTCTGCTGGGAAATTTGATCACACTTCGGGTATTCGAGCAGCAGGTATATGGCGAGTGGCGGCAGCAGTGATGATGTCTCGGAAAGTCCTTTCTTCTACCCGGACATCAGAAGTGTTAGGTAGATCTCTGAATCGGTGATTAGTGAACTTTCTGAAACTAGGCCAATTATATTTCTCATGATTAATGAAAGTGCGGCGTTCAGAGGTGATGAAATCGGACTGTCTTCTGATGGAGATTATTATGAGGAGATGGTCTGACCCCAGAGAAACAACAGGGTGCTTGGTGACGTCATTTGTCAGACAAGGTGACACGGTGGTTATATCTGACTAACTGTAACATTATCCGCTAATTCTGGTAGGGGCGAGTGCCATGCGCTTTTGGTCATTACCGAGGACCGAATGCCACATCTTACGATGAGAATTAAAGTCCCCTAAGACCAGTCGATATTGACCTTTCAAAAGCGGACTAATGTTGGACCAAGAATTAGGAGTTTGTCTATTTACCAGCGGGATTTAAACGTTAAGTAACTCTTCCTCGACCGTTCAACACCTGTCTGCTACTGAAGTTTTACATGGCGAAATACTCAGGACATATCTCCAACATTACACTGAGGGGTATTTTGCCGCCGCACAGTGGTTCAGAAATCGATTTTTCTGGCCAAAACCTCAACTTTCTGTTGTCACCGATTGTTAATTTCTATATGGGATTCGATAGTAAACATATTGAAACTAAGGAAAGCAAAAAAATATTTGACGGTGTGGGCGTGGCGTGCTCCCAAGGACGAAAAATGTTTCCCAATTTTGGAAAATGTGTAATTTTTGCAAATTTCTGGAGAAAAAACTGCTATTTCTCATAAACTATAACAGATATTGTGTTCATTGTTTTTTTTTTTTGATAGGTAGGTAGGATTGCCTTTAAGAGTCGTTTAAATAAATTACACTATGCAACACCAAAAATGCAAACAACTTCTAGTATGCATTTTTTGAAAGTACATTTTTAGACTACAAAAATCCTAGTATGGTTTTGTCCTGTCAGATCCAGTTCGGATTTTATGGCCTCATCTAAACCGGGCTAAATCTACACTTTTTTGGATTTATCAGGCCTTTATCTCAGAAACGAATAGGAATTTGGCATTGCTGCCTTTAGCAAAATTGTAGCCATCAACTAGTAGAACTTGTCTTGTGAAAAAACCACATAAGAAAAACTCCATCTAGGGCATCAAAATCTATAAAATATAGACAATTTTACATAATTGCTGAAATTCTGGTCAGTATCGGCAAAACTATTGGGAGTTGAACCAAGTTACCTTTTGCAAAAATCTTCCTAATAATGTTCTCAACAATTCTTTAGAACAATCTGAAACTCTAAATTGCTTACTTCATGTTGTTTCAGCGGTATTTTGCATCATAGCTTTTACAACACGTATTTCAAACACAGTTCACACCAACAGTTTATTCTCGCATTTCGGATGTCAGTACCTTATTGACATTTTTATTAAAACGTCGTTGAAAAATGTACTGAAAACAGCGGGATAGAGGCATTTTATAACAATGACATGTTCTGAAGAGTTGTGTATTACATTCCTGGGAATATTTTTCCAAAAGAAAATATTGAGCAAAAATTAACGGTTTTAGAGATACGGTGCGAAATGTATAAAAATTGTGGCATTTTTGCATATATTTTAAAATTTAAGGCAATAAGTGTAGTTTTTCGAGTTCATTATTTCTCCAAATATTTTATTCTTGTCCTAATCTACAAATTTGCTTCAGAGGTCAGAAGAAGATTCGCAATGGTTTCAGAGATATAGCCCCGAATTTCTTTAAAAACTCAATATTTAACCATGTTTAGATGGGGCCATAAAATCCGAGCTGGATCTGACACAACAAAACTCAACTAGGGTTTCTTGCCGTTTAGGTCTGTACTTTCAAAAAATCTCTAGTTCGAATTGTTTGCACAAGATCACCTTAAAAATGTTGCACAGTGTTATCGTAGCGTTTACACGAAGGGAGTTATTTTATTTTTCCCCAGGAACTAAATTTTAGTGAAATTCCTAGTTTAGTGGACCAGAACTTTTGGGGAACAGCTTGAAACAAAGTTCCGTTTTCAGAGAATGGTGCCCGAGAGCTTCCTCTTTCAGGACATATATACTTTTGTACCCGTCCCATTCCGCCCCTTTAACACTTTTTTAATTCTTTTGAAATTACATGGGTAAAAATGTTCGTTTTTTACATACCGTTTCCCATATAAATTATAGCTTTTTCACACAAATGGGATTTTTTATACCCTCAGCATTTATGCTAACGAGGGTATGTACACTTTCATACGGTCAAAATGTGCCTCATCGTAATGATGGTTTTAGACCCCAAGTATGTTTGGACGAAATGTGTTTCAGACAATTTGGAGTTGATTTAGCCATGTCCGTCCGTCTGTCTGTCTGGCTGAAGCGCACGAGACTATCGAACGGATCAACCGATTCGAACCAAATTTTGGGTATCGTAATATTTTGTCCAAACTTAGTTTAAGTGTGAAGATGGGTCGTATCGGTTCACTCCTTCGGGTACCTCCCCACACAAAAGTTCAAAATTTGTCTGTAAAATGCTGTGAACGATAACAATCGATTTGGTGTAAACTTTTCACATCGTATTATTCCTTCCAAATATAGATTTGGTTCGAATATGGACTATATTGGTCCACTCCTTCGGGTACCTCCCCCACAAAATTCGGATAAAGTGAAGTTTAACAGCTCCTCTCGGATCGTTTTGAAATTTGTTTCAGTAAGATGTCCATGCGGTTCCCTTTACGACGGTACAATTTCTTTCTTGCGCAAGTCCATACTTCCTGATTTATTGGGCAAAATGTTCCAAGAAATAATTCTTGGAGGGAGTTTCTGATTGATTCAGACTTTGCACATCATGTTATTTCATCCAGTCATGTATCAGGTTGGAATATGGACTATATCGGTCCACTCCTTCGGGTACCTCCCACACAAAATTCGAAAAAAGTGAAGAGCTCCTCTCGCATCATTTAGATTCTTTTTTCGCTCCTCTCGCATTGTTTAGATTCTTTTTTTCAGTAGGTTGTTCTAGTGGCCTCATTTAAAACGGTACAATCTTTTTCCGGAATGAGTCAATACTTCCCGAGATAATGGTCCAAGCTCCAAAACCCTGCCGGTACATACTCAAATAGCTATCGTGCAAGATAACTCTAAAGGCCTCGACACATAAGCGGCTGGCTTTCTGGCTGAAGTCATTCCTGGGAAAGGAATAAAGAAATGTCAGAACCACATTTGAATTAGGTCGAACTTGGTCTTTAGTCTTTTACCAGAAATGACTTCAGCCAGAAAGCCAGTCGCTTATGTCTCGAGGCCTTAAAACTTTTTCAAAAATTTCTTCCAAACCTAGTTTAATGTAATTTAATATTTCGAGTCCTTTATGAAGAAGTTTGGTTACATAAAATGTTTGGTATATGTCGGTGATTTGGTATAGCCCCACATTACGGTCCATACATATTTTAAAGCAAACTTGTGATATAAAATATATTTTATATACGGCATAATTATTGTGTGGGTGACGTAGGGGATGAATGATACCAAGCAACGGTCTTGACCGGCTTTAACATGGCAAAACCCAGGACCTCCCCGTGGTGTCACCTGACCTCCCCGTGGTGTCACCTGGGGAACTGCCTTTAACACCCGTTAAAGGTAGTGAGCTAACATGTGCCGCGCGTTCACCCATAAGAACGTTAAAAACTTGGGTTTGGGCGTCGGGTTAGTAACCCTCCCCTAGAAAAAACATCCTACTATGAAAAAACGAAAGAAAAGAAAAACAAACCCCTCTAAAGTTGACGAACCCCGCAAACGTTTTAAGGACCATGATCTGCGAATCTGCACCTGGAATGTTCGCACTCTTTATAGAGAAGGTGCAGTCTTCGCATTGGCAGACGTACTTGAAAAGTACAAGGCCGATATTACTGCCATACAGGAAATACGATGGATTGGGAAAGGCGTCACAACAACACCTAAAGGTGACGCACTGTATTATAGCTGCCATGACGTAAAGCATGAGTTTGGTTGCGGATTCGTAGTTAGTCGGAGACTAAAACATCTGGTATCCAGCTTCACCCCAGTGAATGAAAGACTTGCTGCAATTCGAATAAAAGCTAAATTCTTCAACATCAGCTTTATTTGCGCTCATGCTCCCACTGAAGAAAAGGACGAACAGACCAAAGATATATTTTACGAGAGCTTAGAAGAAACATATGACCGTTGCCCTGCCCATGACATTAAAATCATTCTAGGCGATTTTAATGCCAAAATTGGAAAGGAGAATATCTTTGGCCCAACAGTCGGGAAATTCAGTCTCCACAATGAAACATCTGACAATGGTATGAGGCTGATAGACTTTGCAGCTGCAAAAAACATGGTAGTTAGCAGTACCAGATTTAATCATCTCGATATTCATAAGGGCACCTGGCTGTCTCCAGATCAAAGAACAAGTAATCAAATTGATCATGTTGTAATAGATGGAAGACATTTATCCAGCGTACGATCGTTCCGAGGCGCAAACATTGACTCGGACCACTACCTTGTTGCAGCAAAGGTACGTACCCGTCTAAACGTTGCAAATAAAGCACGAACAGACTCAACGCGGAAGTTGGACATCGATATGCTGCAAACACAACAGATAGCCACAGCATATTCCACTCAACTAGCCCAATTGCTTAACGCGAGCTCTCCTTGTCCCGATAACATAACAACACAATGGCAACATATTGCCCACTCCATGCAAACAGCCGCAAAATCCATACTTGGATTCCAGAGACCTCCACAAAGGAATTCAGGAGTGTCGTGCTGCTACCGAAGAGAAAAATGCGGCATATAGAGCTACTTTACAATCAGTAGCAACGCGTAGCGCGCGAGAGAGATATCGGGAGAAAAGGAGAGAAGAGAAACGTCTTTTCCGCAAGAAAAAGAGAGAAATGGAAAAGCGGGAGTGTGAAAAAATCGAGATGTACAGGAGCCAGAATGAAGTCCGAAAATTCTACCAAAGAGTGAAACATCAAACAGATGGCTTTGGTACAGGCACATCCTCCTGTAGAGACCAGCAAGGTAATCTGGTAACAGATACAGATAGCGTGCTCAGGATATGGAAGGAACATTTTTCCAATCTGCTGGTATCCAATATTAGCGAAGACGATGATACCACAGATCCAATCCCAGAAGATGGTATAGAATGTATACCGCCCGGCCAAGATGAGGTAAAAACAGCAATCAACCGGCTGAAGAATAATAAAGCAGCAGGAGCCGATGGCTTACCAGCCGAGCAGTTTAAAACCGGAGGCGACGCGCTGATAAGGTGTATGCATCAGCTAGTTAGCACCATATGGCAGGAAGAACGCGTACCTGACGATTGGAACCTGAGCATCCTATGTCCCGTCCACAAGAAAGGAGATAAGACTGTATGCTCAAACTATAGGGGCATAAGTCTTCTCCCTATTGCCTATAAGATAGTGTCAGGGATATTGTGCGAACGACTAAAGCCAATGGTCAACGAAATAATTGGACCATACCAATGTGGCTTTAGACCTGGCAAGTCCACCATTGACCAGATATTTACCCTGCGGCAAATCCTAGAGAAGACCCAAGAGATGCAGATGGACATATTTCACCTTTTTGTCGATTATAAAGCAGCATTCGACAGTCCCATCCGATCAAAGGTATTCCACGCAATGTCTGAATTTGGTATCCCTGCAAAGCTCATCCGGCTTTGTAAGATGACTTTAACTGATACTAGGTCCTCAGTTAAAATTGGAAAGAACCTCTCCGAAGAATTTTGTACCAAAAGAGGTTTCAGACAAGGAGACAGCCTTTCGTGTGACCTATTCAACATTTTGCTGGAAAAGGTAATACGAGATGCAAATGTCAAAAGAAATGGCACAATTTACACCAATAGCCTCATGTTACTTGCCTATGCTGATGACATAGACATCATGGGACGATCAGTAAAAGAAGTAACAGATACCTTTATGAAGGTCGAAGGAGAATCTGCTAAAGTGGGTCTGGCGGTAAAATGCGGGAAGACTAAGTTGATGGTGTCGACGCGCAATGCGTCCATAGAGATCGGGCCAACTGTTGAAGTTGGTTCCTATAATTTTGAGGTAGTAAAAGACTTCGTTTACCTCGGCACCGCCGTAAACACAACAAACGACATCAGTTATGAAATAAAAAGAAGAATTGTATTGGCCAACGGATGCTACTTTGTCTTAAGTAAGCACTTCAAAAACAAAGCCACAACTCGTCAAACAAAAATAACGCTTTACAAAACACTGATACTACCCGTGCTGATGTATGGTTCCGAAGCCTGGGTACTTGCGCAAGCAGATAAGGCAGTGCTTGGCGTGTTTGAGAGAAAAATTCTTCAAAAGATCTACGGACCGATCTGCGTTGACGGTGAATATCGACGTCGTATGAACCACGAGCTGTATCTGCTATACAACGACATCAATATAGTTAAACGCGTCGAGATGCAGCGATTGCGTTGGCTAGGCCATATAATAAGAATGAGCGATGATGAACCCGCTAAAAAGACGTATAAATTCGAGCCACATGGCGGTGCACGCAGAATTGGCAGGCCAAAGAATAGATGGCGCAAACAGAAAGCGAAGCACTAAACAGAGAGAATTGGAGATCTTTTCTTAGTTCGGTCTATGGAACAAATGTTCTGTAATGGGCCAGCTAAGTAAGTAAGTAAGTAAGTAAAATTGTTAACATTGACCTTGAATTCCTCTGCAATCGCTAGACCGAATTTTGTGGCATTTGATATGTCGGAAAGCTGAAAGTAGCTTCGTTCCAGAACTTTAAAGTTTTCACACATTTAACACATTTTTCCCCAAAATGCGTTCCCCTACACCAAAAAAAGTTGCAAAATGTTCACTTCTCTTTGAACAAAAAGAAGAAGAGAAGAGAAGCTGAGAAGCTTTCTCTTTAGAAACTTTTTACACGACAAATTTGGGCGAGCAAAAATGTGCAACATGTTTGCCGGCTTCTGATTGGCTGACATGTCGACTTTGACATTTGTTGCAGATTTGTTGACGTTTCTGCCATTTTTCCGTTCCTGTACATTTTGGAAAAATGTGTATGTTGGGCTCATTTTCGACAGTTTGCTCTTTTGACACTTTTATCGTTAAAAAGTACTGGAACGAAGCTAGTGTTATCTGTCAAACAAAAAAAAAAAAAAAAAAAAAATTATGAAAATAAATCTGTCTGTTCAAAATTTACAGAGTTTTGTCCAGGAAAAAACCAATTCTGAACCACTGTGCGCCGTTGAATATTTTATGTCGCCTGGCCTGGGAATCAAACCAAGGCGGGTGTGAATGCCAATGCACTACGGCGACGCCCTATTTTTTAACGTTCAACTAATATCTTCTACATTCTTCATTGTCCCTCGATTTCTACCATCTTCAGTTTCCTCTTCTCCTTCCCCATCCCGTTTTTTCCCCTTCTTTTCTCTCTTCAGGGTGAAAACAGTGGACCATCTCATACAACCTTACCTATAAATTTTAAAATTTTTATAGTTTAGTTTTTATGGGATATGTATATTATTAATATATAAAAATATGGAACTATTTCGAAAAAATGCACGGAATTATGCTACCCAAATATAAGTAAAAACTGTTAATAAAGGAGGCTAAAATCTTCAATTACAATACCTCAAACTCGCCCACGATTATATCGTGGTTATATCCCAATATATACCAATAATGTTGATCCTATCAAATGAGTCTAAATCCTTCAAAGTATTTCACATACATAACTTAATCATTATTTTTGCTTAATTATTTGAAATCCACTGTACCAGTGGAACCACTGTGCTTTCCTTGGAATCTATTATTGGGCATAATGACAGATGAATGAAATTTAATGGCACACTGTGCATATCTCAAACATTGTTTATTTTGTCATGCTAAGAAGAAAATTTGTTGAATCATTTTCGATGCCGGCTGCCATGAAAGGTACTACTGTGCCGCCAATTTGTTATTGGTACACAATAATTTGTTTCTGTTTCGTTTTTCCCCTGCCCTCTCAGCGTAGGAACAACTACAACAGAACATACGAATTTCGAAAATAATTCTCTGAATATAAATTGTCGTTTACATGAAAAACTAACATACAAAAATTCTCTTCGAAAATCGTATGCAATTTCATGTTCTCAGGCTCTTCTCCTTCGGTGTGGCCGTCGCGGTGGTGATCCATCAAATTCAATAAACATTTCTTTTTCTTCATTGAGAAAAGCAAAGCAAGTCAAGTGTGCCGTCCGTGCCACATGGTTTTTTTTTCTTCGGAACACATTAATTGTGATCTGTTTCTTTTTTTCTTGCCGTTCACTATGGATGGGGGAGGTGATGGGGCTAACCAACCAAGCACCCAAAAGACAAGACAACAAACTCTACACATTTGCATTGGCAAGGGCAGCAGCATTGGAAATTTAAAAAGAAAACTCAACTATTGCGGCTGTATTTCTGTGTATTATTTTATTTTTAATATTTTTAAATTTCATATTTACCCATTTTGGATTAAGATTTGTTAGAATTGATTAGATTTGTATTATTAGTGATGACAATAAAAAATTAGTTGTTAATGATTTTTTTTGTTAAACATTTTCCACCATGATTTGAAGAATTTCACATTGCTTCTTAAAATTTTGCTGCTAAAAATAATAAAATTTCAAGGGGTTTCTTTTAGCTGATTCTGGGTTACATTTTATTTTTTTCACAGTTTAAAATACCTTTTTTTTAAATTAATTTGTTTTATTTTTTCTATAATATTGTTAGAATATTTTTTCCAAAATATATTTCACTCTGCACTTGGACCTTTTTTCTTTAGAACCTAGACCTTGCATAAGTTTGGTGGTCTAGTTATTAAGGCCTTGTTCCTTCGTTGTTCTGATGTTTTTCAATCGACCCGTCGCGTTTAATTTTTAATGTTCGTTGTTCTCATTGCAATCCCCGTACTAAACTGAATAAAAGTTTTCGAATTTTTGTTGGCCGAAACAGCAGCACAGAAGTCATTACGAAGAAAACATATTTCCGTTGTAAGACCCACCAACAACAATTGTCTGGTATGTCTGTACATCTCATCTCTCATATGAGTACTTGTTGTATGTATGCCATTAAGTACAATTTGTTATATATGAGCAATTCCACATTAGATGGTATTTTATGCATGCCCCTGTTTCCGTCAATGCTGCTTATTTATGTCGATGACTCTAAATGATGATTTGTTTCCTATGCTAAGCATTGAATACAAATCTAAACGCATCATGTTTGAGGTTAAATGGGCGATACACTAAAATAGGGAACTATTTTGCTTCCCACTTATGGAGCTAAATCCTAATATGGACCAATAGTGTCGATTTTTTTTGGAAATCGCAGTCTGAAGTGAACAGAACTCGACTTCGAGTGGCTCGGCTAAAAACTTCAGAACGATCGATGAACAGCCCTTAAACTGTTCTTAAGCGGACATTTTGAACATTTGTGAGGGAGGTACATGAAGGTGTTGCCCGATAATTACCTTCTTGTAACGTTATGTTGTTTGGAAGAAATTTTACGACGAGGAATATCGTAAACAGGACTAAGGTGCTGTCTATCAGGCTCGGGTCTCGTGCCTCTCAAGAAAAGGCATTATTTATATACCCTAAATCATAGTATGGATGGTATACTAAGTAAATTAAGTCAAGTTCCAAGGTGGTCTATACGACGCACGTTTTGGTATAGCCCCCATATAACGGTACCTTCCGATTTTAGGTGTTTCGAAGTGTTTAGCAAAAATGTTAAACGTAGATAGCTGTAATTTAACATTTGAGGTTCCCAGTGACTTCGAGTTTCTTGGGTAAAAACTTCAGAGCGATCGATAAACAGCCACTAAGCTGCACTTAAGCGGACATTTTGAATATTTGTGAGGGAGGTACATGAAGGTGTTGCCCGATAATAACCTTCTTGTAACTATATGTGTTTGTATATGTTGTTTGGAAGAAATTTTACGATGAGGAATATCGTAAACAGGACTAAGATCCTGTCTATCAGGCTCGAGTCTCGTGTCTCTCAAGAAAATGTAATATTTATGTACCCTCCACCATAGTATGGAGGGTATACTAAGTAAATTAAGTTAGCCAGGTCAAGTTCCTCGATTTGGTATGGCCCCTATATAATGGTACCTTCCGATTTTAGGTGGTTCGAAGAGCTTAGCAACAATTTGTAACGTAGCTAGCTGTAATTTAACATTTGAGGTTCCGACTGGTCGCTAAACTTCTACTCCAAGAATTGTTAACATAGATCCATGTTTTGGTATTGCTCCCATATAACGGTACCTGTCAATTTATGGTATTTTTAAGATTTTAGCTACAATTTTCCACCGAACTAGCTGTAATTTTCTATTTGAGGTTTCCTGCAGTCACGAAACTTCTCCACTAAAAATGGTCAACATAGGTCCATGTTTTGGTATAGCCCCTGTATAACAATACCTCCCGATTTTAGATGTTTTGAGGAATATAGCCACATTTAATGAGCGAACTATCTGTAATTTGGCGAGAAGACCAAGTTGATGGTGTCCACGCGCAATGCGTCCATTGAGCTCGGACCGACTGTGGAAGTTGGTTCCTATAATATTGAGGTAGTAAAAGACTTCGTCTACCTCGACACCTCCGTAAACACAACAAACGACATCAGTTGTGAAATAAAAAGAAGAATTGTATTGGCCAACAGATGCTACTTTGGTTTAAGTAAGCAGTTTAAAAACAAAGCCACATCTCGTCAAACAAAAATAACGATCTACAAAACACTGATACTACCCGTGCTGATGTATGGCTCCGAAGCATGGGTACTTGCGCAAGCAGACATGGCAGTGCTTGGTGTGTTTGAGAGAAAAATTCTTCGAAAGATCTACGGACCAAGCTGCGTTGACGGTGAATATCGACGTCGCATGAACCACGAGCTGTATCTGCTATACAACGACATCAATATTGTTAAACGTATCGAGATGCAGCGATTGCGTTGGCTAGGCCATATCATAAGAATGAGCGATGATGAACCCGCTAAAAAGGCGTATAAACACGGACCGCTTGGCGGTGCACGCAGGCCAAGGAATAGATGGCGCAAACAAGTGGATGATGAGATGAAAAGGCGCGGTATTCCAGAAAGCGAATCAACAAATAGAGAGAATTGGAGATCTTTTCTTAGTTCGGCCTATGGAACAAATGTTCTGTAATGGGCCAGCTAAGTAAGTAAGTAGGAAAAGTTTTTAACTACCTCAAAATTATAGGAACAGTTGGTCCGAGTTCTGTGTACGCATTGCGCGTCTATACATCGACTTGATTTTGTTTTGTCACCGCTTACGTTTACTACCTTAAAGGTATCAATTACTTATTTTACTGCTCCAACAAGAAGAAAGTGAAGAGATCACGCTAAGGACTGTCTCCTCGTCTGAAACCTTTTTTGGAACTAATCTGTTCGGAGAGGTTCTTTCAATTCAACTGAGGACCAGGTATCAGTTAGTGCAATCTACATGTTTATCCTACCAGATGATGCTAACTAACTGATGCATACACCTTATCAGCGTGTCGCCTTCGGGTTTGAACAGCTCGATTGGTAAGGTATCGGCTCCCGCTGCCTTATTATTCAGGTGGTTTGTTGCTGTCATCTTGGGTGGTATACACTCAATACCATCTTCTGTGATTGGATCTGAGCTATCTTCGTCGTCTTCCCTAGTATTTATCCATGAGCACACATCTGTGTCAGTTACCAAATAGTCTCTACAAGAGGATGTGCCTGTACCAAATCCATCAGTTTGATGTTTTACTCTTTGGTATACATTTCCAACTTTATTCTAGCTTCTGTATATCTCGATTTTTGCACATTCCCGCTTATCCATCTATCCCCTAGCGAAAAGACGTTTCTAGCAGCACGACACTCCTGGACGTACTATGTATGGGTTGCTTCGTGGAGGTCTCTGGTATCCAAGTATGGATTTTGCGGTTGTTTGCATGGATTGGGAAATACTTTGCCACTGAGCTGATATGTTATGGTAACGAGGAGTGCTTTGATTAAACAATTGGGTCAGTTGAGTGGGATATGCTGTGGCTATCTATTGTAATCGCAACCATGTGATCCGAGTCCATGTTTGTTCCTCGAAAGGATTGTACATCCAACACGACTCGATTAAGGCCTTCCATTTATCAGAACGTTATAAATTTGATTTCTTGTTTTTAGATATGGGGACAGCCAAGTGCCCTTTTGAATGTCGAAATGCTTAAATCTGGTACTGTGAAGTGTATCAGCCTCATTCCATTGTCAGTTGTTACACTGTGGATACTCAATTTTTCCGACATTTGAACAAATGATATTCTCCTTTCCAATATGGGCTTTTAAATCGCCAAGATAATTTTTAATGTTATGGCCGATGATATCGTCCTTGTCTTCAGGGGAATCATGAAGACTAATGTTGAAATCTTCTTTCACTGGGATGAAGCTGGAGACCAGATGCTTTAACTTCCGACCTGCAACTTCAAAACCGCGCCTAAATTCATGCTTTATGTTACGTGGCCCCTAAACCATTTGGCCCTTAAAACGTTTACGGGGCTCGTCGACTTGAGAGGGGTTGGTTTTGCTTTTTCTTTTTTTTGTTTTTCTGGATGGGTGGGATGCTAGCTTAACCCACGTTTTAACGTTGGTATGGGCAAAGGCGCGTAACTTGTCAGCTCACCACCTTTGACGGGTGTTTAACGCATCTCCCCAGGCGACCTCAAGGTGAGGTCAGTGTTCACTTGAGATGTAAGAGATGCCAAAAAAAGGCCTGAGTTATGCCATTGTAAAACCGGTCCAAGTCGTTGCGTGGTATCTTTCATCCCCTTCGTCACACCTAAACGAAAATTGTAGGGTTATATTTAGACGAAATTAAATGGTGAGCATGAATGCCAATTCTAGGACGATGTCTAAATTATGCAATCGACAGAAAGCCCTCGACTTGGTTTATTTTCATTATTAAAGAGTGAGGGTTTATCTCCGTGGGAAAAAACCAAAGTATTCATGTAATTGTCCTTGTGCGAATACCTGTTGGAATACCGGTTAATCGTTCCGGGTCATTAACATCAGTCGAGTTCTCGATCGTTGAGACTCGTCAACGTAAATTGGTTTTCTCGAACAGAATTGAATATTCAGCAATCAACACGGTTCCGAATAACCGATCATCGATCTGTACATCTTTTGACTACAGCCGTAAAACGTTGTTGTCGATCATCCTACTATCGGCCAAATAACCTTTACCTAACATACATATCTAAAATTCATGTTTAGTTCAATACACCAGCCATTGACCATGAAGTTTGCCAATCAAATCACTGCCATGGGATCTTCAGTTAGCCAGAGTCGAAGAAAAAAGTATAAAAATTGGATAATTTCAGAAGATTTTTGCTATTTTTACCATTAAGAACGGTTCATAGACATTTCGCATGTTCCAGAAAGTTGTTTATTGATGCCTTTGCTACAATATTGTGGTTGATTGTTTTCTTGAAATTTGAAAGGGTTAGTTTCTATGGAGCAGAAGCCGAGAAAAGAGGATAAAAATCGCAATTGTTTTGCTATTTTGACCATTAAGATCCGTTTCTACAGAGTTCGTATATTCTAGAAAGATGTTTATTGAGATCTGAGGTATATTTTTGTAGTTGGTTGTTTGCTTCAAATTTGATCGGTTTGATAGCTGTATAACAAAACTTGAGAAAAATTTTTAAAAGAAATTGGACCATGGCTATTTTGACCTTGCAGATGAAGTTTGATGGATTATATGTGTTCACAATTTTTGTTCTTTAAGACAAGAGCTACAACTTTGCCTCTGAGATTAATTCAAATTTCCTAACGGTTTGGAAGATATAGTCCTGACTAAATGACCGTTTTTACATCAAAGCCTCAAACCTTTGGATGCCTATAACCGCGAAAGTTGATGATATACGAAAAAAGGCGAAACACGTGTCCTCTCTTTTTTGGTCTTCTATCACGCTGCGGTGTAAGAATATGGTTAATAATTTTCGTGTTGCACAGTGTAATATCACAGCCACTATTTGAGAACAAAAGTTTAGTAAAATGATATTTCTACATTCTCAGCATAAATATAGAAAACTGTTACTCACGAGTATTCGCGAGGGACAAGGAAGACTTTACACAAATCAATGATTTTAAAAAGACTTAAATTTTAATACAAAGCATTTTTATAAAGATGTTATGCATGGCAGAAATGTAGAGAAAATGGATTTTAACCACCGCCAACATTAAAATTTTAAAAATCTCATACACCGGTATCTGTAACCAAGTACAATACACGGTAATGACATAGCACTTTTAACTGCAACATGAAAAAAGCTGAATAATATTGTCCTTTAGGCTAAGAAAGCACGACTAAAAATAAACTTAAAAACAGAACTTAAATTATGAGGATTCATAGAAGAATGAATTTGAATGTCTAGGCAGCATGTTTACAAAAGATGTTGATGTCGGAAATAGAATTCAAAATGCATGATGTGATATGGGAAACGCTAAATTAAAAATAATAAACAGATAAATTCTTTAAAATCACGGGAATGGTGTCGAAATGTATTTCTGACTAAGTCTGCGAACATGATAAAGGGCTTTCTTGACTATGACATTGAAACTGTTCTAGGCATGTTGGTCAAAAAAAGAATGAGATAGACTATAAATTTGTGATCCTAAACATAGCACATCTTAATTAAAACCGATGCGATTGAAAAGAGAGCTGTATTTTATTTAAAAATATATTCTGTTCAATTGACTATCTTCAATTTAATGCACCTTTTTAACTTACGTCCAAAATACACTTTTAAAGACCAGTCCAATTCTTCAGCTCGGGCGCTACCACCGTTGTCTCGAAAATTAATTTGGAAGCAGATGCTCTCATAAGTTTCGCAAATATAGCGATTATAAAAGAATAGGCACCCGTAATTCGTCTACAAATACATAGAATTTTGGAGCAGGGGATATTCCTGATCATTTTGTGAAAATTGCATGAAATTAGGTTCAGTTGTTTTGGAAAATAATGTAGTGAAAAGAGTGGGCGTTGTCATCAGTTTTCAAGATATAGCATATTTAAACAAAGTGGTCGTGGTCAAGTCTTTGGATCGTATAAAAGGAGGTAAGGTCGGAGACACAACCACAATTGTCTCGAAAAATAATTTCCTAACCGCCGATACATTCGTAATTATTTTAAATATAGTATTTTTTTAAAAACTAGGGTATATGCGAAGTATCCCGCACCCCCCGAAACTAAATTTGTAGCCTATTTTTACTGGGGGCCATCCCTGTACATTCCATGACAATTTCACGAAAATCAGGTCAGTAGTTTTATGTAGAAAAAATTAAAATCAAAAATTGAAAAAAGTGGGCGTGGTCCAATTTTCTTTGCATAAAAACCTAAGTTGGGTTATGACGAACATTTCAAAAAAAATAGCTATGCAAATCGGTCCAACCATTCTCAAGTGATACCATTACCAACGAACGACATTTGATTTTTATTTATGTATATCGATTTCTAGCAAGCGACGATTTATATTATTAAAAATTTATTATATAAAATTTAAGTTTTTCCAATATCATCTTAACGGATACTAGAAAAGGAGGGCTTCTTGAAAAACATGGTTCATATGCCAATAAAAGTTGTGAAAATAATCTTTAATCATAAAATAGTTGAATAGGGTTATATAAGTCAGCATTCCCAGCAAAATGTTTGTAGCCAAAGAAGTAGTTAAATCATGAGTGCAAGTGATTCCGGACTACATCTTTTTACGTGAAAGAAGTCATGATTTTTACAAGGGCATGGTGCAGTGAGGATACTGTCTAATTTACTTCTTAAGCACACATTTTGCATTAGTTCTTTGTAGTGAATAAATCACAACAACATATGATTCAACTACTTCTTTGGCTACAAACAAAGATGTAGTTCGAAATCACTTTTATTATTTTTTGTATACAAATTACTTTTTATGGATGCAAACATATTGCTGTTATTATAATTAACAAGAAACAAATTAAGTTCTTTGTCTTTTTAAGTTTTTTTTTGCAAAATTTTGAAATTTCTAAAATGTGAAAAATTTATGAAATGGATTCAAATCGGACATTGTCAAAATGTGAAGAACGGACTGCATTTTTCATGACTCTGCGTGGACTGCTTCAAAAAAAGCTATTCAATCACTACTTCACAAGGAACAACTTCAAATAAATTTTGCTGGGCTGTTTTGCCAAGGCATTTGAAGTAAGAGATATTTTGCAAAAGCATTTGAGGTATGGTTTGCTAAATATCTATATCGTATTTACTTAATTAAACATTAATTTATCGTAAATAGGCAAGAATATTTGACTAAGGAATAAATCTACTTATTCAAAAATGTCTATGTTTCTGAAAAAGTTTCCATTGATATGTCGACGACTGTATGTATGTGCAGTTTCTCGCATATTTGCAATGAGTTGAGCTCTTCAAATGTTAATAAGTTTTAAAGAGGCAAGCAAACAAATGTAGCTAAATCTTCTACAAGAAATATTTTTGAAGAAGATTTTAATAGTCCATGTCTGTGCAGTGCACTATAGGTAATTTTGACAGTTTTTTAGGCAAAAAGTCAAGTTTTTCAATTATAAAGAAAAATAATTTTTTAGTTGTTGTTGGATTTACAACATGTCAAAAAGTATTCAGCCCAATTATAAACATCATATCACCGTGAGATTTCTCACACTCGCCTCCTCCCTTATTATAAACATCATATCGCCGTGAGCGCTGTTGTGTTCTCACTCTTCCCTTACTATAAACAACAAAGGGGTGAACAAAACTCACGTT
Organism: Musca autumnalis; assembly: GCF_047663935.1. Taxonomy (NCBI): domain Eukaryota; kingdom Metazoa; phylum Arthropoda; class Insecta; order Diptera; family Muscidae; genus Musca; species Musca autumnalis. Next base: position 300,192,213 of record NW_027411644.1, on the reverse strand, counting down.
CGTGAGAAAAGTAGCTATTATAAATGTAAAAAAGTGCGAAAAAGAGGCAATTTTCTGGTGAGAAATCTCACTTAAGAAATCAAAGTGAGTTGAACAAAAAAATGTAAGGATGGACATTTTTTACAAAAAAAGGAAACGAAAAATACGACAAAAATGAACCGTTTTGTATTTGTAATGATAATTAATTGTGTTTATTTGTGTTTTAGGTTAAAAGTAACAAATAAACAACTTTTAGAAATTATTTTGGCATTCATGCAGGTTCATACGGATCTTGCACGTGGTATGTACATACATATGTATCAATGACGCAAGGAAGACCACCATAAATCGAGTTTGGCGTAATTTGGAGGGGGAGCTGAACTCATCGCTGAGTGGATGAAAGCATGGGCGTTCCTGCAACTTCACTGCAGTTGTATGTAAAAAAAAATCGTCTAGGTGGTGAATAGTGTGGCAGTGGATTAAGCGGCGTATATTTTCATATTTCTCAGACGGAAGATCTGTACGAAGTCAGGTATAACAAGTATAAACGAATCGGCCGGCTTTGCCGACAGAGATATACCCTCAGCCTGTGTGGATTGAAATATTTTTTTTTCAAAGAAAAAGAAATGTATGGGCGGAACCGACAGAAATATGGATTGGATTAAAGCTCAAACATTTGCGGGGGATATCGATAGATAGGGCTTTTGTACCATTCTAGCTTACGAAATGCATAATATCGGGCCACTAGGGAAACCTTCAGTAAAAATGTCCAAAGCATCCTCAGACCCAGACCCTCAGACAGACGCTTATCATTTTAGCAAATATTTTCAAACATTTGTGGGAGAGGTACCGGAAGCAATGGACCTAAAAGCACTACCATCGAATTTCATCTAATATTCAAAGAAATATTACGATATACAAAGTGTGGACGAACGCAGAATTCGGTTCGAGCTCTACAGCCACTACATATGGTGCCATAGGTGTTTTATTTTACAACTTTCGGGCTGTTTTCTCAAGAAGTATGGACTGAAAAAACGTTTACTGTCGTAATTGAGACAGAGAATGCATGATGCGTCAACAAAAATCAAAGTGATTCGAGAACAGGTCTTACAGTGAATTTATCCAAAATTTTGTGTGGGAGGTTCCCGAAGGACTGAACAAAACAAATATAGTCCATATTCGAACCTGATCTATATCTGGTAAATATATTAGGATGTGTAAAGTATGGACCAAATCGTTCACTCCCATCGTTATCGTGCGCACAATTTTTCCGAACATTTTTGAATATTTTTGGGGGAGGTACCTGAAGGTGTGGACCGATATGGCTTATCTTCGAACTTAAACTAAGTTTGCACAAAATATTACGAAGGCCACATTTTGGACCGACTCAGTAGATCCGTTCGAGAGTTATCTTGCGCTCCAATTACTACACACGGTGTCATAGGGTTTTTTTTGCACCTTTAAGGCTAGTTTCTCAGGAAGTGTGGACTTGCCCCTGATGAAACTTGTACCGTCGTATCAAAGCGATTCGAGAGCAGGCCTTAAACTGCACTTAAGCAAAATTTTGTGTTGGAGGTACCCGAAAGGGTGAACCAATAGGGTCCATATTGGAACCTCATCTATGTCTGGTAGGAATGTCACGATGTGCAAAGTATGGACTAATTCGGTTACTCCCTTCAAGAGTTATCGTGCGGACAATTTTTTCGAACATTTTTGAACTTTTGTGGGGGAGGTACCTGAAGGAGTGGACCGATATGGCCAATCTTCGAACTTAAATCAAATCTGGACAAAATATTTCGATACCCAAAATTTGAACCGAATCGATTGATCCGTTCGAGAGTTATCGTGCGCACCAGCCAGACAGACAGACGGACAGACAGACGGACGGACATTGCTAGATCGACTCAAAATTGTCTGAAACGGATATCGTACAAACATACTTGGGGTCTAAAACCATTATTTCGATGAGGCACATTTTTGGCCGTATCAAAGTGTAAATACCCTCTTTAGCCTAAAGGCTGAGGGTATAAAAACTGGCAAATTCGTACAAAAGAGCATCGAAAACTAGTTGATGAACAAAAGAAACGTATCCAAAAGTTTTTTTTTGTTTGTTTTTTGAAAAAATGGGTCTACATGTGGATAAACCAAAATCTGGCGGTCTTGGGAATAGCAATGATGGCAATACTGAAATAACTGGTATTAACGTTGGGTTAATATATAGTTCAAAAATAATTCTTATTGCAATTTGTTGCCAATTTCCTTTGAATATTACGAAATTACAAGCATTCTGTCACAATACTGCCAAACAAATCCTTCAAAAATATCCTTGGCTTCCAATGACTGCAACAATACATAAATTGTTAATTCTTTCTAAAGAGATAATTGAAAATACAATTCTTCCGGTAGGCTGTTGTGGAGGAGATGCGGCTGAGTCGCGCAATAAATTATACAAGTCGGACAGATTACATTATACGCGCAAAAATAGCAGAACAAATAATCTTTCGGACGTTTTCCATAGAGCCTTGGATATGTCCGATCCCATAATCCCATTCGAGGGGCGGTACCCAGCAAATGTTGTAATATCTTTCCAGTTTGAACTCACCGTCCATGTAGAAGTTGATGACTTCGGACTTCTTCTAAACTCCACGTAAGACATCTTGAAATGGCTACCATTATTGTTCCGTGACACAGCCTGACACAGTGGTGCAATGGATAATGAAAATTTCAGGACATTAGTACTCGAAAAGAAATCGTAGACATTTCGCTGATGTGACATGGTCGTAGATAATTTCTTAGCAAAGTAGGTTCTTCCGCAACAAAATAACGACTATCTTCCGTTACGGTTTTATCTCTTGGACGACATTTTTTGGTTCAAGATACTCTTTGCTCCTGGGACTCCTTTGGTCTTAAGTTCGGCATGATGATATGATATTTCAGTCCTCTAAGCTACCAGAGAATCTGAGAGAATGGAGGTGGTCTGTTTACGGAGACGATGATCGGAAGAGCCAATTTCTGACCAGAGGCCTAATAACGGTATTCGATTCGATCGAGTATTTGCTGAAATGCCCACAACGTAACCCTCACGTCTTTCGGGATTTCAGGTGACGATATGTATGTATATCCGATAAAAAGAAAGACTTTTGCGCCCACTTGTTTTTTACAAACATTATCAACATTATCTCAAAAATCATGTTTAGGCAAATTCATTTGAAATAGCTCAACATCTCTCTTGTATTTCAGCCAAAACGTTATGATGAGAAATTTTTTAATTTCTTGAATACTTTTCTGTTTCTTTGTTTCAAAAACCTCAATATACAATGTATTAGACTTGAATGCAATAAGGTTTTCAAATCTGTTTTATATGTATGTATGTATTTTTGCAAATATAGTATAAGAAATACATACATACGTATTTGTAAACAAAAAATTGGGATAAAAGCCGGCAGCGATTGAACTATTTGTTGAACAATAGAAGAAATGAATGAAAATAATATGTATGTACATACATTCATTTGCCGTACACGAGTAAACAGTGGAGACTATAATGCAAATGATTTCAATGAAAAAAAAGTAATATAAGGTCAAGTGTACAATATTATTATCCAACGCAAAACAAGTACGAATTATGGCTTTTATTCTAAAAATAATATTGATATCAAATGCAAAATTGTAAATAGAGACCTGACTCAGTCCACACAATCCTATGTATTAAGAGAAACACGGAATCAGCCCAAACATTGCGATTTGAAACTAATATTACAGATCGTTGGTATATTTTTTGTCATTGAAAATTAATATGTCAGTTTAAATTTATGTTGACTAACCCCCTGTTTTTGTAAAAATTTTTGTTCTTCTCACACGAATTGTCAAATTTTGTAGTTCGACTTACTAGCCTTAGCGCAAATGGAGAGCGCTGATTTCTAAATGATGAATTCTTAACTATATGTATATGGAACTCATCTACGAAAAATTAAGTATATATGTCATCTGTGGGCTGAGCTATGGATGCCTAAATTATAGACGAACGAACAAAAATAAGTAAACAGGGGGTAAGAAAACGAATAATGCATCATAATTGCATGAACATGTTTACAAACATTTATTTTAAATAAACTTGTTTTCACTCAATTCTTAAATATCTAACAGTATCTTCTACTAAATTCTAAATACTTTCTAATATTTAATTATAAATAGTAATCACACATTTAAATTTTAACAGTAGAAAAATAATGAAAGTTAAGTAGTTAAAGATAGTAAGAGCGAGAGCGAGACATAGCTGCAGAGAGTGAGAAATAGTGTAATAAGAGCATTAAAAACCAATACGACATCTGGCCAAAATAGCTTCCATAATCATTTGAAACCATTCGGTAGAGTATGTCGAATAGTCAGCGGTACGAAAGAGATTAACTTTAGCTTCAGTACTTAATGTTGAACACAAATAATAATTAATAGCCATTTCAGTTAACTCCACATGATAGTTTTTCATTGACCATTCCAAAACATTGAGGCAATTGGTTTCATCCAATAATGCAATCAGTAATTCCAATACAAATTGTTCCATTTCGGGTATAATATAGATGCGTGACATTTCAAAAGCTTCCAATAGGGCATAATATTGATTTGCTGGAGGTATATTGTATTTCAGCTTTTTCGATTGCCTTACAATTAGGTTGAGGAAGTAACGTAGACCACTCACTGAATAGTTGCGCAAATGTATTTCACCTTCTTTGCCTTCACGAAAATCACTATTCAACATGGTATTGAAAACTTCACTGGTTGAACAAAGCATTGCTTTGCTAAAAGCAATGGCAGTGATTGTTTCGGGATTATCAGCAGCAATTGAATTGGGTTTCTCATTTACTTTACTACCGGTAGTTGTGGGTGCATGTACCACAAAACGCATATCACAGTCTTTTTCTTGTAGACATTGTCCGGCATTGTCCTCTAGAAATTCTTCATATTCATCTAAACGTTTTTCCATATCCAACTGTGGCACGTGGATACCCAAGGTATAGCGTGACATGCATGTAAGGGCATCCACTGCCTCGTCAGTAAATTCATCTTGTTTTGAACTTAATATAATGCCCAGGAGAAGCGTGAGGGCATTGCCGTCATTAAGGAACTGATAGAGCAAGGGTTTGCTGCGTATTAAATAGCCAACGGTGATGGCTGCACGTTTTTGTGATAGCTCATCATCGCTGCGCAATAAACGGGCCAACTCCTCCTTGCCATAATTGCACTCACTGACAGAGGTTAATGTTTCCAAAAATCCAAAACCATCTTTACTTGTCTGAAATGAAAAACGAACAATATTTACAATATTTTTATTTCCGAAGAAATCTCCATTTGCAGTCTTACCTCCTTTACTTTTGTCAATTGATACAATTGATGAGATATACCCTGTTTTATGACATTGCCAAAGAACTGACTTTCCCTGGAAAAATAAGAACATATTTATTACAAAATTTTGCGAGCAATGAATTTTGCACAACTTACAATAAAATATTTGTTAGTGATCCTGCAAAATCGGTATTGACCCCAAACATATTCAATGCCTTTATTAGGGTATTCATAGTTTCCGGTTTACCCAGGTCAATACTTTTCTTTGTCAAACATGTTACCCGGAATAGTAAGTTGTTAATAACGTCTATGGTGTTGTGAGGTAAATGTCCCAGTTGAGGCAATTTTACGGCAGGTACATCTGAAAAAGAAAAACATTTCAATTTAAGAAGGAGGTCCTTATATATGACCAGATTGGATGTTTAAATGCCATATCAATGAAGAAATATAAATACTAAGACAGTCGTGGAGACGCTTATTGTCGACCAGAAGGAAGTCTTTATAGATAATCCGAAAGGAGATTTAGGGGAGTCTTTATAGACGACCGGAAAGATCCCATTCTGGTCAGTCTTTACAAACTACCCGAAGGGAGTCTTTATGGACCATAAAGACACTTTGTACACCAAAAAGAGGGTCTTATAGACGACTAAAAGAAAGGTCTTTACAGACGACCAGAAGGAGGCTTTATAGGCGACCTGATGGGACTTTTTATAGTCGACCAGAAGTGTGTCTTTATAGATGACCAGAAGGGAGTATTTATAAACAACTAGAAGGAAGTCTTTATAGACGACCAGAAGGGGGACTTCATAGAAGAGTAGAAGGGTGTCTTTACCGACGACCAGAAGGGTGTCTTTGTAGACGAACAGAAGCGTGTCTTTATAAGAGACAAGAAGGGAGTATTTATAGACAACTAGAAGGGAGTCCTTTTAGACGACCAGAAGGAGGCTTTATAGACCAACAGAAGGGAGTCTTTATAGTCGACTAGAAGGGAGATTTATAGGCGACCTGAGTGGAGTTCTTATAGACAACCAGAATGAAGTCTTTATAGATGACCAGAAAGGTGTTTTATAGGCGACCTGATATGAGTTTTTAAAGACGACCAGAAGGGAGATTTTATAAACGACTTGAAGGGAGTCTTTACAGACGACCAGAAGGAGGCTTTATAGACCAACATAATAGAGTCTTTATAGTCGACTAGAAGGAAGCATTATAGGCTACCTGAGTGGAGTTTTTATAGACAACCAGAATGAGGTTTTTATAGACGACGAGAAAGGTGCTTTTTATAGGCGACCTAAAGGGATTTTTATAGACGACCAGAAGGGAGATGTTATATACGTCTTGGGCGACCAGAAGGAAGTCTTTGTATGCATTATAGGCTTCTGGTGTACTTAGAAATGATCAGAAGGGAGACTTTGTATGCTACCTGAAGGAGGCCTTTATAGATGATCAGATGTCAAGTCTTTATAGGCGACCAGGATTGAGTGTTTATAGACGTACAGAAGGGGATCTTTATATTTGACCAGAAGGGATTCCTTATAGGTAACCAGTAGAAGGTCTTTATAGAAGATCATAGTGGAATCTTTGCAGGCAACCCTCGATTAGAATGGAGTCTGTACAAACAACCTGAAGGGAGTCTTTAAAGGAGAATAGAAGATAGTTTTTATGGACGACCAGAAGCGGCGACCAAAAATCGGTAAATTTAAAACGCAAAATTGTGAATGAAAAGTACCAATAAAAGTGGACAACACGTTGCTATCGGTAGTACCTAGCGACAACTTTATTTTGGTCGCTAACTTACCGACAAATTTGGTTAATTACCGAAATTGTAAGCGTTTTAATTTTACCAATTTTTGCCGGTAACCAAAAAATGCGTTAGAGAATACCACCACAGAAGGGAGTTCTATAGGCGATCTAAAGGATTTTTTATAGAGGACCAGAAGGGAGTCTCTTTATAGGTGACCAGAAGGGAGTATTTATAGGCTACTAGAAGGGAGTCTTTATAGTCGATTAGAATGTCTTTACAAACAACCTCAAGGGAGTCTTTATAGGCAACCAGGAGGGAGTCTTTATCGACGACCAAAAGAGATTTTTTATAGATGACCAGAAGGGAGTCTTTATAGACGACCTGGAGGGAAACTTTATAGGCTACCAGAAGGACGCAAAAGAGTTTTGTATATCAATTGAAGGTTATCCATAAGACCACAAAAAAGTAGGAGTTACAGACGAGCCCAAGGGAAAATTTCCTGTCGTAATGTTTTTAAAGGAAAGGAATAGAACGGATTTCTTATTATCGACCAAAAAATAATCCCATTTAGTAGCTTTTTCGACGGACAGTAACGTGTTTAACAGAGGACCGAAAGCTACCTTTATATGTCACAATACGGGAATAATAATAGACGTCTAGAAATCAGTATTTATGGACGACAGGCAACCTTAAATGACGACCATATGTGATGTGAAGCGAACGCTAAAACTGTTTAGTCAGCTACGGACTTGTTGCCTGACTATCACCATCTTAGGCTCCAACCGTACAAATTTGTAGAGCATTGTTTTGCGGCATATGCCGAATTCTTTGTTGTGGGACACCAAGGAATGACGTTGTAGACGTCAAGATCTATGAAGGAAAACCGCATTATATTTTGTTAATTTGAAATTTGCGGATTTTTGGCATCGAATGTCAATGAAGACTTGCCAATTGATATCAGACATCTGCAACGTCTTGGACAGGCCAACAGTTGGCACAATTGTCCTTTAGACTCAATGTCGGGACATACAACTTAAACTAAATTATAAAAAAAATAAACAATTCTCACCTTGGCTAACTTCCTCTTCATCCTCTATTAAAATACTGTCTTCTTCGGAACGGGCTGCCAAATCTAAGAGGTTCATTATTATTGTGTGGTCATTAGCATTTGCATTGGGATTGTTATATAGATGGCTAGAAGTATCTCTAGCGGTTTCATTTTCTTCATCATCGTCTTCCTCTTCATCGCTGCAGACTGGAGAATATGACTCTTCATCGGAATCACCTAAAAAGAAGCAAACAATCATAAACATGCATCTCTAAGATAATTGTTTTTTTGTTAAGTTAAATATCCCGTTATTTTGTCAACTTCTTAAATGAGGTCTTCGGACTTGGAATTGGGAAGAATAAATAAATTAAATATATAATGTATTATTCCCCAAAGCATACTACCATTATTTGGCTGATACATGTGACCACCGCCAACTGGTGACATACTGCGAGAACTACAAGGACTTGAGGGCATATTATACGATTTTGGTGAACTACTAGGCGAATCATAATCCAAATAATTTTCTTCTCGTACTTTGGCAAACTGAAAGTGAGAACAAATATTATTAAAAGTTATCTGTCCCTCAGAGATTTTGTTTACCTTGCATTTAGATTCGTTAATCAATTCTGGTAACTTTCGTTTCTTGTTTTCCGATTGTAGTTTTTCTTCTCTTTTCTTTTTGTAATAGTCTTCATCGCTTGCCAGATAATTATTTAACTCCTTGACTAGGATCAAGACAAGTCCTTCACGCAGCAGTAGATCCATACTCATGTCGTCATATTGGAAGTTGAACAAGACATTTAAAATCTAGGCAATATTGAGAAATTGATGAGGTATTATAACAATTCCACAAAAGTGTGTAAAGTTTACTCACCGAAGCCTTCTCCGCTGGTGACACAGTATCCTTTATCATCACAATAAATTTCCTAAGTGCCCCTGAACGTCTAATCTTGGAACGATTACATGCATCTGTCGATAAAATACTTATAATATGAATACAATGTCTACGTTCACTTTCGCTGAGATCTTCATCGGCCACCAACAATTCACAAGCTGCCAAAATAGCATCGGCCGAACTTAAGATATAAAATGCTCCTTGATTCTTGGAAAAATTCGAGAGTATTTTCAAAGCAGCACTACGATGTTTACTTTTCTTTTCGTCGGTAATAAAATGAACAATGGGAGCAAGAGTGCAATGAGCGCGATTTAATGAATCCCAAACCAATGAATTTATTTGCAATTCCGATATTACCAAAAGACATTTTAAAATTTCACAAACCAAATCAAGTGCTGCCTGTTCCTGAGGTATAACGTAGGCGTTGGAGTTGCGTGTTGAATTTTTCAACATTTCATGATCAAAAATATCACTACGAACACCTTCTAAATTGCGGGCAACTTCTTCGAAATATTTTTCACGATGTTGATTACGTTTTAGGCCCACCTTCAATTGGGCTTGGGCATCGCAGAGTAGTTTTTCCTCAGCATCAGCATTCGATTCATTTTTCATAATCGCTGTCAGTATGCGCAAGAGAATGGTAAAACCGGAGGATTGAAGAAAATGTTTCATAAACTGTGGATTTGCCAAAAGGAAGCGACATGAACGAAAAGCCATCATCCGCGTCTGGACATCGGAGGTATCTTCAATTATGCGACACAAAGCCTGAGCTATGGCAGGACAATGGGTAGACAACAGTTGATTGGCATCCACCTTGGCTAAGTTACCCAATAGACGACATGCTCTACATTGTATAACTGGATTAGGTATGGATTTTAAAATAGTGGCCAAAGGTATAGCAATTTTATTCTCCAATGCCTGCAAAATAAAGGAAACAAAAACAATCATTGTATTTTGCACTCTCTCCCCTCTCTTCTCATGCACTTTGTTGTTGTTGATGTCAACAGCCACTTACTTCTCTACAACTTTGTTCATCGGTGCAACAATTACCCATTATAGATAAGGCCACTTCCAAAATCTTTTCATGGGGCTTACTTAGAAACCTCACCATGGGAGCCACACCTCCCGCCTCCCGAAACAAAATAATACCATTTTTATCTTTGACAACATCTGTTCGCAATTTCGTAAGGCCCTTTACAATTACTGCCTTGTCTGTCGATGTCTTTATAACTCCCAGAATATTTTCCACCAACTGGCGATTCATTATGGCCATGCAAATTCTACAAATTCATTTAGACTTTTAAAAATATGAGAAATAAAAAATTTTCATCAGAATAGAACCAATATTAATATCGTTTTTTTCGTTTTCACTCACATACAACAAAAACCACAATAACCTAATGATTTTCGACCGTCTCCCAACAGTTGCCAGAGCCGAACTTAAAACGACGGCGGCAAAGTTCGAATAAGGAACGCAAAAGGGAATCAAGGATGAACAATGAAAACAAAGCAAAATGGCCGACTTGCTCCTTGTTTACGAAGGAGGGTGAAGCAAATTGATCGATTTGCTCTTTTGTTTACGAATGAGAGAACGACGGAACATATGAAAACGAAAACAGCTGGATAAAAATGGTAAAATTAGCTTCTTCTTTGTGATCACATTCACTGTGAATGGTTAGCCCAGATGCAATTTTGTGGAACAGTTAGTGGCGTAACGTAACGGTATGTTGGCGGTACTTTTTAATTTGAAATTAACTGAATATTAAAAAATCAATGGGTTTCAGGGCATGGATTCTTTAGATTCTTGTTCTATGAAAATTTGAAATGAAAAATATTTTCTTTATAATATTACCAGTGGAACCCGGTGCATTCTAAAGCACTGCCAATAATTAAATTAATTTTACTGCTTAACCTAAATAACGACGGGACGTACACAAATATTTCACCTTTCTACCACAACAACGCTCTCTGAGGGTCCGTATTACCCAAATACGTTGAGTACAAAATCACATTTAAAAAACCAAATCCGCGACCAAAACATATTTAAATGTTTTCATTCGTAAAATAAATATTTTTTTGCAATTAATTGGATTTCAGGTTTTGTTGAGCTTTTGTTTTCAAAATACAAAACACACACATATGTACATGCATACAAAACGTTCTGTCATAGTTGAATTTGTTCAACTTACAAAAAGTATACGCTCGACGTATTTCGGTAGTTCTCATAAGAATACATGTGTTCTACTTTTTTTACCACACACGCCCTGGGTATACGGACGTATATAGGTATGGGCCTTAAATGCAACCATTATGCCCGTTACAGAACCTGCAAGAATCTGCAAATTTTTACTACGATAACAATTTTTCCTTTATGTTATCGGAAAAAATAATAAAAATTAGTAGATTCTTACAGTTCTGGAACAGACCACATTTTTTAAATATTTATAGGATGGAGGCGTTTTCTAACCGTTCAGTGCTGTGCATGGAGCTTATGGCACGGTATTTTCCCATTGGATGTACATTTTTCCCTTTTAAAAAGAGAATTAAATTAGGAATAATAATCTTTGAAGATAGTTGTAATTTATTTTACTAATGGGAGTAATATTTTCCAAGTACGATAGGAAATGGTAGATTTCATGAGTCGGAAGAACATCAAGGACGCGGCGGTTCAAGAAACCAAGCTCAACAACAACTGTAGCTTACAACGTTGTGATGGATCGCACGAGAAGTGGAGGTGTTGAATTGGCTTACCTATTGCACCAGTTTGTACAATACAGACCTATCTCGCTTGAGCCTGTCTCTAATGACCAGAATGGAATGTATTGGGGTAGCAGTCAGGTGTGGAACTGCCGAGATAGAGTTGCTGAACGTATACATCGGCCGAGAAATAGCTGTATCTCAGATTACGAGCCTGACATTAGCCCGCTTTTGGAAGGTGATCATCGTCTGTCCTAGAGAACTTAAATGCGCATCATGAGATGTGGCATTCAGCCCTCGGAAACCACGCTGGCTGAGCAGATTGATAGCTCTACGTTTTGCACGGTCAATGAGGATGCCCCTACCAGAATTAGAGAGCTCGCCAGATATAACCATCGTGTCACCTTGTCTGACAAATGACGTTACCTGGCAACCCGTCATTTCCCTTGAATCAGACCATCTCCCAATAATTGTCTCCACTAACAGACCACCCGATTTCATCACCTCCGAACGCCGCACGTTCGTCAATCATAGGAAAGCTGATTGGCCGAGTTGTAGAAAGTTCACCAATTACCGCTTCAGAGAACTGCCAAATCCTTCTGATGTTCGGGTAGCGGACAGGACGTTTCGAGTAATCATCACTGCTGCAGCCACTCGCCATATCCCTGCTGATCGAATACCCGAAATAAGACCAAACTTCCCAGCAGAGGCGACGGGATTAGCAAATGAGTGTGATGAGCTTCGTCGAGCCAACTCCAATGACCCCAGAGTCAGGGAGCTGACACTGGAAGTTAACAGGCTGGTCGGCGAACATAAGCGGAAAAAGTGGTTAAATCATCTGAAGAGTTGCAACATTGGAGCCGGTATAAGTGAATTGTGGGTAACGGTTAAGTCACTTTCGAACCCTGGAAGGATGGAAGATAGGACCTCAGTCACGTTTGGCGACGTTACGTTGACTGACCCGAAGAGGTGTGCAAGTTATTTCAATCGACAGTTTGTCGAGACAGGAGGAAGAGGAGAGTATTACGTCGCATCAGACCTATTCCTGCCACCACAGTTTACAATGAATGATGTTGCGAATGCCATCAGGAACGCTAAATCATCCAAAGTGTTGGGCCCTGATGACATCTCCATGGTAATGCTGAAGCAGCTGGATGAGCCGGGAGTGGAGTATCTCACTAAAGTTCTCAACTTGTCGCTAGCCATCCTCATTGTTCCCGAAGTCTGGAAAATGGGCCGGGTGGTATCGCTACGGGAGCCAGGCAAGGATGCCAGCAAAAGTGAATCATACAGGCCGATTTCGCTTTTGTCGCCCGTAGCAAAGACCCTAGAGGCCTTAGTCCACCCCAGTATCAGGAATAGCTATCAAGTTGCCGATCATAAGCATGGATTCCATAAGCCGCACAGCACGACATCATCGCTGCACGCCAACTCCACATATATTTGTCAAGGACTCAACCAGAGACCGCCGTGTGATAGAACAGTGATGGTGGCGCTCGACTATCAAAAGCCTTTGATACAGTCAGGCACTCCACGCTGTTTGAGGACATTGAGCAGACGACCCACCGGCCAAGAAACGTTGGATAGTCAACTATATGTGTGGACGCCAGTCGTACGTGGAATTCAGGAACAAGAAGTCCAAACCCCGTAGAGTGAAACAGGGAGTTCACCAAGGTGGGGTGATATTTCCGGTACTGTTTAACCTCGACCTCTCCTGTATTCCGCCCCCTCCAGACGGCATCGAGATCGTAACGTATGTGGATGATTGCACGATCCTGGCGTCATGTACCTTCCCTGATGACATCTGTGAGGGACTGAACTCCTATTTAACCGATCTTACCACTTTTTTCCACGCCAGCCACTCTGTTCAGCACATGGACAGCGCAGTTTGGAAGAGAATTGAACGTCATGGTCGACTGTAGCAGAATTCCGATCACAAACTGCCCCAAAATGTTAGGGGTCACATTCGACACTACTTTCAAGTCGTGCGCGCACGCCACTGCTATCTGCGACAAACTGAAAAGCAGGGGTGCAGATAAAGAAACCTTGTTGACCACATATAACGCGATAGGTCGGTCTGTGGTAACCCATGCGGCTCCAGTTTGGTGAGATGCTTTCGTTGCAGTACTTGCTTGGGTGTTACCGTGAGAGCCATCCCAATCACCATCTGCTAGGCACGACACAATCACGCAGTTGCTAAGCATAAGCAAATATAGTGTGAATAAAGTCCTCGGAGTACATCCCCCATCGATCGCAGCTGAGGGGCCATGACAAACAAGAGTAGTTTTGGCTCAACTACGCTCAGGATATTACAGTCGCCTAAATTCTTATTGGGCGGAAATCGACCGCGCCGTGCAAGACATCTGCCCAGTATGCGGCATGGGCCCGCACGATACTAAGCACCTATTCAACTGCCCCGCCAAGCCTACTCATATGACTCCAGTGGATCTGTGGTTACATCCCATCGAAGTAGCCAACTTCCTGGAACTGGAGATAGACCCAGAGCCAGATTGAACAGAAGAACGAACATACAAACATAATAATAACAAGTAAGAACAGACTATAGTCGGACGGGGCCGACCATGTGATACCCTATACCACTAAACGCGTCTTCTTGGGATAAAGTTATAAGATGTGCATTAGAAATTTTACCAATTTTCACACAAAAGTTTTGATCAATTTAACCCGCTAAATATTATCCGATCATACCGTTGACTTGCACGCTACTTCTTCATCTCAAACCAAAACTACGTTTAAAATTTCGCGCCGATCGGACTATTACTGCGACCTACAGAGCGGCTACAAAATCGAGCAAAAATTTTGTTTTTGGTCCATTTCATCCCTTTAACATTTCACGATCATCGCCAAAAACTAATCAGTTCTATTCTGGTCCAAACCCGACCTCCATACTAAATTTCGTGACAATCGGTCCATAATTGCGGCCTCTAGCTTGATTACAATTTTTAATGGACGGACAGACGGACGGACGGACGGACGGACACACATCGCTAAATCGCTTTATCTCGTCGAGATATGAAGTTTGGTATACCACATGAGGGGTCTACGACGAATATTTCGCGGCGTTACATGAATTTTTGGGAAAACAAAGTTATTATACCCTTTTCCACATTGTGGTATAGGGTATAAAAATAATAAACACTGTTACAACAACAACAAACAGTGTAAAGGTATATACTACAATGAAGCCTTCAGTCCAGTCACAAGGCTCGCAGCAATAAGAGCTACAATACGGTATAGCTGCAAGTGAAATTTGATATATCAACCGCTTTTTTATGGTCATCTTGAAGAAACTATATTTATGAAGCAACCAGATGGTTTTGATTGTGGCACTGGAAGAGTTTGTAAGCTTAAAAGGAACCTTTATGGATTGAAGCAAGCTCCTCGTTGTTGGAATCGCAGATTTGGGACATATTTATTAAAAATCGGCGTTATTGCAAGTGAAGCTGATCCCTGTATATACATATGTATTTTACGTAACATAAGTGATATATTTTGTTAAGTTGAAGTTAAGCATCAAGTATAAATAGAAGATTTTTTGAAAACAAATGCTTACGAAAATGCATATTGTTTCCAAAATCGTATAACAATAATCAAATATTACGCAAATTGAAATGAAAGTAATGTATTTAATACGTAAAGCTTGGACTTCCTAATTGTTTATTATTATTGTTTCGATTTGTGTTGTGTAAATATAAGTCAATTTAAATATTTCATTTATTTTTTGAAAATATGTAATGTTTATCTCAAATGATGAGATTTAAAAGAAAAAAACAATATTTTGCTTATTAATATTGAAATGTGAAAATATAATGTGAGTTAAAAATATAAAACCGAGGCTAAATGGACATATGTACATATAAAGTGATTTAGTAGTAAATATCGTATTATCTCCCCACACCTTCACATAGAAACCAAAACCCCTTGGAGGATCAATAAATAGAAATGTTAATGGCTTTCTACAAGATTTATAAGTAGATTTTTTTAAAGACTTTTAGGAGGATTTGCACGTGGATGACTTAAGGACACACCCTATTGCTACGAAATAAAAATTAACTTAATTGTTAAAATTAGAAATAATAAATAAAACTATTTTAAAATATGGAAACACTAGCTGAACCCGGTGCGCTTCGCTACCCCGACTAAGATAAAATATACAGGAGTAACTATAATTATATTAACTTTAAATGCTACCATTTTTAATACTTTAATGAACAAATAAAGGAGATAAGAAAGGGTATGGTGCATGAAATCGGCCGAAAATATATATTGGAGTTACACTGCCGCTCATTTGAATAGGACCCCCCTGCAAATTTTTATTCAACCTCGATTTTCTTCCGAATTATACAAGATATGAAGTTTTTAACTTTTATTATATTTTGCTTCATGTGTTTGGAGTAAACTTAGTCATTCATTTGCATTCCAATCCAATTTATATAAGAATGATACAAGAAAAACTAAATAAAGTCAACAATTGGAGTAAAAAATGTGGCTCATTTGAGTAGAACCCCCCTTTAAAACTTGCGAGTACAGAAATATTGTATTAGAATATCGATGCATACTCACTCTATATTGAAAAAGAAGTATTTTAAGTACTATTCAGAAAAAGTATATCCCTCTATTTTACATTATTATTTCTTAAAATTCAGTAGCATTTATAACAGCTTGTTAAATTTTACTTTAATAAAACAATAAAACGACATATTCCAAACACATAAATATCGTTCTAAAGCATTACCTAGAATATTTTAATAAAAATTAATAATTGAAAGCGACCTGTTTCTGAAAGGCAACCAGACAATTCAACGTCATTAAAAATTTAAATCGAAGGACAATTTTGTCTGACGCACGGAAATGATGTACTGCCATTCATTAAAGTCGTTGTTTGTTCTGAAAAATTAAATTCATATAAATTACATAAAACTGGTCCAATATCATCAATATACTCGTAAATTGCAATTGGCCATCAATGTAATTTGATATTATATTGTTTCCAAATTATTGGAATTGTATCATATAACAAATCGTATTGATAATTGTATAAGCTCGACGTCATCTGAAAATATTTAATATTTCTTACAGTTTTGTAGCAATAATAACAGTTTGTTAAATTTTACTTTAATAAAACAATAAACTGACATACATTTCCAAAACACATACAGTTGCGTTCAAAATAATAGGAGCGCCCATACCAAAAAAGAAAATTGTCAAAAAATATGGTTAAACTTACCTGTTGCCGCCGTTTACCTACTTGGTGTCATAAATTTCAGTTACATCAAATTTTATTTTCATTATTTTTTATTTTATTAATTTTCATTTGAGTCATTTATTTGTATGGGGATATCTTCCCCAAGAATTCTAATTTGCGAATATGTACATACATACTTTCAATTTAGAGTAAATTTCATCTTATGTAAAAACATACATATTTATATTTGTATATATTTCTATTTTTCTCTATTCCTCTTTGACCGTATGTATTTGTTATTGTTTTTGATCTTTCAAGGAGAAGTAACGGTCCTTGTTTATGTGTCACGTAGACAAAATGCCCAACGACAGAAATAAGCATAGATTATTAACTTTGTAAATTTAGTCGGTAAAAAGGCACGGTCAAAGACAAAATTGTTTTAAAGCGCTCGCTCGCTCGCTCACTTTCTTTGCTAATTTTATTAATTTGTAAAATAAAGTGAAATATTTGCACACGGAGTGCTCTTAGAAATTTTGTTCTTTTATTTAAAAGCCGGCTCATATTAACCCGTGCCGCAACATTCTTTAAAACAATTTTTATGAAGTTTTAAATAAAACAAATTTAATATCTTCGTGGTTGAACAACAATAAATAAAGAAAATTATAATTCGCTACTACGCTTCGCGCGAATAAACAACAAATAATTGTGCGTTTCATATTTATAAGAAACAAAAGTTCTTCGTGAACAAACAAACAAAATACAAATTAAAAGAGTCAAGAAGACCAACATTTTTTAATATTGAAAATAATTGAAATAAAATTACACAATGTCCCACCAAGAAGGATTAAAAAGCAATTTTAATTGCAACAAGTGTAATGAAGTGGACAATGATGACATGGTACAGTGTGATAAATGTGATAAGTGGTATCATTTTAATTGTGTTGGCGTCAACAGTAGTGTATCCGAGGTGAGTTGGAGTTGTGACGGATGTAACCTCAATAAGGAGACAACATCCATGGAGGAAAATCAGTCCGTAGCGAATACCACAGGTTTGCTGAATGTGCCGCAAGCGACATCGTCCCCAACAAATGCAGGGGAGTTACTGCAAATGGCAAGTAAGACCACAAGTGGAACCGGCGGAAGAATTCCAACAGCTTCCACAACATCGACATCCGTGAATAGGCCAACGAACACTTTGTTTCAAGGTAAAGCGAAAGACAATAGAACAAATACGGTTCCCTCTTCGCTAGTACCAGTGAATTCATCTGCAATCACGGGCACACATTTGTCCACATCAAACATAAATCAACAAAAACCGGTTTCAAGCCAACAAAATAACAACGTTACACTACAAGTGGATTTGCAGCTTAAAATGTTGGAAGAACAGCAGCGTATGCAGCAAGAGTTTTTAGAAAGAAAATATCAGATTCTCTCTCAATGTAGTCAACAAGAACAGACCCATCAAAACTCGTTTAATATGACGTCAAATTGGAATATTTTTTCCGGGCCAACTCCCTCTCAACTTGCAGCACGGCATTCAATTCCTCGTGATCTACCACATTTCCATGGAGACCCGGAAGAATGGCCGCTTTTCATAAGCAGTTTTGAAAACAGTACTGCGGTAGCCGGTTACTCTCACGCAGAGAATTTAATACGGCTACAATCGTGTCTTAAAGGTAAGGCCAAGGAGCTAGTGAGAAGTAAACTTATGCTGCCTGCAATGGTGCCGGAAATTATTCAAACTTTAAGAATGTATTTTGGACGGCCGGAGCATATTCTTGAACGAGTTATAGAAAAAGCGAGGAAATTTCCTCCCCCGAAGGATAAATTAGAGGGTATAATCGAATTTGCACTATGCGTAAAAAATATTTGTTCTACCATGGAGGCATGCAAGTTAGACTCTCATCTGAACAACCCCATGTTGGTGAAGGAGTTATTGGATAAACTGAACAGTCAGTATAAATTAAATTGGGCTACACATCCTAAGGACGATCGGATTCCAATCGTGAAATTATTTAGTGATTGGATTTTCCAAATTGCAGATGCCGCCAGTACAGTCGTATCAACAATTCCATCATCAAGAAGCGCTCCAGTGAATACACATGCAGAAGACGTACAACAAAGCAAAATAGTGTGTTTTTCTTGCAGAAGCAATGATCACAAAGTTTCTGTATGCAGTGAATTTAAGAAACTCTCATTGGATCAAAAGTGGAAGTTGGTGAAGACACACAATTTATGCCGGCAATGTTTAAATAGGCACCGCCGTAAGTGTTTCATTAATAAAGAATGCGGAATTGATGGTTGTGCTGCCAAGCACCATAGATTGCTGCACAAATACGTGGACCAACAACAATCGTCTTCAGGACAAAGCAGAGCTATTTCGGCAGCCAACAATACCAGTGAAACAATTAATTCTCATTCCACTAAAGAGCAAAATCGAAGTTCATTTTTTAGAATTCTACCGGTGCGCCTTTTGAAGAAAAATGGGTTCATAGACACATATGCCTTTCTCGACGAGGGTTCCTCTGTAACGTTGATTGAAAGAGACGTTTTTGATCTACTTGATCTTGAAGGTGTTGAAGAGCCACTTTGCCTAAAATGGACGGGAGATACAACTCGCCAAGAAAATACATCGAGAAAAGCTTCGATTTCTATTGCAAACTCTAAAAATGGTGCAAAGTTCTTTTTAAATAGTGTTCATACTGTTGACGGTTTAGATTTACCTACACAGTCGTTGGAAATGGAGGAATTGATATCAAAATACAAATATCTGGCTGGTCTCCCAATAGAATCTTATTCAAATGTTAAACCAACAATTTTAATTGGAGCAGATAATTGGAAGCTCGCAGTGCCACTAAAGATACGGGAAGGTTTGTGGAATCAACCTATTGCCACAAAAACGCGGTTAGGTTGGACAATTCAGGGGCCCAACGACTGCTACCGGCAAGGTTCATGGCTAAATATACATCATTGTGATTGTGAAGAGAAATACAACGAGTTGCATCAAATGGTGAAAGAAAATTTTAATCTTGAAGATTCATCAGTGAAAACCGTAGTTTCAGCGCAGGACTCCAGGTCAATGAATATTTTGAAGACTTCGTGTCAGAAAGTGGACGGCCGTTATGAAGTGGGTTTATTGTGGAAGTATAATGTGAAACAACTGCCAGAGAGTTACAACAATGCCCGTAAACGTCTTACGTGTCTACAAAAGAAATTTCAGAAAGATAAAAATCTTCGTGATGTTCTCCAAGAACAAATCAACAACTTGCTGAAAAAGGGATATGCAAGAAAATTATCTGATGAAGAGATAAGTAACAATGGTAATCCCGTATGGTACCTGCCAACATTTATAACACTCAACCCCAACAAACCGGGTAAAATTCGAATGGTTTGGGATGGCGCAGCAAAATCTAATGGAGTTTGTCTCAATGACTTTATACACTGTGGACCAGACTTGTTAAAATCATTGGTTGATATTTTGCTGAGTTTCCGCGTAGGAAAAATTGCAATTTGTGGAGATATCGCCGAAATGTTCCATCGCATCAACGTTAGGAAAGAAGACATGCATGCACAGAGATTTTTATGGTGCGATGAAAACGATAATCCTGAGAAGCCGAGTATTTATGTAATGAGAGCGCTTACCTTTGGAATATGCTGTGCACCATGCATTGCACATTATGTACGAGACTTCAATGCTGAGCAATTTAAGAACGAGTTTCCACGAGCCGTCGAAGCCATACAACAATATCACTATGTGGATGATTTCATCGATAGCGTCAACGATGATGAACAGGCGATCGAATTAGCGTCACAAGTACAATATATTCATTCCGCTGGAGGATTTCATATCCGAAATTGGGCGTCAAACAGCAATGCAGTCATCAGCCATCTACAGGATGATTCATCAAAAGATCAGAACCCACGAGATCTTGCTGAAACTGAAAAGGTTCTTGGTATGTATTGGGATCCTAACAAAGACTCGTTTGTATATATTTTCAGATTTGCCAGACTTCGTCGTGATCTGTTTGCCAGCGAATTAATTCCCACAAAAAGAGAACTACTAAAGGTGCTGATGTCAATTTTCGATCCGCTGGGGTTGATATCATGCTACACGACCACATTGAAAATCCTTCTTCAGGAAGTCTGGCGATCTGGAATTGACTGGGATGATGAAATCTGCAACCCTGTACACGTCAAATGGCAGAAATGGAAGACAGCTATCGACTACATATCGTCAATTGAAATTTCCCGATGTTACTCTCCACATATAAATGAAGCGACCGAAGTTGAACTGCACACATTCGTCGACGCAGGCGAAGACGCTTACGCAGCAGTGTGCTATTTACGGGTTGCGTACCAGGGTGGATGTGACGTCACTATCGTTATTGGCAAATCCAAAGTTGCTCCGATAAAACCAATGTCAATACCAAGACTGGAGCTTCAAGCTGCTATTGCGGGTGTTAGACTAGCCAACAAAGTCATAAATATTAAACGTATTAATTTTACATCAAAATACTTCTGGACGGATTCCAAGACTGTGTTGCAGTGGCTTCGAATGGACCCCAAAAAGTTTCAACAATTCGTCATGCATCGTGTTGGAGAAATCTTGGAGACGACTGAGGTGACACAATGGCGATGGGTACCCTCCAAAATGAATCCTGCAGATCTAGCAACGAAATACCAAACGCGCTGGGATGCTGCTATGTGGTTCTCGGGGCCTAAATTTCTTCATGAAAACAAATCAACATGGCCAACTTGTACCAATGTGGGTGAATGCGGACAGGAGGAAATGAGACACCAAGTATTTATTATAAACAAAAGCAAACAATTTAATTTGGAATATTTTTCCAACTGGAGAAAACTCTACCGAGCAGTAGCTACATTTATACTCTACGTGAGCAGATTAAAATCGAGATGTAAAGGAAGGGAACCACCAAAAGATATTTCCTTTGAGATGATACAACAAGCGAAGGTTTTTCTCTTCCGACAAGCTCAGGAGAGCGAATATCTTGGAGAAATTTGTAGTTTAAAAAAGGGTAAGAGTATTGAAAAAAGCAGTAAACTAATTTCCTGTAATATCTTTCTAGATGACGAGGGCATATTAAGGGCCAGGGGCCGTGTATTATATCTAAATCACCAAGATACAATAATATTGCCTACCATGCACCATGTTACCGTCCTGTTAGTTCGCTATGTACATGAGAACTTTCACCACATATCGCATGAGACCGTCATCAACAACATCAAAAGTCAATATTACATACCCAAACTTCGCGTTCTGTACAAAAGCATACGTCGATCCTGTCAACATTGCAAGAATTTATCAGCCAATCCGGTTATGCCACAAATGTCTACACTGCCTAAAGCAAGGCTAGCCAGCTTCGAGCGACCATTTACGTATGTCGGCATTGACTACTTTGGACCACTATACGTTACTGTGGGCAGAAGAAAGGAGAAAAGATGGGGTGTGCTTTTTACCTGTCTTACAGTTCGTGCAGTGCACATCGAAATTGCCTACAGCCTTGATACCAGTTCATGTGTTATGTGCATTAACAATTTCATTGCTCGAAGAGGGATTCCCAACGAGATCTACACTGATAATGGGACAAATTTTAAGGCTACAGCGAAAATATTCTCACCCGAATCCAAAGCTTTCGATCTGAAAGATATGGCCTCTATGCTCGACCACATCAAGTGGAAATTTAATCCACCTGCAGCTCCCCACATGGGTGGAGCCTGGGAAAGACTCGTCCGATCCGTGAAAACAACACTATACAACATTTGTCCAAACGCAAACTTTAATGATGAAACTTTAAGAAATGCCATGGCAGAGGCCGAATTCATAATTAACTCCAGACCACTCACATTTGTTTCTCTGGAATCATGTGACGACGAAGCACTCACGCCAAACCACCTGTTATTGGGTTCATCCAGCGGCTACAAGCCAATAGTCACCGAACTAGCCGACCTGCGTCTACGATGGCGACAAACACAACAGTTCTCCGACCAATTTTGGCGTCGTTGGGTAAAAGAGTACATGCCAACTTTAACCAGAAGAGGAAAATGGTTCCAGAAAACAAAACCACTAAAAGTTGGTGACATCGTAATCATCATCGACGAGAACCTGCCAAGACATTGCTGGCCAAAAGGCAAAATAGTCAACACCATAATAGCCAAAGATGGGCAAGTACGTCAAGCAACTGTTCGTACCCAGCACGGTGTCTTCCAACGACCAACAGCCAAGTTAGCAAAATTAGACGTCGGCATTATTGATCAGTAAAATCGTCCCAGGAGCTCATTTACGAGGAGGGGAATGTTGCCGCCGTTTACCTACTTGGTGTCATAAATTTCAGTTACATCAAATTTTATTTTCATTATTTTTTATTTTATTAATTTTCATTTGAGTCATTTATTTGTATGGGGATATCTTCCCCAAGAATTCTAATTTGCGAATATGTACATACATACTTTCAATTTAGAGTAAATTTCATCTTATGTAAAAACATACATATTTATATTTGTATATATTTCTATTTTTCTCTATTCCTCTTTGACCGTATGTATTTGTTATTGTTTTTGATCTTTCAAGGAGAAGTAACGGTCCTTGTTTATGTGTCACGTAGACAAAATGCCCAACGACAGAAATAAGCATAGATTATTAACTTTGTAAATTTAGTCGGTAAAAAGGCACGGTCAAAGACAAAATTGTTTTAAAGCGCTCGCTCGCTCGCTCACTTTCTTTGCTAATTTTATTAATTTGTAAAATAAAGTGAAATATTTGCACACGGAGTGCTCTTAGAAATTTTGTTCTTTTATTTAAAAGCCGGCTCATATTAACCCGTGCCGCAACACTTACCCATTTTGGTTTATTTTGAATTTGTTTAACATTGTTGACATCCCAACAGGTAATTCATCAACAGAAATGTGGCAATCTGTTTTAAATTATTTACTGTTTACACCAACATTATAAATCGTGTTTAAAGTTTTTGTTCAAAAAAATAGGAGTGTGGAAGAAAAAGGACGATAAAAATAGTTTTAGTTGAGTTTAGGATCAAAATTTTCAATATTTTAGTTAACAGTAGTAAATCCAATAGATTTTATGAGATTTGATTGCTGTTTGAAAACAAAAGTCATTTGGAGGTAGCCAAAAAACATGCGATTGTCCTTGCAGAAATTTTTTCCATAAATTGAGCACTTATTGGGCAACCCAATGGATGTTGTAGACAAAAGCTTTAACGATTAGATTTGTTTGATGCTATGGATGTTATCTTTAACAATATATAATGACTGGTATCCCATAAATTTGTGTATTTTGATCCTCGAGCCAAGTTTAAGACAGTTTACATTAGCCTTTAAGGTAAGGATCGGCCAAAAAAAGCGTATCTGTAATGAATTTGTTCCCCAACCAAATAATATTTGGAAGTCCTTAGCATGCCAACCTTGGGTATGCAATCAATTTCGCTTCTATTCAAAGAATGTTTAAAACGTGAACGGTTGAAATGTACTTTGAACCATTTAGTGATAGGTAGGCTGGGATTGCACTATGGTTGGTATACGCCGTAATATATTTTTCAATATAAACTTACGGTTTTCACTCAAAAATACTTCATTTAGGTTAGTTTCATAAGAAAACTGTTTATTATACGATGCAAAACCTAATAAAAATAATCTTAGGCCAACTTCAAAAGTTTGTCTTTAAAGTTTCCTTTTTAACAAAGCGTTTTGAAAAATGTCTCATATGTCCCAATCATCCAATTATTCAAAATTGAACCATAAAATGAATTCTGCGTGCAGTTAAGATGCTAAGGACCTCAAAACATCACTTGATCGAGAAATTAATGCCTTATAGATACGCTTTTTTAACCGATCCTTACGTAAAGAGGTAATGCAAATCGGCTTTAACATGGCTCAAGGATCGAAATTCACGAATTT
Organism: Musca autumnalis; assembly: GCF_047663935.1. NCBI lineage: Eukaryota > Metazoa > Arthropoda > Insecta > Diptera > Muscidae > Musca > Musca autumnalis. Next base: position 300,167,369 of record NW_027411644.1, on the reverse strand, counting down.
CCGGGATACCGATCATTATATATTGTTCGAGATAACAGCCAGAGCATAAAAAAACTCTAATCACTAAAGTTCAGTCTATAAAATACATTGAGTTACCCAATAAGTGCTCAATTTATGGAAAAAATCGCTGCAAGGACAATCAAGTGTTTTTAGGTTACCTCCAAAGAACTTTTGTTTTCAAACAGCCATCAAATCTCAAAAAACCTATTGGATTCACTACTGTCAACTAAAATATAGACAATTTTGATCTTAAACTCAACTAAAAATATTTTTATTGTCCTTTTTCTTCCGCACTCCTATTTTTTTGAACAACAAATTTGAAGGCGATTTATAATGTTGGTGTAAACAGAAAATAATTTAAAACAGATTGCCACATTTCTGCTGATCAATTAACTCTTGGGATGTCAACAATGTTAACCAAATACAATATAAACCAAAATGGGTAAGTTTAACCATGTTTATTCGACCATTCCCCTGGTGTGAATGAGCACTCCTATTATTTTGAACACAGCTGTACATACATATCGTACCAAACAAGTCACATATACAATTACTAAAACTGTTATATAAAAACTAAATATTGAAAGCAATCTGTTTCCCATAGGTCAACATTGTAATTACATACATAAGGCATAGTTAAGTCAATTTAAAGTATAAAACGACAAATGTATTTTCTTGTTCAAATAATTCGTATGTCCTAACTGTTTCTCTAAGAAGATTCAAATTACTATGAAACTCCTGTTGTTGTAAAAAATTCTTACTAGGCGTTTACACCAGACAGTTTGTCTTCAAATACAACTCTGATTTACTAACACATACATACATTTGTCGGCTGTCTTCCAGCTGTCCATCAGACAGTAGGGTTAACAAATTTTTGACATTTTTGTAAAAAAGAAGTGATATGATAATTGAAATGTTTTGAAAACAAAAGAATATGAACAAAAACAAAATATGTGAACGCAGAACAAAAACAAATCGACGATTTTCATTCATAATTTTACAATTGTTTTTGCAGTTGTCGGGACGCCTACGTCACACAGGCAAGTTTTGGGTTTTTGACAATCAATACATGAACTCAACTGTCCTGGCATGTGTAAACGCAGTGTTAGTGAAACATGCCATTAAGAAAAGTATTAACAAACATTGTATGAACACACGTACACATGTATGTTTATAAGTATGGGTCGTCCATTCATATTGTACGATATTATACACATCATTTAGAACTAAGATATTTCTCATCATTGTCACATTATTAGTAATATTCAGTAATTCAATAGTAATCTTAATTCCAAATTTCAGGTTTCCGTCTATCCGTCCGTTAGTACTTTTCGTTCGCATAAGTACGAATTTCCAAAACTACCTCAATCCTATACTCAAACAGTAATCATTATTCCTAATTTTAGGTTTCCAGCTCTATCGGTTCACCCAAATCCAAATTGTACCAAATTTAGTACTTTTCGTACACATAAGCACGAATTGCCAAAGTTGTCTCTACAACTCAATCGTACTCCTCAACAGTAATCTTAATTCGAAATTTCCGGATTCCACCTCTATCCATTCACCCAAATCCAAATTTAGTACCATTTAGTACTTTTCGTACACCTAAGTACGAATTTCCAAAGCTACCTCCATATCTCAATCCTACACTTCAACAGTAATCCTTATTCCAAATTTCAGGTTTCCAGCTCTATCCGTTCACCCATATCCAAATTGTACCAAATTTAGTACTTTTCGTACACATAAGTACGCTTTTCCAAAACGACCCTCATTTCGTTTTCAACAGTAATCTAAATTCGAAATTTCAGGTTTCCAGCTCTATCCGTTCACCCAAATACAAATTGTACTAAATTTAGTACCATTTAGTACTTTTCGTACGAGTGCGTATTCCCCAAACCATTTCAGTTTTTAAACAACACTTTCCAACCTTGTTTTCCATACCAAATTTCAAGATTCTAGCTACACCCGGTCAAAATATACAATTGGTATTAAATTTGGTAACTTTTAGTACACTTAGACGTACATCTTTCTAACTTTCCTTCAGTGACCCTCATGCACAATTTCAGAATTCTAGCTCTTCCCGATTGTCTAATACATCGGGAAGAGCTAGAATATTTAGTACCTTTTAGTACTTTTCGTACCCTTCTAGTTCGTATTTCCAAAAACCCGGCCTTATCGCACCCCTACACGCCAACAGAAACACACACTGAAAATTTTAGGTTTCTAGCTTCAGCGGTTTCGTCTGGGCGGTGATCTGTCAGTCACTCAATTATTTGCATTTTGTCTGCATTGCGGAAACTTCTTTCAAGTTTAACTGTTTGATCTTGTTCAAACAATTGTTTGAATTTGTTAATAAACAAACAGCTGCAACATCGAAGTCTGTCTTAATAACCATTTGAACTTGAATTTATATTTATGTAAAGAAGATGCAGACAATGAATAGGTTTTAACCAATAACCACTGAATCTATAAATAATAATGATAACACGCACATCGATACAAGAAACTGTACCTCTAATGCCGAGACTCTATTCGAAATTACTGTTATTACTTGTTGTTTCATAGCGGCGGGCGACATGTGTCTATCGATAGACATCTGAAAGAAACAATCAAATGTATTGTTTATACTGCAGCATAAGTCTTTTAAGTCTTTACTTCCTTCATTTTGGCAAAGAAGTTAAAACCTTGCCCAAATAAGTAGACAAAACAATAAAGAACATGCAATCTTCTAATAAATAATATTTTTTTTTTTTTTGAAAATATATTCTAATTTTTAAAATTAAATACATATATGGACTGCACCAGAAATAGTTTGTCCGAATTTCTGGTGACGTAGGGGATGGAAGATACCAAGGAACGGTCCTGACCGGTTTTAACATGGCAAAGCCCAGGATTTATCTTGGTCCCTCTTTCATCTCAAGTGGACACTGACCTCCCCGTGGTGTCACCTGGGGAACTGCCTTTAACACCCGTTAAAGGTAGTGAGCTAACATGTGCCGCGTGTTCATCCCATAAGAACGTTAAAAACTTGGGTTTGGGCGTCGGGTTAGTAACCCTCCCCTAGAAAAAGCAGACTACTATAAAAAAACGAAAGAAAAGAAAAACAAATCCCTCAAAAGTTGACGAACCCCGCAAACGTTTTAAGGACCATGATCTGCGAATCTGCACCTGGAATGTTCGCACTCTTTATAGAGAAGGTGCAGTTTACGCATTGGCAGATGTACTTGAAAAGTACAAGGCCGACATTACTGTCATACAGGAAATACGATGTAACGGGAAGGCGTCACAACAACACCTAAAGGTGACGCACTGTATTATAGCTGCCATGACATAAAGCATGAGTTTGGTTGCGGATTTGTAGTTGGTCGTAGGTTAAAACACCTGGTCTCCAGCTTCACATCCGCGAATGAAAGACTTGCTACAATTCGAATAAAAGCAAATTCTTCAATATCAGCTTTATTTGCGCTCATGCTCCCACTGAAGACAAGGACGAACAGACCAAAGATATATTTTATGAGCGCTTAGAAGAAACATATGACCGTCGTCCTGCCCATGACACTAAAATCATTCTAGGCGATTTTAATGCCAAAATTGGAAAGGAGAATATCTTTGGCCCAACAGTCGGGAAATTCAGTCTCCACAGTGAAACATCTGACAATGGTATGAGGCTGATAGACTTTGCAGCTGCAAAAACATGGTAGTTAGCAGTACCAGATTTAATCATCTCGATATTCATAAGGGCACCTGGCTGTCTCCAGATCAAAGAACAAGTAATCAAATTGATCATGTTGTGATAGATGGAAGACATTCATCCAGCGTGTTGGATGTACGATGGTTCCGAGGCGCAAACATTGATTCGGACCACTACCTTGTTGCAGCAAAGGTACGTACCCGTTTAAACGTTGCAAATAAAGCACGAACAGACACAACGCGGAAGTTAGACATCGATAGGCTGCAAACACAACAGATAGCCACAGCATATTCCACTCAACTAGCCCAATTGCTTAACGCGAGCACTCCTTGTCCCGATAACATAACAACACAATGGCAAAATATTGCCCACTCCATGCGAACATCCGCAAAATCCATACTTGGATTCCAGAGACCTCAACAAAGGAATTCATGGTATGACCAGGAGTGTCGTGCTGCTACCGAAGAGAAAAATGCGGCATATAGAGCTACTTTACAATCAGTAGCAACGCGTAGCGCACGAGAGAGATATCGGGAGAAAAGGAGAGAAGAGAAACGTCATTTCCGCAAGAAAAAGAGAGAAATGGAAAAGCGGGAGCGTGAAAAAATCGAGATGTACAGGAGCTAGAATGAAGTTCGAAAATTCTACCAAAGAGTGAAACATCAAACAGATGGATTTGGTACAGTCACATCCTTCTGTAGAGACCAGCAAGGTAATCTGGTAACAGATACAGATATGGAAGGAACATTTCTCCAATCTGCTGGTATCCAATAGTAGCGAAGACGATGATACCACAGATCCAATCCCAGAAGATGGTATAGAATGTATACCGCCCGGCCAAGATGAGGTAAAAACAGCAATCAACCGGCTGAAGAATTATAAAGCAGCAGGAGCCGATGGCTTACCAGCCGAGCTGTTTAAAACCGTGGGCGACGCGCTGATAAGGTGTATGCATCAGTTAGTTAGCACCATCTGGCAGGAAGAACGCGTACCCGACGATTGGAACCTGAGCATCCTATGTCCCGTCCACAAGAAAGGAGATAAGGCTTTATGTTCCAACTATAGGGGCATAAGTCTTCTCCCTATCGCCTACAAGATAGTGTCAGGGATATTGTGCGAACGACTAAAGCCCATGGTCAACGAAATAATTAGACCATACCAATGTGGCTTTAGACCTGGCAAGTCCACCATTGACCAGATATTTACCCTGCGGCAAATCCTTGAGAAGACCCAAGAGATGCAGATCGACACCTACCACCTTTTTGTCGATTATAAAGCTGCCTTCGACAGCCCACTCCGTTCAAAGGTATTCCAAGCCATGTCTGAATTTGGTATCCCCGCAAAACTCATTCGGTTTTATAAAATGACTCTAACTGACACAAGATCTTCAGTTAAAATAGGAAAGAACCTCTCTGAAGAGTTTTGTACCAAAAGAGGTTTCAGGCAAGGAGACAGCATTTCGTCTGATCTTGTCAACATCCTGCTAGAAAAGGTTATACGAGAGGCAAACGTCAAAAGGAGTGGCACAATCTACACCAATAGCCACATGTTACTTGCTTATGCTGATGATATAGACATCATGGGACGGTCAGTAAAAGAAGTAACCGATACTTTTATGAAGGTCGAAGGAGAATCTGCTAAAGTGGGTCTGGCGGTAAACGGCGAGAAGACCAAGTTTATGGTGTCGACGCGCAATGCGTCCATTGAGATTGGACCAACTGTTGAAGTTGGTTCCTGTAATTTTGAGGTAGTAAAAGACTTCGTATACCTCGGCACCGCCGTAAACACAACAAACGACATCAGTTGTGAAATAAAAAGAAGAATTGTATTGACCAACAGATGCTACTTTGGCTTAAGTAAGCACTTCGAAAACAAAGCCACAACTCGTCAAACAAAACTAACGCTTTACAAAACACTGATACTACCCGTGCTGCTGTATGGTTCCGAAGCCTTGGTACTTGCGCAAGCAGGTAAGGCATTGCTTGGTGTGTTTGAGAGAATTATTCTTCAAAGGATCTACGGACCAAACTGCGTTGACGGTGAATATCGACGTCGTATGAACCACGAGCTGTATCTGCTATACAACGACATGAATATAGTTAAACGTATCGAGATGCAGCGATTGCGTTGGCTAGGCCATATAATAAGAATGAACGATGATGAACCCGCTAAAAAGGCGTATAAATTCGGGCCACATGACGGTGCACGCAGAATTGGCAGGACAAAGAATAGATGGCGCAAACAAGTGGATGAAGAGATGACAAGGCGCGGTATTTCAGAAAACGAAGCACTAAACAGAGAGAATTGGAGATCTTTTCTTAGTTCGGTCTATGGAACAAATGTTCTGTAATGGGCCAGCTAAGTAAGTAAGTAAGTTTTTGTAGAAACAAGTAAAAAAGTATCAGTCGGCTTTGCCGACAGAGATATACCCTCATCCTATGTTTATTAAAAAATTTTCCCAAAAAAAAACGCATGTATTTAGCGTGTTTTAAACATTTTGGGCGTTTGAACCGATCAAAATGTTGATTAGGATTAAAGATCAAAAGTTTTGTGGAGGAGATACCAAAAAGAATGGATCTCCAGCCACTACATATGGTACCATAGGGGGTTTTTACACCCTTCGGGCTGTTTGATCAAGAAGTATGGACTTGCCCCTGAAAAACGTTTACCATCGCAATTGAGGCAGCGGATGCAAGTTGCTTCAATAAAAATCAAAGTGGTTCCATATCAGTAGTGCGTTTCTCTAACTCATTTTTTGAGTTACCGACAAAAATCGGTCAAATTAAAACGCAAAATTATGAATGAACATTTCAAATAAAAATTGACAACACTCTTGCTATCGGTAGAACTTTACGACGGCTTTTTATTCGTCGCTAACTTACCGAAAAACATCGGTAATTACCGAAATTATAAGCATTTTAATTTTACCGACAATTGTCGGTAACTCAAAAAATGAGTTAGAGAATCGCACTACAGGTCTTAAAGTTAACTTATCCGAAATTTTGTTTGGGAGGTACCGGATGGAGTGGACAAATATAGTCCATATTTGAACCTAATCTATATCTGGTAGATATATTAGGATGTGTAAAGTATGGACCAATTCGGCCACTCCCTTCAAGAGTTACTGTAGGAACAATTTACCGAACATTTTTCAACTTTTGTGGGGAATGCACCTGAAGGAGTGTGCCGATATAGCATATCTTCGAACTTCAACTATGTTTGGACAAAATATTACTAAGGTCAAATTTTGGACCAAATCGGCAGACCCGTTCGAGAGTTATCTTGCGCTCCAACCACCTCACACGGTGTCATAGGGGTTTTTTGCAACTTTCAAGCTATTTTCTCAGGAAGTATGGACTTGCCCCTGATGAAACTTCTACCGTCGTATGGGGCAGTGAATACAAGTTGCTACAACAAAAATCAAATCGATTCGAGAGCAGGTCCTAAAGTGAACTTTTCCAACAATTTATGTGGAAGGTACCCGAAGGAGTGGACCGATTGAGTCCATATTGAAACCTGGACCTAATCGGTTACTCCCTTCAAGTTCGAACATTTTCGAACTTTTGTGGGGGAGGTACCGGAAGGAGTGGACCGATATAGCCCATCTTCGAACTTAAACTATGTTTGGGCAAAATATTACTTACTTACTTAGCTGGCCCATTACAGAACATTTGTTCTCTAGGCCGAACTAAGAAAATTTCTCCATTTCTCTCTGTCTCTTGCTTATCTTTCTGGAATACCGCGCCTTGTCATCTCTTCATCCACATGTTTGCGCCATCTATTCTTTGCCTGCCAATTCTGCGTTCACCGGCAAGCGGCTCATATTTATACGCCTTTTTAGTGGTTTCATCATCGCTCATTCTTATGATATGGCCTAGCCAACGCAATCATTGCATCTCAATATTGATGTCGTTGTATAGCAGATACAGCTCGTGGTTGTTGCGACGTCCGTAGATCTTTCGAAGAATTCTTCTCTGAAACACGCCAAGCACTGCCTTACCTGCTTGCGCAAGTACCCAGGCTTCGGAACCATACATCAGCACGGGTAGTATCAGTGTTTTGTAAAGCGTTATTTTTGTTTGACGAGTTGTGGCTTTGTTTTTAAAGTGCTTACTTAAGCCAAATTAGCATCTGTTGACCAATACAATTCTTCTTTTTATTTCACAACTGATGTCGTTAGTTGTGTTTACGGCGGTGCCGAGGTAGACGAGGTCTTTTACTACCTCACAATTATAGGAACCAACTTCAACAGTTGGTCCGATCTCAATGAACGCGTCGACACCATCAACTTGGTCTTCTCGCCGTTTACCGCCCGACCCACTTTAGCAGATTCTCCTTCGACCTTTATAAAGGTATCCGTTACATCTGTTACTGATCGTCCCATGATGTCTATATCATCAGCATAAGCAAGTAGCATGTGGCTATTGGTGTAGATTGTCCCACTTCTTTTGACGTTTGCCTCTCGTATAACCTTTTCTAGCAGGATGTTGAATAGATCACACGAGAAGCCGTCTCCTTGCCTGAAACCTCTTTTGGTACAAAATTCTTCGGAGAGGTTCTCTCCTATTTTAACTGAGGATCTCGTGTCAGTTAAAGTCATTTTACAAAGCCGAATGAGCTTTGCGGGGATACCAAATCCGGACATGGCCTAGAATACCTTTGAACGGAGTGGGCTGTTGAAGGCAGTTTTATAATCGACAAAAAGGTGGTAGGTGTCGATCTGCATCTCTTGGGTCTTCTCCAGGATTTGCCGCAGGGTAAATATCTGGTCAACGGTGGACTTGCCAGGTCTGAAGCCGCATTGGTATGGCCCAATTATCTCGTTGACCATAGGCTTTAGTCGTTCGCACAATATCCCTAACACGATCTTGTAGGCGATAGGGAGAAGACTTATGCCCCTATAGTTAGAGTATACAGTCTTATCTCCTTTCTTGTGGACGGGACACAGGATGCTCAGGTTCCAATCGTCGGGTACGCGTTCTTCCTGCCAGATTGTGCTAACTAGCTGATGAATACACCTTATCAGCGTGTCGCCTCCGGTTTTGAACAGCTCGGCTGGTAAGCCATCGGCTCCTGCTGCCTTGTTATTCCTCAGCCGGTTTATTGCTGTCTTTACCTCATCTTGGCTGGGCGGTATACATTCAATACCATCTTCTGGGATTGGATATGTGGTATCTTCGTCGTCTTCGCTGGATACCAACAGCTTTGAAAAATGCTCTTTCCATATCCTGAGCACACTATCTGTATAAGTTACCAAATTACCTTGTTGGTCTCTACAGGAGTAGGTACCTGTACCAAAGCCATCAGTTTGATGCTTGACTCTTTGGTAGAATTTTCGGACTTCATTCTGGCTCCTGTACAATGTACATCTCGATTTTTTCACACTCCCGCTTTTCCATATCTCTATTTTTCCTGCGGAAAAGACTTTTCTCTTCTCTCCTTTTCTCCCGATATCTCTCTCGTGCTCTACGCGTTGCTACGGATTGTAAGGTAGGCCTATATGCCGCATTTTTCTCTTCGGTAGCAGCACAACACTCCTGATCATACCATGGGTTCCTTGGTGGTCTCTGGTATCCAAGTATGGATTTTGCGGCTGTTTGCATGGAGTGGGCAATGTTTTGTCATTGTCCTGATATGTTATCGGGACGAGGAGTGTTTTGATTAAGCAGTTGGGCCAGTTGAGTGGAATATGCTGTGGCTATATGTTGTGTTTGCAGCCTATCGATGTCCAACTTCCGCGTTGTGTCTGTTCGTGCTTTGCTTTCTACATTTAATCGGGTGCGTACCTTTGCTGCAACTAGGTAATGGTCCGAGGTATGTTTTCTCCTCGGAACGAGCGCACATCCAACACGCTCGATGAATGTCTTCCATCTTTCACAACGTGATTAATTTGATTTCTTGTTTTCTGATCTGGAGACAGCCAGGTGCCCTTTATGGATGTCGAGATGTTTAAATCTGGTGCTGCTAACTAACATGTTTTTGCCGCTGCGAAGTCTATCAGCCTCATGGCATTATCAGATGTTTCATTGTGGAGACTGAATTTTCCGACTGCTTGGCCAAAGATATTTTCCTTTCCAATTTTGGCATTAAAATCGCCTAGAATAATTTTAATGTCATGGGCAGGACAACGGTCATATGTTTCTTCTAAGCGCTCATAAAATATATCTTTGGTCTGTTCGTCCTTGTCTTCAGTGGGAGCATGAGCGCAAATAAAGCTGATGTTGAAGAATTTTGCTTTTATTCGAATTGTAGCAAGTCTTTCATTCACGGGTGTGAAGCTGGAGACCAGCAGCCCTATTCTGAACATTCCCATGGGAACTGTTTCCCATGGGAGCGAAATTTCCCATTCCCACGTTTTCCATATTCTCAATGACGTGGGAACAGCAAATGATGGGAGCTGGAATTTCGAAATTCGAAATCAGTTACACCAAATTATTATAGCATACTTTTGGGGGGATGTAATTTTGTTTTGTAATACAAAATGCCTATTTGCATTGAATTCGCGGTTTTTGAATTAGATTAGCAAAGCACAACTCACTTAATTCAACAACCGTGCATTGATTTATGGATTTTTTAAGTGAATGGAGTCAACGATGTGTGGTGTTGTTCTAATAAGCACATTTTCTTCAGAATTTGCGAATTGGTGTAAGCATTTTTTTAATTAGTAGGCAAACATAAGTTTTGTGTATAAAGTAATAGGAACTTTTTAAGTTTGCAACTAATTTAAAAATTGTATGTTGATTCGGAATAATTTTAGTTAGGGGTTTAACGCGTATATCGCTAGTTTTACTTATTCCTAATGATCGCTAGAACTCGTATTTTGCATATTTTAAAAAAAAAATTCAAAAAGAAAAATTCGGATATTTTTCTCGATTGTTACATATTTCAGAAAACGTATCTCAAAAAAATAAATAAAATACGTTTTTGATTGAATCTAAAACTAAAACACATGCCCTTGCAAAATTTCAAGCTTCTACGTTCAAAAATAACGATCCTATTCAAGAAAAGGCATTTCGGAAAATGGAATAGCATTGCAATAATTTAGCATATATGTATGTACGTTTGTGTGATAGTTGTCGTGTCGTTGAGGAGACTAATACGTTTTCAATAGAACGTTAGTCGTCTGATTTAAAAAACCGGAAGATTATATTACGAAAATGAATACAAGTTGTAAAGATTGTATGTATTATGGTTATTTTCCAATATATTTTAATAATTATTGCCAAAAATTCTTTTGAAATTGATTTGTTTTTACTTGCTGTGCTGCGTTAACAGAATCAACCATGACTCTTTTTCTCGTATTTCAATACATATGGTCTGTTCCAGAACTGCAAAAATCTACTAATTTTTACTACATTTTTTTTTGTTTTGTTCGATAACATAAAGGAAAATTTTTTATCGGTGTAAAACATGTTAGATTCTTGCAGGTTTTTGTATCATATAAGAATATGCAAAATCCGAAGTCTACTAATGGCATATTTTACAGTACATTTTGTATGCTTTTATTAAGCAAACACATGGCGATTATAAATATTTGCAATAATTTTGTCGTGTAGATGTCTTAAAATATGAAATTTCATAAAAATATGAAATTTCTTGAAATTTTTTTTCAAACTCCCACACTGTTTGCTGGGGAGATTTTCCCCACAAAAAGACACAAAATTCTCCCACAATTCAAGATAGAGAATGTAACTTTTTTCCCATGGGAACAAATTCCCAATTCGAAATTCATTCAGAATGAGGGGAGATGGGAAATGGGAAAAAAAAACTCCCACAAAATTTTATTCAGAATACGAAAATGTGGGAATGGGAAAAAATTCCCAACTCCCATGCGTTCAGAATAGGGCTGCAGGTGTTTTAACCTCCGACCAACTACAAATCCGCAACCAAACTCAAGCTTTATGTCATGGCAGCTATAATACAGTGCGTCACCTTTAGGTGTTGTTGTGACGCCTTTCCCGTTCCATCGTATTTCCTGTATGGCCGTAATGTCGGCCTTGTACTTGTGAAGTACATCTGCCAATGCCTAAACTGCACCTTCTCTATAAAGTGTGCGAACATTCCAGGTGCAGATTCGCAGATCATGGTCCTTAAAACGTTTGCGTGGGTCGTCAACTTTTTTCTTTTTTCATAGTAGGCTGCTCTTTCTAGGGGAGGGTTACTAACCCGGCGCCCAAACCCAAGTTTTTAACATTCTTATGGGTGAACGCGCGGCACATGTTAGCTCACTATCTTTAACGGGTGTTAAAGGCAGCTCCCCAGGTGACACCACGGGGAGGTCAGTGTCCACTTGAGATCAGAGAGGGACCAAGATAAATCCTGGACTTTGCTATGTTAAAGCAGTGTTCGAAAAGAAACAGTACACTAAAATAACGTACCGCTCCAGGTACGGTATCACTAAAAAATATTTTAGTGTACCGTACCGGTACACAACCACTAAAAAATATTTTAGCGTACCGTACCGGAGCACAACGAAAATCGTAGTGAACCGCAGTCGGTACACTAAAAAATCGTAGCGTACCGCAGTCGGTACACTAAAATATCGTAGTGTACCACCTGTCGGTTCACTAAAAAAATAACGTACCGGTAATGTACCACACATGTGTTTTTTATTTATGAGGAAATATGAATTGTTATATGCAAGTATAATAAATAAATTCAATATTATATAAATTAATTACATTTTAATCGTTTATAAATATTGAGAAAATTACTAGAAAATATAATGTTGTTTACCAAGTTAGGCACTTAGACATTTATGATATGTAAAAAAGGGTGAAAATTCATTAATTATAAAATCATTTACGTGAATACGTAAAGAAGAATGTTAGTATTTTGTTGTCATTAGCATTTTTTGCGAAAAAGATTATTCAAAAAAATGTAATATTTGCTATACAATTCACATTAATATTACACTATGCAACACTGAAAATGCAAACAACTTCTAGTATGCATTTTTTGAAAGTACATATTTAGACTACAAAAACCCTAGTAGGGTTTTGTCCTGTCAGATCCAGTTCGGATTTTATGGCCTAATCTAAACCGGGCTAAATATACACTTTTTTGCATTTATCAGGTCTTTATCAGGACCGAATAGGAATTTGGCCTTGCAGTCTTTAGCAATATTGTAGCCCTAAACTAGTAGAACTTATATTTTGTAAAACCACAAAAGAAAAACTCCATCTAGGACATCAAAATCTATTAAATATAGAAAATTTTACATAATTGCTGAAATTCTGGTTAGTATCAGCTAAACTATTGGGAGTTGATCCAAGTAACCTTATGCAAAAATCTTCCAAATAAATTTCTCAACAATTCTTTAAAACAGTCTGAAAATCTAAAATGCTTACTTCATGTTGTTTCATCGGTATTTTGCATCATATCTTCTACAACACTTATTTCAAACACAGTTCACACCAACAGTTTATTCTCGCATTTCGGATTTCACGACATTATTGACATTTTTATTAAATCGACGTTGAAAAATGTACTGAAAACAACGGCATTGAGGCATTTTACAACAACGACATGTTCTTTGTTTGTAGTGAACAGTATACCCTTTTTATAACCTCCACCATAATATGGATGGTATAATTAAATTTGTCATTCCGTTTGTAACACATCGAAATATTCATCGGAGACCCCACAAAGTATATTTATTCTTGATCAGGGTAAAATTCTAAGTCGATATAAATATTTTCGTCTGTCCGTCTGTTGAAATCAAGATACAGCTCGCAATTTTTAAGATAGAGCGTTGTAATTTTGTATAGAAGTTTCTATTACTCCTATGATGTTTGATATTGCAAATTTGCTATATCGGTCCACGTTTTGATATAGCCCCATAGAACGGTACCACCCGATTTTCGGTATTTTGAAGGTTTCAACCACTTTATCACACCGAAATGGCTGAAATTTTATATTTAGTCTTCGTTAGGGGTAAAAAACTTTCGCCCAGAAATTTGTCTGTATAGGACCACGCCTTCAAATAGCCCCCATAGAACGGTACCTCCCAATTTTCGGTATTTGAAGGTTGTGGCCTCAATATTACACCGAAATGGCTGAAATTTGGCATTTGGTATTCATTTGGGGGGGTATTAAACGTTCCATATGAAATTTTTCGGTATACGTTCACGACTTAGCATAGCCCCCACAGAACGGTACCACCATATTTCCGTATTTTGAAGGATTTAGCATCATTATCTCAACGAAATGGCTGAAATTTGGTACATATTCTTCGCTGGGGGTATAAAACGTTTTACCAGAAATTTGTCGGTACAGGTCCATGCCTTAGTATAGCCCTCATAGAACGCTTAAATTTGAGGATTTTCCGTATTTTTAGGGTTGTGGCCGCAGCAACCCACCGAAATGGCTGAAATTTGGTATTTAGTCTTTGTTGGAGGAAAAGGCCCTTCTGACCACATTTCGATATAGGTCCATAGAACGGTTCCTCCCCATTTTCGTAATTCTGAAGGTTGTGACGTCATTATTCCACCGAAAGAGTGAAATTCGTTTCTTAGTCTTCCGTGGGATTATTTAATATTCCTTTATTTTCGGTATTTTTATGGTTTTACCGGATTATTGGAAATTTGGTATTTAGTCTTCTTTGAGTCTAAAAACTTTCCGCCTGAAATTTGTAGTTATAGATCGACTTTGATATAGGCCCAAGGAACGGTATCTCCCGAATTTCGGTATTTTTAAGGTTAGACACGTTGTTTTACCGAATTTGCTGAAATTTTGTATTTAATCTTCTTCATAAACGAAAGGAAACTAACTAATCACGGTGCTCTTGAATCAAATTTAAATGGAAGGTGCTTACACCTGGGAAGTTTTTGCGGATTCTGAAACTACAATGTTCGCCGGAGCGCTTTTTAAATAAATCGCGATTCAAGTTGACATTTTTATGGGTTGTTTAGGTTTTTGCGATTTTGCTTGGAAACCGCAAGCCCTATCAAAATGAGAATGAAGAAAATGTTGTAGCTATTTTCCAATTTAAACTTATATACCTAAAAAAAATGGTACAACATAGGAAAAATTACAGTCTTGTAGAGAATTTTCACAGCTATAAGATTTTTTAAGGTCCCATGCCGCTAAGACTTCCGTATTCAAGTAAAATCGCGAAACCCTAACCATAAAAACCTAAAAATGTAAACTGAGCTTTTTTATCTCAAAAATAGTACAGCCTGAGAACAAATCATAAACATCAATCCTGTAGAGAATTTTCACAGCTACAACATTATCTTTAGCTCCATTTCGATTGGACTTGCGGTTTCCAAGCAAACCCGTCAAAACCTAAAAAACACCTAAAAATGTGAATTTTGACCGCGATTTATTTAAAAATCCCTACAGCGATTTTTTCTTGTTTTTGGATTTTTCTCATCTATGAACATTGCTGTTTTAGAATTCACAAAAATTTCCCCTGTGTAAGCGGTTTTCATTAAAAGTTAGTTAAGGCGCACCCTTCATGACATTGTTTTATAAGGGGGCGATTCAGTCAGTGCATTGTCCCAATTTGAACTTCAATATCTCAAAAATGGTAAAACCTACGAAAATACCGTAAAGGTCAATCCTGTAGAGAATTTTCATAGCTACAATATTTTCCTCAGTCCCATTTTGATAGGACTTGCGGTTTCTAAGCAAAATCGTGAAAACCTAAACAACCCCTAAAAATGTCAACTGGAATCGCGATTTGTTTGTTTAAAAAGCGCTCCGGCGATTTTTTTGTTTTTTGATTTTTCTCATCTATGAACATTGTAGTTTGAGAATCCGCAAAAATTTCCCAGGTGTAAGCACGTTCCATTTAAATTTGATTCAAGAGCACCGTGTAATGCGATACCCTACACTACTTGCACTGGGCATTAGTTTTCCACGATTGTTTTATATTATTGCGACACGTTATATGTTATTTTAGAATGTGTATTAAGAAAATATGTCATTTTTACCGAATTGACCAAAAAATTAAAAAGAAACAAACCCCATAATTATACCGTATATAAAATATATTGATTTTGTATCACAAATTTGCTTCAAAATTAGTGGAATAATGTGGGACTATACTAAATCACTGGCATATGCCAACAAATTTAATTAGCAAACATCTGCTGTTGAAAAAAATTCAAAACGATCTGAGAGGAGCTCTTAAACTTCACTTTTTCCAAATTAAGTGTAGGAGGTACTCGAAAGAGTGGATCGATAAAGTCTGTATTCGAACCCGATGTATGTATATGTAGGAGGAATAACATAATGTACTGATTTTGGACCAAATAGAGTGCTCCCTTCGAAAGTTATCGTCCACACCATTTTTTGGAAATTTTTTGAACTTTTGTGGGGAAGAAGTGACTCGATATGGCACATCTTTGAACTTTAACGAAGTTTGGGAAAAATATTATGAAGTTCAAAATTTTGTTCGAAGGCAGAGGGACAGGGCATCAATTAAAAAAAATATATACATTTCTCTATCATGGTTTTAAAACATTTCTATAATGATTGCGACATTTTCTACCATGAAGTAAATGTAGTTATTTGCAAACAAATCTTAACGGCAAGGAACCCACTTGTATCATTTACAGTAGATCTGTTACTCAACCACTATATTGCTATAATTTACATGGGGAAAGGTCAAGAGTTAGTTTTTCGCGTTCCTATTTTGTCGTCCCCCAGAACTCAAAATATGGAACAAAAACTTAATGGGAATATTTTCCCAAAAAAATTATGGCCTATTTTCATCCGCTAAATACTATCCTGTTATTATCCAAGATGATTGGTTTTTTTGACCAAAACCCTAACCTCGTTAAAATTTTTTCCAGTATTGAACTATAACTACGACATCTAGGTTGATTATGATTACACTGCACAATTGAAACTGTGGGATACATGTATAAACTATGCTGTAACTCTGTTATCTGACCACGTACTTCAACATGATTAGTATAGAGAGTTCCTCTTTCAAATATAACTTACGAGGAAGGAACATGCCTTCCAGCAATAAAGATATAGTCATTAAATTAAAAATTGTAGCAAATTTCACACAAAAGTTTTGGTTTATTTTACCCGCTTAATATTATCTGATCATCACGTAAAATCGCAAGCTACTTCTATGTCGTATACCCAAAACATACTTAAAATTTCGCGTCTCTCAGACTGCCATTGCGACCTACAGAGCCGCAACAAATATGGATCAAAATTTTGTTTTTGGTCTGAACCCGACCTCCATATACAATTTCGTGACGATTGGTTCATAATTGCGGCCTGTAGCGTGATTACAATTTTTAGTGGATGGACGGACACACGTCTCAAAATCGCTTTATCTTACCGAGTTATGAATTTTGGTATACCACATATTTCGTGGTGTTACATGAATTTTTCGAAAAACAAATTTATAATACCCTTTCCACATTGTTGTGTAGGGTATGATAATGTTTTGATATGTACATTGACTACATGTACCCTAATGAGCCCATAATAAAAATTTTTCAAAGGAGTAAATAGAAATATATACATTAATAATGTGGATTTCAACTCGTATGCCATAATAGGAAGTGGTTCACTTAAAACATCTTATAGAATTAATTAAAATAATATAAATATTTCACACTAATTTTCGCAAAATTCGTAACCGAGCGAATTTACCACAATCGTGCTTTTAATTTATATAATCTTGAATTTTATTTACTATTCTTACTCTTGTTATCAAAACATCAAACATAAAATTTTTTCATCACAATACACAAACCACACATGTACGGTACATTACCGGTACGTTATGTTTTAGTGAACCGACCAGCGGTAAATTACGACCATCGTACTGTACCGCAGTCGGTTCACTAAAAAATCGTAGCGTACCGCAGTCGGTACATTAAAAATCGTTGTGTACCGCAGTCGGTACAGTAAGATTTTCGTTGTGCTCCGGTACAGTATCACTAAAATATTTTTTAGTGTTTGTGTACCGGTACGGTACATTATCGTAGCGTACCTATCCACCTTGGTACGGTACAGAACGGTACGGTACGATACCATAGTGTTTATTTTCGAACACTGTGTTAAAGCGGTCAGGACCGTTCCTTGGTATCTCTCTACAAAAGCCAAAATTTGAAGCGAATCGGTTCATCCGTTCGAGAGTTATCGTGCGCTCCAGCCAGACAGACAGACGGACGGACATTGTTAAATCGACTCCAAATTGTCTGAAACACATTTCGTCCAAACATACTTGGGGTCTTAAATGAGGCACATTTTGCCCGTATGAAAGTGTATATACCCTCGTTAGCATAAATGCTCGTGGTCAAATTTTCTTTGCATAAAAACCTAATTTGGGTTATGGCGAACATTTCAATAAAAGAATTATCCAAATCGGTCCAGCCGTTCTCAACTGATGCCATTACAAACGAACGACATTTGATTTTTATTTAAATAGATTCCGAAATTCAACAAAATATGTAGTCTATTTTCACCGGGGCCATCCCTGTAGATTCCACGACAACTTTAGATGAATCAGTTCAGTAGTTTTTGTAGAAAAGATTAAAATAAAAAAAATGGTCGTGATCAAATTTTCTTTGCATAAATAAAAACGAACATTTCAAAAAAAGAATTAGCCAACGAACGGCATTTGATTTTTATTTATATAGATTTTATATTTTATTTTTTTATTTTATGTTTTATATATTATATTTTTTGTTTAATATTATATATTTTGTTTTTAATATTTTATATTTGATGTTTTATATTTTATACTTTATATTTTATATTTTACATTTTATTTTTTATTTGTTATATTTCATTCGACAAAACCGACCGACCTTCCTTACAGGTATAGAAATAGTGGTTCTACTGACACATGTTTTAGGCACCACGAAGTCTGATATGATATTCTACTTTCCATTTTTAATATCATTGTCACGACAGCGGGGTTTAATGCTCTTTCTAGGAATTCGTAGACTATGTCAATTTTCTGCTCGTCGATTATACAGAATAGTATATAAATATGTATTCATTCAATATTTCTTTTCTTGCTTAACTGTTTTCCGTTCTTCTTGGTAAATTTTCAAGGTTTGAGAAGTTGGAGAAGGTATAATTGCAGACACGTGTATTAGAAAACCAATAACTCTATGGTTAGCTGTTAACAAAAGCTTTCAATAACAAAACGTTAGGCGTTTTCCCACAATAAACTTTTTTTTAAATAAAAAATGTTGTTGGACCAAAATAGTGTTGGTTCAAACCTGTCATCGCCAACAACAAGCCATGGTGTTGTATGTAATTCTTTTGGGTCGATTCAAATTGTAATTCTCTGGTGGCCAAAACTCACAAAAATATGTATTTGAAGTCGTAACTCCTCATTCTTCACAGCTTCATCTGTTTTAATGCAGTTGTAATGGCAGTAAAAGTTTTGAAAGCCCCGTCATAATTAGTAATTAATAATTATAACCTATTATGAAATAATAAATGATTTATTTTTTATTTTTCTTCATCTTTCCCATTCGGTTTTTTTTGAATTTTTTGTACTTCAACAACAAATTAACGATGACAACAACAACACCATAGTATGAATGAAAGACAATGTGTATCCAATATGTGTCTGGGTAACAGCCCGCTGCCCTGCGCTTCATTTCATTTTGATTACCAAGTTTTATTTGGGTCTTAGTTTCTGATTTTTGTCTGATGCTGTTGGAGACTATTGCCATTGTTTTTTTGTTTCTTGTTGTTGTGTTTTTCTTTTGCCCTATCACAACATAAATCGGCCAAGAGTGTTTGCTAGATGCTTGGTTGGTTAGATGCTTGGTCATAACTGCTGGCCATTGTTGTTGTTGGTTTATATCCATCACTGCTGCTGCATGCATATCGGCTATCGGCTAAGCATACATCTATCTCTATGTTGTGCAGTAATAAATTATGACCTTGATATCATTTTCACTTTGGAACTAATCAAAATATTTTTATCGGAACATCAAACTTTGACAGCAGGGAACAGGTATTACATGTGAACGAACGAATAAACGATGCATGTAACATAAAATTGATAAATTTGACGATGAAATTAATTCAAAAATATGATCATAACTCAGCAAATTCTCACAAAGCAGAGGGGTGGGACAAATAACCAGTGTATGGTGGAAGGGTTACTAGGTATTTAATAATAAAATAATCATAGTAAGGAACTTCATTTGATGGTGTTTTATATGTTAAAACAAGTAAGAACGACATTAAGTTCGGCCGGGCCGAACTTGTTATACCCTCCACCACTAGTTGTATTGAAGTAAAATGGAATATTTAGTTTCCTTTCGTACATGAAGACTTAATACTAAATTTCAGCAATTTCGGTAAAACAATGTGAGCACCGTTCTAGGGGGGCTATTTCAAAACGTCGATCTATACCGACAAATAGACTAAATGCCAAATTTCCTATATTTCGGTAAGAGAATGTGGCTAAAACTTAAAAAATACCGAAAATCAAGAAGTACGCTTCTATGGGGATATAGGAAGACGTGGACCAATACTGATAATACTCTTCTGGAATATTTTATAACTCGTGGAAGACTAAATAACGAATTTCAGCCATTTCAGTGGGATATTGACGTCACAATCTTCAGTATTACGAAAATCGTGAGGTACCATTCTAAGGGGGCTATATCGAAACGTGGACCTATACCGACGAATTTCAGTCGGAAATGGGGCAATATGAAAGCGTGGACCTGTACAGACAAATTTCTAGAGAACAGTTTTATATCACATTGAAGACTAAATACCAAATTTCAGCCATTTTGGTGGAATATTGAAGCCACAACCTTCAAAATACGGAAAATCGGGAGGTACCTTTCCATGGGGGCTATATGAAAGCGTGGACCTATACCGACAAATTTAAAGGGGAAGTTTGAGTACCTCCAACGAAGTCTAAATACCAAATTTCAGCCATTTCGGTGGAATATTGAGGCCACAACGTTCAAAATACCGAAAATCGGGAGGTACCGTTATATGGGGGCTATATGAAGGCATGGACTTATACCGACAAAATTCTGGGGGAATGTTTTATACACCTAAAGAAGACTACGTACCAAATTTCAGCCATTTTGGTAGGATAATGAAGCTAAAACCTTAAAAATACCGAAAATCGGGAGGTACCGTTCTATGGGGGCTATATGGTGGAGGGTATAAAAAGGGGGGAAATATGATAAAAATTGCAGTCCTTAGTCATAGTTTTTCTGTCGGCAGATGGGTTAGGTTAGGTTGAAAAGAGGTGTGATGCAGGATCACCACATGTTCCTGTAGACATACACTTAAGCCATTAAGGACAGGCCTCTAATTTGTGGTCAGGGTGAGGCTGTATATTTAGTGTATGAATTAGTTAAATTCCTGATTATTTTATTGACGTTAGTCTAGGATTTCTTTCTTATTGACATAGTCTCTTAATGTTTTGAGCTCGATTGTCCTGATATGGTCGAGTCCTTGTATTTTGTCGCTCCCTAGTAGCTGGTTTCTCGAGTTTGTGAAGGCCTGGCAAGGACGTTTCGTCGTCCTCTCTGCATACCCTGCATTCACTGCTTTCTGCACAAACTATTTTGTGCAGGTGCGCTTGTAGCCCCAGGTGTCCTGTGAGGATACCCGTCAGTCTACTGATGTCTTTTTTACTTAGTAAAAGTAGTTCCTTTGTTTTGTCCTCGCCTAGGTTCCCCCATAGGATTTTTGTGTTTTTGCCCTTGTCTTCTATATTCCCGATGTACATATATATGTGCATCTTTTGACCATGCCTTTAGCTCTATACGCGTCGCTTTTAAGGACTTGGCGTTATCTAGGCTGACTGTAGGTTGCTCCCTGGCTTGTTTTGCTATGGAGTTTGCTATTTCATTACCCCTATTCCCAATATGCCCTGGTACCCATATAATGTTTACCGTGCCATGTGGGGAGTAGTTGTTAATAGACTGTATGCCTTCCAAGACAGTTATAGATTTCACTGTCTTGGTTGTTATAGCCGTGATGGCTGCTTTGCTGTCCGTAAGGATGTTCGCAGTGGTGGGCTTTGTGTGAGTGCCAAACCAGTTCAGATACTCTGTTATCGCTCGGACTTTCGCCTGAAGAATCGTATTATGATCCGGCAGTCGGAGGGAGATTTTCGTTTCCGGTTCCATTACATATAGATACACAGTCCGGTTCTCCCCTCTAGCACAGACCCATCCCTAAACTTCAGCTTCAGCTTCCAGCGGGACTCTGTGCTAGAGTTCCATCGATCCACATGTTTCTGTCTGGTATTAAAACTTCACAGAAGGCTACTTCACTAGTTTCAGGTATGCGGTCTGATACTATTTGGTTTATAGATTCACTCGTTGTGACCTTTAGTATATTTGGGTGGTCTCTACTGATCCACTCGCTCATCGACTTTAGCCTTGTAGCTGCGATGGCTGCCTCATACCTTACCTGAATTTCTATTGGGTGTACAAACAAAATTGTTTCTAAAGCCTTAGTCGGTGTGGCCCTCATTACCCCGCTAATGCTTAGGCAACATGTTCTTTGGACTTTTTGCAATATCTTCACATTGCATTTTTTGTCCATAGCTGTTCACCATACCACAGACGCGTATGTTAAGATTGGTCTAATTACGCCTCTGTATAACCAGTGTGGCATCCATTTTTAGCCTATTGCTCTTCTACATGTTGACCAACATCTTTGGGCCTTGCCGGCCCTTTCTTAAATATGGTATTTCCAATTAAGTTTCCTATCCAGAATTACTCCTTGGCATTTAACTATGCGGGAAATATTTATTGCCTTATTTAGGAAAACTGGTTCCTCTAAGTTTCCCACTTTCGTTTTCCTAGTAAATATACATATTTCCGTTTTTTCCGGGTTAACGTTCAGACCTCTCGGTCTGGCCCAGTTGTATGCAATTTTGAGATCCTTTTCTGCTCTTCTGCAAAGTATATTCGGATTCTTTCCCCTTCGGTTAAGGCCCTTAAGAGACTGTTTATGGTAGTAACCCACAAAAGAGGTGATATTATCCATCCCTGTGGCGTTCCTTGTCCGACTTTGTATCTTATTTTGACGTCATATATCCCGCAGCTCGTCCATCTGTTCCTTAGCATATGGTTGATCCAGTTCCTTAAGGCCCTGTCTACCTGATCAGCGTTTCGGTGCTGACGTTGTTAAAAGCGCCTTCGATATTAATGCATATAGCAAGTGTATACATCTTCATTTCAAAGGTTCTCTCTATATGGTGTACAACCTCGTGCAAAGCGGTTTCCACTGATCTGCCTTTAACGTATGCGTGTTGTTTGAATTTAAGCATATCATTAGGGACTCTGAAGTTAAACTTATCGGGCGATAAGATTTTGGTATTGCGTACCTTGCCTTGCCAGGTTTAGGGAAAAAACCTACCAGGCTAGCAGGGTGTAAGCAAATTTTAAACAAGCGTTGAAGATCCCGACCAGTTTGGACGCAATAAAGTCCACTTACCGCTGTAATATGGCCGGGAAGATCTGGTCTGGTCCAGCTGCCTTGTATGGTGAAAAGCTCGTGATGGCTTGTTTGACCATCAAGCTGTCAATTTTTGGTGCATCTCCTGATGAGTAACCCAACTCAGTCGATGCCTCTCTGCTAGCCGTGGTATTCTAGGGAAAGTGCGTTTTCATCAGAAGGCCTAGAGTTTCTTCTGTTGTTTCCGTCCTTTTCCCATTCCCATCGACATAAACTTCTTAATTTTCGAAACGTCGTTAACGCTATTCACCTGTTCGCAGAATAGCTTCCAGGAGTTACGTTTGGCGTTCCTTGTAATTTTGTTGTATTCCATCAATTTTGCCTGGTAGTTGTCCCAGAATACGGCTGCTTTTTTACGTTTTGCTCTATTATAAAGTCTACGCACCTACTTGCTTTTATTCCGAATTTCCCCTGTCATCCAGGGTTTTTCGTAGGCGGATTTCCTCTCTCGAAGGGGACAACTTTCCTCGAATGACTTTAAGGACATTTCGGCTAACTTTAGGACATTTCCATCTATGTCCTCCTTACTTAGGCATTCCTCATCTGCTTGCCCTAGTATTTCTTTTACTAGTTTTCGGAACTTAGTCCAATTCGTTTTGGATTTGTTTCGAAAGGTTATCTGGTTTGGCGGTGGCCTCGCTATTTTAAATCTAATATACCTATGGTCTGAGAAGGAGTATTCCTCCAAAACCCTCCACCCATGTACCTCGTTTATTAGATTTTCTGAACATATCGTTATATCTAGTACTTGCTCCCTAACTCTATTAACAAAGGTTGGTATATTTCCTGTGTTAAGTGTAATCAGGTCGTTAGTATTTATGTAGTCTATAAGGGTTTGACCCATTTTGTTAGTGTTAGTACTCCCAACGAGATGTGGTGAGAGTTAGCCTACCTACCTACTAGTACATCGTTACCTGTTTGCTTGATCCTTCTCACCAGTTGCTGCAATTCCGACGAAGGTGGTAATGTCGGGGAGTCGAACGGCAGGTATAGTGATGCCAGGTATATATTTACATTCCCCTGCTTCTAGGTAGGTTTATATTCTGCTACAACAACTGATAATTATTCAAAATCTTCAGCGCGGAACAATTGACTACCGAATCAATGATCAGCCTATGAGTATGAAATGAATGTATGAATACACTCATTGATATGAAACAAGTCGGTCTTGTCCCTTCGGAGGTGGGAACATAGGTATGTATGAAGGCTGTTTTCAATTGAGACGAATTGCTGAATGTCCATGATAACGCGAAGAACTCGATCCAGCACATGATGCTGAATTTGAATGTGGGTGGCCTTTCTGTGACTATAACACCTGTTGTATCGGCAACAGATATCCGAGTTAATCTCCACAACATAATCACAGCTGCAGCCTCTCTGCTGGTTGAATACTCGAAATTAGATCAAATTTCTCGACAGAGACTAGGAGACTACCAAATGAGGGTGATGAGCTGTAATGCGAAATCATCCAAAGCAGGCCCAATGCTCGGAATCTCAATGGTAATGCTGAAACACTTGGATGAACCCGGGGTTAAGTATTTAACAAATGTTTTCAATCTATCTTTAGGCACCCTATTGAACCAAAAGTCTCTAATATTGGCAGGGTAGGCCCGCTACTGAAGCTAGGCAGGGATGCCAGCAGAGGTGAAACGTACAGCAGAAGTGAATCGTTCTCCCTTCTGTCGCCGAAAACAAAGATTCTAGAGGCACTACTTCCAGTTGCCCAACACCAGCATGCATTCCGAAAAATTTTCAACAGTCGAGGAGTGAACCAGAACAGGCCATGTGACCAAACAGTTTTCGTAACGCTTGGCATAACGAAGGCCTTCGATACCGTCAACCATTTCAAGCTGTTCGAGGATGTAAACAAGACTTCCCTCCGTGTCGTGTTTGAAACATTGGATAACCAACGATGTGTTTGGGCGCTAGTCGTTGTAGAATTCCGAAATAAGAAGCCCAAAATCCCTAGAGTGAAACAGGGAGTTTCCCAAGGCGGGATTATATCTCTGTTTAACATATACATTTCTGAAATTCAACACCCTCCAGACGGCATTTCGTAAATTATAATGTATGCGGATGATTGTTCGATCTTGCCATCGGAGCCTATCGTCGATGACACGGCAGACTTAGTGCGGTTCTTCCATCTGAGAAATATGAAAATACCTGGCGCTAAATCCACTGCCACATTGCCCATCACCTGGTCGATGGTGTCCTGATTCCGACCACCACCAGATATTCGGTGTAATGTTCGACAGCATTTCTAAGTCGTCCGCGAAAGCCAGGAGTTCCCCAAAGAACTTTCCTGATTTTCACAACATCCACACAGCATATAGATCGTAATGTATGCGGGTGATTGTACGATCTTGGCGTCAGGTCCTATCGTCGATGACATAAGTCATAGGCTAAATGTCTGCATAGCAGTTTCTCCATCTGAGGAATATGAAAATATTTGCTGCTAAATCCATTGCCGCACTGTTCACCGCCAGGAAGGCTGAAATGAGGCTCTCCCAAAACAAATTGGTAGATGGTTCCTGATTCCGACCCCTAAAAATATTGGGTGGAACGTTCGCGTGGTGTTTAAGCTATTTGTGACAAGATAAGATGTAGGAACAATGTTCTCAAGTCGCCGGTCGGCAGCACAAGGGGGAAATCTTGTTGACCTCTTATAATGCAATACAATACAATTACCACAGACCGGAAAACTATGCGGAGCCAGCGTGGTATGCAAATCTTAGCGCCACACAGTGGAAGAATATTCAAACCTGTCAGTATGCCGCCCTGAGGAATGAAACAGTTTGCCAACTCCTGCCAACAGTGTATAAGCGTAAACCTCTAGACCAACGAACGGTACGGAGATACATCCATCGCAGCAGAATAACGCCAGCTGCCAAGGCGAATACGAGTGGTTTTAGCCCATTTAAGATCCGGACGATGCAGCCATCTCAATTCATGTTGGGCCCGAATTGACACACGCACTTCATGCGGATTGTGACCGCACGTCACGCTGCATTTGTTTAGCTTCCCAGCTAACCCCACTTACCAGTCTGCTGATTCTTTATGGATGCAGCCAGTCTATGTTGCAGAATTTTTGAGTCTAGATAGAAAGGAAGCAGAAACAAATAACTGAAATAATACACGAACCAACACCTTTGCGTTGTTACGACGAAAACAATAGATAATCTACTAAAGTGGGTGTGGCAGTAGAGTTGGCAAACCATCGATGAAAATATCGATATTATAGATACTTAATTGTTTACGCCAATATCTATGAATATCGATACTATCGAACATTTTCACATCACTAAATAGAAGCTGTAGAAGCAAAGCCACAATTTTTTAAGCAAATTGTTAAGTCCCTGTCCACGCTAGACTGCACTAGACTGATATCATAGAAATTATACCTTTCTAGTTCGATTTCCATAGTAGAGTAAAATCATAAAATACCTGTAGTGAGGTTCTAAGAAATTCTAAGTTTATTGAAATTCACTCTAGTGTGGACAGGGACATATTAGATGGCCTGTTCCTTTACTTCTGAAAATGGCAAAGCCGGCAAAGTAGTAAAAGTTGTAAACTGCTCCCATATAAATTGTATGGTGTTTGAAGCAAAGGAACGCTTTTCGAGTAAAAAGTGGTAAAACGTGAAGATTCTTGAACGTAAAGGGACAGAGCTATAGTAATGTTATGAAATTGCTGTTGTGGGGAACACGATCTAAGAACCCCTAATTTAATGAAATTTCTGCAATGAAATGACTCTAGTGTGGACCGAGATTAACAGACGCGATTGTGCAAAAGAATAAAATGATTTCATGAAATTTTTTAGAAGCTTGGCCCCACCATCAACATCAGTCCAAACACCAAGGAGGTTGATGAAGAAGTTACTTTGGAATTTAACGGCCATCATTTCTGCAGGATGATAGAAATGTTCGAGGTGTAGGACAACTTGATAACGGGCATATGTGTTGGGCAAATCAACTCGGAAACCTTGGAAGTAGATGGCAACAGCAAAGACGAATGGTGACCAACAGGTCACGCAAAGCACAAATTTTTCGTTACGAGTGGCCTTCAAGTGGAACAAGGCAACAAAGGTACCTTCGAATCCAGTTGTACCGGTGGTGGGTGAGAAGACCTTCCACACATATGTTTCGCAAATGTTGGTGGCGATGAAGAGAGAAATACTGGAACCCAAGCCATAACCCTTTTGCAACAATTTATCCAAAAGTAACAAAATCAAACCGGCGGCAAATAATTGTATGATGATCAACAACAAGTAAACCAATACAGATGGATCGCCATAGATTGCAGTCATGACATAAACAATGGCTTGGCCAATGGTAATAACCATACCAAAGACTTTTTGCCACCATTTAACAAAGCACGATCACTCCCAAGGTCACCAACTTCAATGATTTTGACACCAGTCAACAATTGCACAATCAAGCCAGATGTAAGTGTACCACAATTTGAGGCCATAGTCACCCGAATCCAGAAGAAAGGTTCTGCAAAGTCGGAACTCACGATACCGAACAGAGGGTTTTGACAGCATATCAAGAAGATGAAGAGCGTTAATTCGGTCCGTAGCACTTTCTCTCTGACTTGGATTTTGCTTTCGGGTTTGGCTATTTCTGGCAGTATACTGCAAAAGGACTTTATGACATCGAGGAATTTAATTCCTATAATTAATGTTTGTTTTGTATTAAAACTGTTTTCCTAATTTGGCCGACGAGTCAGTACCCGCTAGCAATATGAACTAGTTCGATATCGGAAACTCGTCGATTCTCTGGGTTACAGTAACTAGTTCCACTTTAGACCCATCACAGTGCAATCAACTGTAAACATTTACAAGGGGATGTCTGCGAAAGTATGCAATTGACTCTCTATGTATTACCCGTAGATGGTACTGTAATATGTAGTTCCAAGTTTACAGGTATTTTCCATCCCTCTCTTCTGTTGTTTAAAAAGGTAGTGGATTTAATTTAAGAGTAAATAGTCGTAACTGACGTCTCGTCGTTTACTTGAGGATATAACGGTGTCAATTGGTTCCCTTCACATTACTAGGGGTAAATTCTGGACCAATTAAATTGCGTTAAATGGAATTT
The DNA here is from genome assembly GCF_047663935.1 of Musca autumnalis. NCBI lineage: Eukaryota > Metazoa > Arthropoda > Insecta > Diptera > Muscidae > Musca > Musca autumnalis. The sequence continues at coordinate 300,139,133 of NW_027411644.1, read as the reverse complement.
TCATTGCTAGCGGGTAACAATAAAAAGTGAAATAATATTTATGTATCTCCAAAATGATTTCGTGAAATTGGGCTCTTCAAAGTCCACCTCGAGAGCCCGAAAACTTAACCCGCTAGCAAAATGAACTAGTTCGACATCGGAAACTCATCGATTCTCAGGTTTACAGTAACTAGTTCTACTTTAGACCCCTTACAGTGCAACCAACTATAAATTTTAACATGGGAATGTCATAGGAGGTTACGAATTGACCCTATATGCATTACCTGGTATTGTACTAGTTCCAAGTTTACAGTCATATTCCAGTATGTTTATAATTCCTCTCTTCTGTTGTTTAAACAGTAAACAGTAAAAAAGGATCAGTCGGCTTTGCCGACAGAGATATACCCTCAGCATGTGTGAATTGAAACACTTTTTTTCCCCAAAAAAACATATACATATATTTAAGGGGGTTTGAATACAGGGACGTACGCAGGGGGGGGGGGCACGGGGGGCCCGGGCCCCCCCCGAAATGGTTTGATCTGACTAGATTTTTTGAGCTACTTTAACATATTTTTACGTTTTTTCTCTAAACTAATTTTTTGTTTTTGAAATTTCAAATGAAAACTTATATTGTTCTGAAGGTTATGTACTGAAAATGTAGAAGTTGTCTAAGAAATATTTAAACATTTTTTCTTTAAATACTCTTTTTGAGAGAAACTTCCAGTAAAACTGAATTCCTTCTTTTGCCCCAAGTCAGTGTTGTGGAATTCTGTAATGAATATAAAGGCCTTGAGGCCGTTTACAAATTCAGTATTGTACGGATTAGAAGTACATGAAAGGAAATGTCTATTGGACAATATGTACGACATATCAAGGTTTCTCTGTGGAGTATATCTCGAAAAACAATTAGAAACTTGTTTTACTGTCTTAATCAAAATTTTGTATTCCTATTTTATATCAACTTATTTCTAAATATTGTGAGAAAATAATGGAGAAAAATTTATTAATTATTAATTTATTGTTGTGTATCATAAAGTGATAATATCTGCTATAAATAGCATGCACATCTGATTTTTTTCCAATTTGCAATTTGTATTGTATGTCATGGCGCTCTTGAACCAACTTTAAGTGAAAGAAGGTTACACCTGTTTTTATTGGTGGTTCATAGATGAGAAAAATAAAAAAACAACAAAATCGCCGAAGCGCTTTTTAAATAAATCGCGGTCAAAGTTTTTGGGGTTTTTTAGTTTTTTTTTATGATTTTGCTGTGAAATGGAACTAAAGAAAATTGCAGTGAAAATTCTCTATAATATTGTCCTTTATGATATTTTCGTAGGTTTCATTTCACTGACTGTATCGTATTAAACTTATATATCTCAAAAATGGTACTACCTAGAAAAAAATTACGAATGCCAATCTTGTAGAGAATTTTAGCAGCTATAAGATTTTTTTCTAGTCCCATTTCGATAAGACTTGCCGTTTTCAAACAAATCGCGAAAACTTAAAAACTTTGGCCGTGATTTATTTAAAAATCCCTGCAGCGATTATTTCTTAGTTTTGGATTTTTCTCATCTATGAACATTGCTGTTTCAGAACCCGCAGAAATTCCCAGTTGTAAGCTCCTTTCATTTAACGTTGGTTCACGAGCGCCGTGATAGTGTACCCTCAGCCGTTAGGCTAATGATAAAAATGTACCTCAGCGAAATAATGATTTGACGAAACCCGCGTCAAACAATTTGGAGTTGATTTATTCCAGTTCATCCGAACAGATCAATAGATTTGGTCCAAATTTTGGATCTCCCAATATTTTATCCAAACTTTAAGTCATATCGGTCCACTCCTTGGACATTTTCCCCGCAAGACTTTAAAAAGTTTCCCTATAATCTTGAGCACAATAACTCTCGAAAGTCCAAATCGATTTTTGTGAGACATAGATTAGGTTTGAATATGGATTATATCGATCAACTCTTTCAGGTTCCTCCAACACAAATTTTCAATTATCCGATTTGACCGAAACTTTGAACGTCCTAAAATTACTTCCTTACGTACATATATCAGGACCAAGAGAGTCAATTCGGGACAACATCTTCGGATACATCCCTCACAAAATTCAACATAAGTGTAGTTTAAGGGCTATTCGAAGAGTCATTGCACATTTTGACCAATGGTACTCCTTGCTGTCTTGTTTACAGTGATATCGTATTTTTCGTGAGTAAGTCCATGGTTATGTCAGGAGTGGTCCAAAAGCTCTAAATCTTACGGCGACTAACTAAATTGACGGCTTGACACCATAACTATCAAAAGGAATGACTTCCAAAATTGACTATATCAGTCGATTCTTTAAGGTATCTTCTGTACAAAAGTGCAAAACATTTGGGCTTTCTTTAAGCCAAATTTTTGAGCACAACATAAGCATTTATCCGCAACGCCAACAATCGTGAAATTGTATACCCCAAATATTATCCATATTATCTGAAACTTCCTGGATATACAATTAATAGAAAAATTTTTGGCTATGTAGCCCGTATTCGATTCGATATTAAAGTTTCAACTCACACAGGCTGTCACTTTTTAATTGTTTTCCGGAAAACAAAAGTTATGAATTTTCATAAGTTTGCCTCTGCTGTGCCGACAGAAGTGATTGGTCTTTGGAAAGTTTTTAATGTCATCGAGTCCATAAACTTCTAGTCGTACAATTCAGATATTAATAAGTGGTAACAACAACCATTGAGGTATCAGATGGAGTTTTTCGACTTAACCCATTTTTTCAGGACTATCAAACAGTACTGCGTGTTGGATTCGGAGTCTATGAGTCGTTGATTGTATCGCCCGGCTCTTGATAAAATTTTTTTCTTTTTTAATGTAATTTTCTGAGTTTTTAGTTGGATTTTACGGACTCTATCGCTTTTGGTAAAATAGTAAAGTTTTGGTGTCATTAATGAAAATTATTTTCTTGCAATAATAAAAAAACTAATTTTAATGGGACTGAAATTAGTGTGTGATATCTGGATATGTACTTTAAGGAAGAAAAGGCTTTCGGGCCGAACTGTTTATATCCTCCAACCACTGTATATCTCTATTTGACATATTCGCGATTGCAATCCCTGTATTCGAAGGTGGATCTATTTTCACCACTTTTTGCTTGGAGGTTCTCCCACAAAAGGATTTCCAAAATCCATTTTACTTACGATATTTTTAAAAATTATGCTAATTGCCTTGAATTATAGAAAATCTTTCGAAAGCTATTTTCTGTGGGATTTGGAACCCAAAATGCCAAATAAGAGGTAATGTAATTGCTTCAATTCCGTTGGAGAATTTGGTTAAACTTCACTTTCAATTCTATACATCCAAGGACTAACATTCCAAATTTCAATCTTGCTTCTAAAATATTGTGATCTCTCTATTGAATGTATATACTTTGTGGCAATATTGCATATACATACATAAAATCAACTAAAAAACCTTTAAAATAGCTCTATGTAACCATACACAACATTTTTAATTTTCATGATTTTTGGTCAAGTTGGGCCCCCCCCGAAATGAAATCCTGCGTACGTCCCTGTTTGAATATGTTGGGCGTATGAATGGACAAAAAAATGGATTTGAATAGAAGCTCAAAAAGTTTTGCGGGGAAGGTATCTAAAGGAATAGACCGACATATTAAATTTTGAAAGTGGGTCTTATTTTGGGTGTCATTCCCCTCGATATATATCACGACCATCTGTCGTTTCAGTTGGTCACCACATAATTCAGAGGTTTTGGAATCATGTGCTTGCCTACGAAAAAACATGATATCGCTGTAAACAGGACCACTAGGTAAAACATTTCAAGGGATCCTCGCACGGACCCTTAACCGGGTTGCTCTGTTTATGAGATATCGCGCGTAATATTTTAGTTAATATTTTCGAATTTTTGTGGGGGAGGTACCGGAAGGAGTGGACCTACAAGCACCATCTTCGAATTTCATCTAATATTCGAAGAAAACGATATGCAAAGTGTGGATCAACTCAGTATTTGGTTTGAGAGTTGTCGTGCTCTCCAGCCACTATATGGTGCCGTAGGGGGTTTTACACTTTTCGGGCTGCTTTCTCAAGAAGTATGGACTTGCCCCTGAAAAAACTTTTACCGTCGTAATTGAGGCAGCGAATGAAAGTTGCTGCAACAAAAATAAAAATGATTCCAGAGCAGTTCTTATTATTATTCTTATATTATCCAAAATGTTGTGTGGGAGATACCCGAAGGAGTGGACATATATAGTACATAATCGAACCTGATATATATGGTAGATATATTGGGATGTGTAAAGTATGGACCAAATAGGTCACTACCATTAAGAGTTTACATGCGCATAATTTTTCCGAACATTTTTTAACTCTTAAGGGGGAGTTACCTGTGGGAGTGGACTGATATGGCTTATCTTCGATCTTAAACTAAGTTTAGACAAAATAAAAAATATTACGAAGTCCAAATGTTGGCCCGAATCGGCAGATACGTTCAAGAGTTATCTTGCGCTCCAACCACTACACACGGTGTCATAGGAGTTTTTTGTACACTTCAGGTTATTTTCTCAGTCGTATAGAGGACAGTGAATAGAAGTTGCTACAACAAAAATCAAAGGTCATAAACTGAACTTTTCGGAAATTTTGTGTGGGAGGTACCCGAAGGAGTAAGTCTAGTAGAAAGTTCCCGATGTGCAAAGTAGGGACCAAATCGGTTACTCCCTTCAGGAGTTATCGTACGCACAAATTTTCTGAACATTTCCGAAGTTTTGTGGGGGAGTTACCGGAAGGAGTGGACCAATATAACCCAACTCCAAACTTAAACTAAGTTGAAACAAAATACTACGAAAGCCAAAATTTTTGACCGAATCGGTTGATCCGTTCGAGAGTTATCGTGCGCTCCAGCCAGACAGACAGACGGACGGACATGGCTAAATCAACTCTAAATTGTCTGAAACCATTTCGTCCAAACATGCTTGGGGTCTAAAACTATTATTTCGATGAGGCACATTTTGCCCGTATGAAAGGGTATATACCCTCGTTAGTATAAATGCTGAGGGTATAACAAGTGGTGAATTTTATTTGCGAGTAAATAGTCGCAACTGATGCCTCGTCGTTTACTTGGGGATAAAAAGGTGTCAATTGATTCTCTTCGCATTACTTAGGAGTCAATTTTGTACTAGTATCGCTTATTGGAATTTTCATTGCTAGCGGGTAGAGAAAAGAAGAGGACAATTTGTATATTTCCTTCGCATTCCTTTTTTATACCAGAACAATATGAATAATATATACGAACATATACAGTCTATCAACACTAGCTTCTGTTATTGGATGCTGCATTTATACGTAAGTTATAAAGAAAATGCAAATGTGAATTATTTATACAACTCGTAGTTTACTTAGAGATATAAAAGTGGCAATTGGTTCCCTTCGCGTTACTTAGGGGCCACTTGTGAACTAGTACCGCTTAGAACTAGTTCTGGACAAGTGGAATTTTCATTGCTAGCGGGTAACGTACTGACGTTATTCCAATGACATACGAAAAGTAAACAAAACACGTTTGTTGGTCATTTTGGATTCTGGCAGTAAACGGTGATGAGACCAAGTTGATGGCATCCACATAACTCGGACCACTTGGTACATAAAATTTTGATATAGATACTACCCGTGCTAATGTATGGTTCCGAGGCATAGGGAATGCTAGGGGAAAAGCCTTTGGCTTTAAATTGGTATGGTAACCTTTTTGCTGATCGCATTCTTTCTTCTTCTACAATCTAGATAATGCAAATCAATAACGTCCAACACCACATAATTGAACTGGTATAATAAGAGGTTATGACAACATTTATTTTTTTTGTTTCACTATTTGAGTTTAGTTTTTATCACCCAATCTTTAACAACTGCTTATTGCAATTTAAAAAATTAGATAACAAATCTTCAGAAGATTTCTACGCAAAAATAACAGACATTGAGAATAATAATACTATGAAAATTATACATTGTATGTATGTCAATGGTTTATAGTGTAAGATTCCAATTTCCATTTGACAAAAAAAAATCTATCTAAGATGACAAAGTTTCTAATTGGCATTGAATTGGCTGGGCTATAGTAATTCACATTAATTACGAAATGCAACGTGTGTTTACAACTATTTGAACTAAAAAAATGATAAAAAAATGATAAATGTAATACATAATTCATATGACATAATAGCTCTGTTCCAGAAACAACGTTTTTTTCTCAGTTTTGCAAATTAAAATTATTCAAACTTGCACTTCTCATTTAAATAACAATTGTCGTTTCTGTTTCTTTTGTTATTGTTGAAGATTCAATCATATGATTGCTTTAAGTCTGGAGTATCCCTCCATTGGCTTAACTTCATCGTTACTCTCTATCATTTTTCTATTCCGCTATTTTTGAAACAAATTTTTATATAGTCTCTTGCTAGTTTTACTATTTTAAAAAAGTAATGGAACGGTGCTATTGTGTCACTTTCTAATCGAATTACCTATAATGAAATTTAATTGTTAGTTATTGATTTGTTATTTGCCATACATATTTATAGCAACTTTTATGGTAATAAGGAATGCCCTCGAACTCAGATAAGGTGGGCGCGTAACTAACAACTTGGTGTTGAATATCCCATAAAAAAAAAAACTTACGTGTTAAAATTATTATCAAATAGCTTTGAACTAATTGAACTTTTATCATTTATATGGAATTTTCAATCCGAAGATTTCGATTTAAATATAACGTTTAAGGCAATTTGCAATTATATAAAAAATTAATTAGTCCATTACAAAACAATGTTCGTATAAGGCAATTTCGTTACAAATGAAAATTTTTTCATTAACTGTTATTTTCTGCTATCGGGGAAATTACAAAAAGTGGAGAGTGAATGTTTTAAAGAGTTTGTTGTAGTTATTTAAAAAAAAGTTCGAGGAGTTTTGAAAATTTTAATTTTTATACCCTCCACCATAGTATGGAGGGTATATTAAGTTTGTCATTCTGTTTGTAACACATCGAACTAATCATTTGCGACCCTATAAAGTATATATATTCTTGATCAGGATAAAATTCTAAGACGATCTAGCCATGTCCGTCTGTCCGTCTGTTGTAATCACTCTAGCGTCCGCAATAATTGAGATAGAGTGCTGAAATTTTGCACGCGAGGGTTTTTTTCCATAGGCAGGTCAAGTTCGAAGATGGGCTATATCGGTCCACTCTTTGGTATAGCCCCCATATAACGGTACCTCCGGATTTGCAGGCCGAATTAGCTATAATTTGGCACTTAGGGTTCCTAGTGATCAACAAACTTATATCCCAAAGGATATGGACATAGGTCCATGTTTTGGTATAGTCCCCATATAACGTCAACATAGGTCCATGTTTTGGTATAGCCCCCATATAACGGTACCTCCCGATTTTCGGTATTTTGGGAATTTTAGCTACAATTTGTAACCGAAATAGCTGTAATTTGACATTTGAAGTTCTCAGTGGTCATAAAACATCTCCAACGAAACATCGTCAACATAGGTCCATGTTTTGGTATAGCCCCCATATAACGGTATCTCCCGATTTTCGGTATTTTGAGAATTTTAGCTGCAATTTTTAACTGAACTAGCTGTAATGATCGGTATTTTGAGAATTTTAGCTACAATTTTGTCTATTCAAAAATAATCGTCAATATAAGTCCATGTTTTGGTATATCCCCCTATATAACTGTACCTCCCGATTTTCGGGAATTTTCAGTGGTCACGAAATTTCTTCACTAAAATTCGTCAACATGGGTCCATTTTGGAGGGTCTACATTGTTTTGATGAAACTACCCTCAATTTGACTCTTGAAGTTCCCTGCAGCTATAAAACTTTTCCGCCAAAAAATTTAAAGATAGGTTGACTCTTTGATATATCCCCGTAGGTGGTACCTTTCACCTAGCTGAACACATTTTTTTTTTAGATTAGATTAGATAACACTGTGCAACAAAATGGAGGTGAAAGTCTGGGGCACGGAAAATTCCTCTTGGGGAAGAAAGGCCTTGGTGAGTATATTATGAACCCCGAAGGACAGATCCGCCGTGAGTCGAACTTTCGCGTTATGGCGTGATGAAATTTTTGTTAGAGACCCTGTGGACCATCAGGAATTAGCGTTATGTCTTTGTTCACTGTTGCTTAAGTGCTCTACAAAAACAACAAACAAATATATAATGCTAATTCATGATGGCTTACAGTGTCTCTTGCAAAAACTTCATCCCGCCATAACGCGGAAGTTCGACTCACGGCGCCTCTGTCCTTCGGGGTTTTTAATATACACACACCAAGGGCTTTCATCTCCAAAAGGAATTATCTCTGCCCCAACATTTGTGTTCACAGTGTAATTTAAGCAATAGTGGGAGGCAGTAGGAGTATATTTATTGTCGAAAAGTTGTTGGACGCTAATTATTCCATTTTAATTCCATTTTAATTAAGACTATTTTATGGTTCGGCCCGGCCGAACTTTACGACTTTTTATTTGTTAATTTTAGTGCAGAATGAAAATCCGAGGAAAACGAGGAAATGGCCTCTACCAACTGCAAATGGAAAGCAAAGGCTGCAATGGTTACTCCAGCGGGAAGGTAATCTAATGCCAATGCCATCCACCCATCCAAGCGAAAGAGGATAATGGATGTGACTGTGTCCACTCTAAGCAGCCCCGCGATTCCTGACTGCTTCGCAAATAACACAGACTCATTCGACAGCAGTACAGATAGTCCTTGGGAGAATGTCTATGCAACATCAACGAGCAAAAGGAAGCATCTCCCAACATGCATTGCAACGCGTTTTGTTATAAGCTCAAAGCTGTCGTCCCACAATGCAACACCTGGTGTCTCCAACTTTCGACCGAGGGTATTGAAATCCCAAACCCATGTCAGTCAGAAATCCACAAGGCTATCTCCACCATGTACACATGTTATTCGAATTTCGAAACATTTCACGGTGCTCTCGAATCAAATTTAAATGGAAGGTGCTTACACCTGAGAAGTTTTTGCGGATTCTGAAACTACAATGTTCATAGATGAGAAAAATAAAAAAAAAAATCGCCGGAGCGCTTTTTAAATAATTTGCGATTCAATTGACATTTTTAGGTGTTGTTTAGGTTTTTGCGATTTTGCTAGGAAACCGCAAGCCCTATCAAAATGGGAATAAAGAACATGTTGTAGCTATCAAAATTCTCTATAAGATTGACCTTAATGATATTTTCGTAGGTTTTACAACTTTTGAGAGATAGAAGTTGAAATTGGGACAATAAATATTCAATTCAATTCTGTATCGTCTCCTTATAAAACAATGTCATGATGCAATTTCCCAACTTAAACTTATATATCTAAAAAAATGGTACAACCTAGGAAAAATTACATAGGTCAGTCTTGTAGAGAATTTTCACAGCTATAAGATTTTCTTTAGCTCCATTTCGAGTGGACTTGCGGTTTCAAAGCAAAATCGTGAAAACCTAAAAAACACCTAAAAATTTGAACTTTGACCTCGATTTATTTAAAAAAAATTCACAAAAAATTCCCCTGTGTAAGCGGTTTTCATTAAAAGTTAGTTAAGGCGCACCCTTCATGACATTGTTTTATAAGGGGCCGATACAGTCAGTGCATTGTCCCAATTTGAAATTTAATATCTCAAAAATGGTAAAACCTACGAAAATACCTAAAGGACAATCTTGTAGAGAATTTTCATAGCTACAATATTTTCTTCAGTCTCATTTTGATAGGACTTGCGGTTACTAAGCAATATCGTGAAAACCTAAACAACCTCTAAAAATGTCAACTTGAATCGCAATTTATTTAAAAAGCACTCCGGAGATTTTTTTGTTTTTTGATTTTTCTCATCTATGAACATTGTAGTTTCAGAATCCGCAAGAACTTCCCAGGTGTACGCACCTTCCATTTAAATTTGATTCAAGAGCACCGTGATTTCACTTGTAATTTGAGAATTCCAATTGAAATTCGATTTTTTTCATTTTTAATTCGAATTATTTAATTTGTAATACGAACTTTTTCATTTGTTGTTCGAAGGGAAATATTCAAATTACAAATGAAATAATTTGAATTACAAATGAAAAAAATTCGAATTTCAATTGGAATTTTCAAATTACAAATGAAATAATTCGAAATTCAATTGGAATTCTGAAATTACAGGTGAAATGTTTCGAATTTCAAATGAAATAATCAAATCACAACTGAAAATCTTCAATTGTAATTTGAATATTTTCAGTTGAAATTGCAAATGAAAAAAATTTAAATTAAACAAGGAAACATTTCAAATTACAAAGGGGAATATTCAAATTACAAATGAAATAATTCGAATTACAAATGAAAAAATTCTAATTTCAATTGGAATTCTCAAATTACAAACGAAATAATTCGAAATTCAATGGGAATTCTCAAATTACAAGTGAAATGTTTCGAATTTCAAATGAAATAATCAAATTATAATTATTCCAATTACATGTGAAAATCGTGTAGAAGGAAAATGATCGGATAAAGTATGCACCGTGACGACAGACGCCTTGAGAACTTCGAATATCAGGATTTGGTCGTCAAAAATGAATCTATAGAAATTAAGTTGGTCGCGCTCAAATTGGAAGTGGGAAAGCTTAAACAGTTAAATGTGCTCAACCTGTGGGCATCAATGTTTCTGTAGCAACGCAAATATGTTTGTTTGTAAATTGACCTGGACTGGGTGCGTCCATAAACAATCAGGGGACAAATGTGTGAGTTTAACTGGGCAGCAAAACAAATGCAGCATATCGTGTGGTCCTAATCCACGTGCAGGGCATTTGTTGGGTATCACGACATCAATACCGGCCCAAAATAAATTGATTCGATGGATGAGGGTGGTCTCCAAGTACGGCATTCAAACTGCATTTCCGTATTGCCTACGCGACTGCATTAGTCTGCCTGATAGGCTCGTTGATTTAGAGGTTCTCGTTTCTAGCTTTGGACCTCTTTCTCTAGATCATGAAGATCTTTCTTGACATACCTGGGTGTGGGAAGCATGTCCACTAGATCGTGACAGGGAAACCCAAGCAGTTACTACATCAATATTCTGTTGTGCTGATAACATCTTCGTCTCCTCATGAAGGCATTCTGGCAGGAAGATTCGTCCACTGCGAACCGCTAACATTTGCATAGCACGCTGGCACCGCATAGGCTGTTGTGGTGCTGTCCATTTTTCGGAATTCTTGCTAAGGTTGGGCAACAATAAAACATATTTTCATCATTGGGAGTAGGAGTAGTGCCACTAGAATCTTTTCTACTGGCGACAGGAAGAAAATCGTAGCAGGGCCACCCTGCCAACTATCCCAGGCTTGAGGACACTTGTTAAATACTCAACTCCGGGTTCATCCAGTTGCTTAAGCATTATCATTAAGATTCCGTGTGGGCCCAACACTTTAATAGATTTCGCTTTCCTGATAATATTTGAAACATCTATTCTCGGCTGGGATGGATCTAATACGGCGTAGCTCACTCCTCTTTGCCCTATCACTCTCGGGGTACTCTATAAAATGACGTTTAAAATAACACGCGCACCTCTTCGGATTTGTCACTGGCACTCCATTGAAAGTAACAGCCGTTCCTCATCCCTTTTTTCACGGATTCGAGAGTGATTTAACCGTTGCCCACAATTTACTTAATCCCGTACCAATGTTGCATTGCTTGAGGTGGTCTAGCCACTTTTTCCGTTTATGTTCGCCTACTACCCTTGGGCCTTCAGGGTTCATACGATTAACCTTATCACGCTCATTTGCTAAACCTCTATCTGGAGAAGTGGATCATGCACTTTGCCGACAAGCACCTTGAGAGATTTCAATATGAGACAGTGGTCCTCAAGAATGAATCAATAGAAATCATGTTGGCTGCGCTCAAATGGAAATATGGGAAAGCTCAACCAATCTGTTAGCTAAATTCAATATGTGGGGATCAATTGTGATGATTGTTACCGATGTAGCAAGCATGAATACCAGCTAAATGAATTCAATATTCCAACGGCGACCGATTTTATGCACCGCATTAAATCGGAGGAATCTTTGAGCAGCGGCCGTCACCTCAACAGTTGTGTGTTTGTGTACGTATATTTTTTTACCATGGGCACGGAAATATATCCCGGAATGCCAGTTTAGAGCTTTGGAGATAGAGATTTGCTAGACCGCATGTACCATATGTCAATATCGGTGAGATGTATGCAATGGATGCAATTCTGAGCATGCTCTTATCTTAATGGACTTCAGGACTACTGCGATAGGAGTTACTTTGTTGCTTGCTGCGTGTCTTCAACTTCGGCGTCGGAATCACCGTCGTCGGAATACGACTCCAGGACTATTTCGATAGGAGTTATGTTGTTGCTAGCTGTTGCTACTTGCTGATCATCTCCATGCGAGTCTCCAACTTCATCGTTGCAGTCGGAGACACCCTCAAGCTCTCCCCTACAACAAACTAAAGCATCAAATAACCCAAGTTGTTGTTCAGCGTCCTGAAAATACATCAATTAAATTACAACGGTTTCTGCAAAAAAGTCAGTGAATTCGTAGACTTTATCAGTCGGAGGACGGCAAATTGATAGCTCCATATTTTCCACGGTGAACGAAGATTCTCCTACGAGGATAAAAGGAGATTGAAACCGGTTTCCTGGTAAACTGTTACTTCCCTTGGTTCAGACCATCTTCCGACCATCATCTCCGTAAACAGACAATTTGACTTCATATCCTCTAACCGCTGTAGTGTTCTAGACTGTGGAAAATCTGATTGGCAAAGGTTCAGATAATTTACCAATCACCGCTTCAGAGAGCATTACCACAGACATATTCTTAGGTAGCTGCAGACGATCGATACATAACAGTGGTCGAATAAGACCAAACAACGAAGTGATTGCAATCCGTGTCCTGGCAACCCGTTATTTCCCTTGGCTCAGACCATCTTCCGATCTTCGTCTTCGTAAACAGACCACCCGAATTCATAACCCAAGCATAACATATGTTTGAGTCCTACAAACAAATATATGTATGGGTGCAAAGACAAAAACAGGTTCTAACATAAAAATATGTTGGTACCCAAAGAAATAAAATTGTGATATGTTACAAAATATTGCAAAGATATATTTGTTTGGACTTAAACATAATATGTTTGGATCTAAACATATATTTGTTTCCAACCGCTCCCAAATATATATTTATTTGGATCCAAGCATATTTCTAGCATGTATTTTTCTGCGTGTGCAAATTAAGCTAGAATACTCAAAATAAGCTAAATCTGGTGTTACCGTTATATGGGGCTACACCATAACATGGACCTATGTTTGGGTAGTTCAGTTAAAAAACTATTTAGCTAAAACCCTCAAAATACCGAAAATCGGAAGGTACTGAAACATGAACCTATGTCGACAATTTTTGGTGGAGAAGTTTCGTGACTACAGGGAACATTAAATGTCAAATTGCGGACAGTTCAGTCAAACAATTTAGCTAAAACCCTCAAAATAACGAAATCAGGAGGTACCGTTATATGAGGGCTACACCATAACATGGACCTATGTTGACAATTTTTGTTGGAAAAGTTTTGTGACTGCAGGGAACTTCAAATCTCAAATTACAAGTATTTCAGTCAAAATAATACCGAAAATCGGGAGGTACCGCTATACATACACATGGGCCGATGTTGAAAACTTTTAGTGAAAAAGTGTTGTGACTCCTAAGAACCTGAAATGTCGAATTACAGTTAGTTCGGTTAAATATTGTAGCAAAATCCTCAAAGGAGGCTATACCCGAACTTGAACATTTGCTTATGGAAAAAATACTCTGGTGTCAAAATATAGCGCTGTAGCTCAATTTTTGTGGATGCTAAAGTGATTACAACAGACGGAGAGAGTGATTAATTTTTTTTCCTGATAAGAAATTTATTTCCTTAATAGAGTGACAAATGTGGAGCCAGCGTAGTGCAGTGTTAATCACGTCCGACTTGCACTCAAAAGATGTGCGGTTCAATCGCCGACAAGAACATCAACATTTTTAGCGCACTGTGGTTCAGAAATCGATTTTCCTGGCCCGATTTTTTGTCGTTACCAATTGTTAATTTTTATATGGGATTCGATAGTAAACATATTGTAAGTAAGGAAACCATAATATTAGGTCAAAATATTGGAAGGTGTGGGCCTGCTTCTAAAAACGACAATTTTTTCCCAATTTTGACAAATACGTCATTTTGCAAATTTGCTATTTCTGGGAAACTATAACAGATGTTGTGTTGATTGTTTTTTGTTATGTAGGTAGGATTGTTGCCTTTAAGAATCGTTTCAATAAATTACCGTAGCGTTTACACGAAGTGAGCTACCTGAGGATAAATAACCTCAGATACTTAATTTTAGTGAAATTCCAACATTAGTTGACTAGAAGGTTTAGGGAACAGCATAGAACAATGTTCCGTTTTCACACGAAGATGCCTGAGAGCGTCCTCTTTCAGCCCATATATAATTTTCGTCCCATTCCGTTCGTTTATGACTTTTTTTAATTTATTGAAATTACATGGGCAAAAATGTATGCTTTTCCTTGCCGTTTTCCCATTTTTTTTTAATTTATTAGTTTCTTGAAAATCCAAGTAGTATTTTTTAATGTTTGAACAAATTCTAATTTTTTAAAAAAAAAATTTGATTTTTTTCAATTTTTTGGTTTGTATTTTTACGTTTTTTAATTGGTGCTTGACATTTTTCATTAGATTGAAATATTTGAATAACTCAAAAAACACTCATATTTTGATGCAAAATATGAAAAAACCTCAAAATTTTAATTTTGGCCTTGAATTCCTCTGCAACTGCTACACCAAATCTTTGATGCATCGGAAAGGTGAAAGTGTTATCTGTCGAACAAAAAAAAAATAAATAAATAAAAAAAAATAAAAAATAAAAAAATAAAATATTTCTATCCGTTTAAAAATTTGCAGAGTATTGACCAGAAAAAAACGATTCTGAACCACAGTGCGGCAGTGTAATGCTGGCTTGGTCCTTTTTTGGACATTTGAACTTCAAAAAGGTTGCGGAGGAGGTACTTAAAGGAATGGATCGACATAGTCCATTATGGAAGTGGATCTTTTTTGGGAGTCATATCTTTTCGATAGATATCGCGCCCACTAGTCATTTCAGTGGGTCATCGTGGATGGACTTGTCCACTAAAAACATAATATCGCTGTAAACAGGACCACATCGAACAGCATAGGTATGCATTTCCAAAGGATTTTCGAACAGACCCTAAACTGCAGTACGACTCTTATGTTGAACTTTTGCGGGGGAGGTACCCTAAGAAGAGGACCATTATGGGCCATTTCTCAAGTTAAACTACATTTGGACAAAATATTAGGAGATCCAAAGTTTGGACCAAATTGGTTACCCCGCTCAAGATATGTATATCGTGCATACCATTTTAGTGAAATTTTTTAAATATTGGGGGGAAGTACCGGAAGTTGTGGTCCGGTACTACCCATCTTCGAAATGAAACTAAGTTTGGACAAAATATGACGAAGCCCAAATTTTGACCACATCGGTTGATCAGTTCGAGATATCGTTCTCTCCAGCCACTATATATGGTGCCACAGGAGTTTTTTAAGCTTTAGGGCTGTTTTCTCAAGAAGTATGGACTTGCTCCTGAAAAAACTTTTGCTGTCGTAATTGAGGCAGCAGAAGGAGTGGACAAAAATAGTCCATATTACATATATTACGATGTGTATAGTATGGATCAAATCGGTCTCTCCCTTCAAGAGTTATTTTCGTGCGCACAATTTTTCCGAACATTTTTGAACTTTTGTGGGGGAGGTACCTGAAGGAGTAGGCCGATAGGGCTTATCTTAGAACTGAAACAAAGTTTAAACAAAATATTACGAAGGCCAAATTTTGGACCGAATCGGCAGATCCGTTCGAGACATATCTTATGCTCCAACCATTACACACGGTGTCCTAGGTTTTTTTTCACATTTCAGGCTATTTTCTCAGGAAGTATGGACTTGCCCCTAATGAAACTTATACCATCGTATGGAGGGCGATGAATACCAGTTACTACAACAAAAAGCAAAGCGATTCGAGAACAGGTCCTAAACTGAAGTTATCCGAAATTTTGTGTGGGAGGTATCCGAAGGAGTGGACCGATTGAGTCCATATTGGAACCTCATCTAAGTATGGTAGACATTTCACAATGTGCAAAGAATGGACCAAATCGGTTACTTTCTTCAAGAATTATCGTGAGCACAAACTTTCCGAAAATTTTCGAACTTTTGTGGGGAGGTACCTGAAATAGTGGACCATCTTCGAACTTGAACTAAGTTTGGACAAAATATTACGAAAGCCAAATTTTGGACCGAATCGGTTGATCCGTTCGGGAGTTATCTTGCGCTCCAGCCAGCTCCAGAGCGACATGGCTAAATCAACCCCAAATTCTCTGAAACGGATGTCGTCCAAACATACTTGGGGTCTAAAACCTTTATTTCGATGAGCACATTTTGCCCGTATGAAAGTGCACATATATACCCTCGTTAGCATAAATGCTGAGGGTATAAAAAAATAAGCTTCGTTCCCGTACTTTTTAATAGTAAAACTCGTAAAAGAGAGAACTGTAAAAAAATAAGCTTCGTTCCCGTACTTTTTAATAGTAAAACTCGTAAAAGAGAGAACTGTAAAAAAAAATTGTTCTCACACAAAAGTTTTTTGAAATAGTTCGGGAACGGAAAAATGGAAAATACGTCAAAAAAAAAGTTGGAACAAATGTCAAAGTCGACGTACCAGCCAATCAGAAGGCGGCAAACATCTTATTATTTTTAACAAGCTCAAATTTGTCGAGTAAAAAGTTTTTAAAGAGAGCGTAATTCACCGCCATTTTTGTTTAAAGGGAAGTGAACATTTTACATCTTTTTTGTGTATGGGAACGGCTTTTCGGGTAAAATGTGTAAAAGTCGTTAAAATTTTAAAAACTTTTAGTTCTGGAACAAAGCTATAATTATAACCATCACTTCTTTTAGAACCAACCGTAGCGTAGGCTATAAAACAAATAAAAATTATTGGTAAACGATTTACATTCAATTATCAATCGATTTGATGATTAACAATATATCTATTCTTAAAGAAAATCAAGTTTTTTTCAATGCAAAATTAATACTTACAAAAAAAAAAAAACAACTTTTAAAACAAAAACATATTTCGACTTTGAAAAAACATTATTACTATTTTTTGTTTTGCTTGTTTATACATAATTTATTTGGTCATAGCTTAAAGATCATCGCAAAAGAAACCAGTTTCTAAAATAATTGACTTATATTTTATTTAAAATTAATTATTATTTATATTAAATTTAAATACAAATCATTGACTTCGAAAATGGTGTATCACCAATTATGGTAACTAACAGACATCATCAGGCTCATCATCAGCATCTAGAACAAGTTGAGATAATTGCACCTTTGCTTCTTTTTACCAATTTCCTTTTTTCTATCATCAATGAAAGAGAATATTCAAAGTAAAAAATATATTTTTTGAACAAAGGTCATTATCAATGGAACAGCAGCAGCAACGCTGAAACAGAGACGACAACCAAGCGACTTTGCTTAACACCGGTAAATCATTTATAAAACAAACGGAATTTCGAACATTTGTTGTTTTTAAATAAAAGAAAAAAAAAACCGAAACTGAAAACAAAATAGAAACCTATTAGCCATACGTAAACTTTCCACTATAACAGCATTAACATAGATGCTGTTTTTTTATTTTAGTTTTGGACAAAAAAGTTAATATGTTTCGAGAAGATGATGTTTATTGGAGAGCGGCAGAAAGCGCGCTGTTATTTAAATATTTGTTTTGTGTGATCCGAAAAAACTCTCCATAACTGTTATACTTGTAGAAAATAGCCTACATTATCGCCAAAAATTTGAAACCCGTACTAACATAAACGTTTTTATTTTTTTTTTACAGAATGAAAACGTTTCGCAAACGGAAGAGTTCTAAGTAACCAAATAAATGCTAGTGAAATAATTTTTAAATATTTTATCTATATGTACTTCAAATCGGTATATTTACATGGATGTTTTAAAATACAGGCCTGCGTTTTATAATCATTTGCATGTAAGGTCCGAACGTAGGACAGTGGTTCGGTATAGTTTTTTTTTTTTTTTTTTTTTTTGGGCCAAAGCTCTATAATTTTTGAACGGATAGAGTTAATATAATAATTTCATTATTTTTGTTCGACAGATAACTAACTCCTTCAGCTTTCCAATGCATCAAAAGCGATCAAATTCGGTCTGGTGGTTGCAGAGTTCAAGGTCTAAGTTAAAATATGGAGTTTTTTCATATTTTCCATGAAAATATGAGTGTTTTTAAGTTTTACATACGTTTCAATCTATGAAAAAAACTAAAACACCAATAAACAAACCATAAAAATATAAAAAATTAAAAAATTAAGCCAGGCTGGGGTTTGAACCCACGTCCTTGAAAAACACAGGAAAAAGTGTTGTCACGGCGTGTTAGCGTTCAGAGCCAAACTCATAACATTCAAAGGCAGCGCTAAGCGTTTGTCATGAAAGCACAACTAAATGGGAAAATCCTCATTGTTGTTGTAAAATACAAAACAAAAATGCATTTGAAATAAGAATAGTTCGAGGACATCGAAGCCGCTCCACATCCGATATGTCTGAAGAGTCTTTACCGAAGACGAAACATGCATGTCACATAGTGGTGGGTGTGTGGGTTCGAATCGTCGGCTTTCCTTTTTCACTTGCATAATAGATCATAAAGCTCGATTAAAAAAAATTAAAAAATTAATCTTAAAAAATGATCTTCGCCTAAAAAGGCAAAAATTTTCAAAATAAAAAAAAAATTGTATTTTTTTTAAATTTTTTCAAAAAAAAAATTAAAACATGGTCAAAAATTATTTATGGAGTAGTTTAACATCCCTTTCATTTCCTGGAGTATGATAATTCAATCAATCAAAATGTTTTATATTCAATATAGATTAATTATAATTACTCCCTATATTTTTATACATAGTAATTGAGTTTTGGAGTAGTATTGGAGTAGTTATCCCTCCCTTAAATTACTTAATTTTAAATTATCATGGCATTATATTGTAGTGTACAGCCTTAAGGTCGAAAGACTGGGCATAAGAGAATTGAAATAAATTAAATTAAATTAAAATTAGAAAATACTCCTTGGGTTTTCATAAAACTCATATATTTTAAAAATGTCAACTTGTGTAAAAAAAATGTAATTAATATGGGAAACGGTATGGAAATACCACATATTTCCATGTATTTTCAATAAATTTAAAAAAAGTGTTAAACGGACGGAACAGGGCGGGTACAGAAGTATATATGGGCTGCAAGAGAACACTCTGACGCATCATTCTGCTAAAATGGAACTTTTTTCCATGCTGCTTACAAAAAGTTCTAGTCCACAAAAGTCAACTAAAATTTAGTATCTGAGGAAAAATAAAACAGCTCACTTCGTGAAAACGCTACTATAACTCATTGAAACGGTTATTTAAGGAAAAAAATTTACCTGCCTAACAAAAAATAAACAAAATATTTTTCAAAATAGTCTGGTTTAATCCGATTGTTGTTGTTTTTATACCCTCAGCCTTTAGGCTAGAAAGGGTATATACACTTTCATACGGGCAAAATGTGCCTCATCGAAATAATAGTTTTAGACCCCAAGTATGTTTGGACGAAATGTGTTTCAGACAATTTGGAGTTGATTTAGCAATGTCCGTCTGTCTGTCTGTCTGGCTGGCTGGTGCGCACGATAACTCTCGAAGGGTTGAACCGATTCGGTTCAAATTTTGGCTTTCGTAATAATTTGTCCAAACTTAGTTTAAGTTCGAAGATGAGCTATATCGGTCCACTCCTTCCGGTACCTCCCCCACAAAAGTTCAAAAATGTTCGGAAAATTTGTGGGCATGATAACTCTTGAAGGGAGTAACCGATTTGGTCCATATTTGGCAGATCGTGAAATTTTTACCAGACTTAGATGAGGTTCGAATATGGACTCAATCGGCCCACTCCTTCGGGTACTTCCCACACAAAATTTCGGATAAGTTCAGTTTAGGACCTGCTCTCGAATCACTTTGATTTTTGTTGCAACAACTTGTATTCACTTCCCCTCATACGACGGTACATGTTTAATCAGTGGCAAGTCCATACTTTCTGAGAAAATGGCCGGAAAGGTGCAAAAAGCCCCTATGACACCTTGTGTAGTGGTTGGAGCGCAAGATAACTCTCGAACGGATCTGTCGATTCGGTTAAAAATTCTTGGTCTTCGTAATATTTTTTCAAAACATAGTTTAAATTCGAAGATGGGCTATATTAGTCCACTCCTTCAGGTACCTCCCCCACAAAACTTCAAAAATGTTCGGACAAATTTTGGGCACGATAACTCTTGAAGGGAGCTACCGATGTAATCCATACATTGCACATCCTAAAATATCTACCAGATATAGATCAGGTTCGAATATGAATTATATATGTCTACTCCTTCTGGTACCTCTCACACAAACTTTCGGATAAGTTCACTTTAAGACCTGTTCTCGAATCACTTTGATTTTTGTTGAAGCGATTTGCATTCGCTACCTCCATTACGACAGTAACAGTTTTTTTCAGGGGCAAGTCCATATTACTTGGGAAAACAGCCCGAAAGGTTAAAAAACCCTATGTCACTATATGTGGCGGTCGGAGAGCACGATAGCTCTCGAACTGTTTAACATTTGGTCTTCGTCATATTATATCCAAACTTAGTTTCATGGGAAATACCGGTATACAACTTTCGGTACTTCTCCCCAATATTTAAAAAATGACACTAAAATGCTAGGACGATATCACTTGAATGGGGCAACCAATTTGGTCCAAACTTTGGATATCCTAATATTTTATCAAAATTTAGTTTAACTTCTAAAATTGCCCATATCGGTCCTCCCTAAAGGTACCTCTCCTACAAAATTTTAACATTTGTATCTTAGTGCAGTTAATTCCTAATCCACATTTTTGTCGGCAAGTTCAAATGTCGAAAAAGGGGCACAAAATTCTGAAGAGACCTTAAATACATTCGATCAGTCCGGAGGTGAAAGTTTCGCTTCACATTGGTTGGGGGAATATATCTGTCGGCAAAGCCGACTGACACTTTTTTACTTGTTATATTTTAAAACAACGAATTTATTAGTGGAGAAAATTTGGCATGATTTGTTCGCCAAGGTATAAGGCAAGGATGTCACCAGTTCCCTTGTTTCTTGTTCGTGGGTATTCTCCACAGAATATATTTTTCAATAACTTCTTCAACAAAAAACTTTTTATGCCCAAACATCAATCGTCGACTCGAAATATAAGAGTGACCAAAGACAAAAATTTCAATGAGAAGTTTTTCCTTGGCAACCTCATATAACCACATACGAAGGCACGTATGTATGTATGTTTGGTTTTTGCAGTAATAAAAATGTGTGTTTTTCCTACGGTTTCCCATACAAATTATACCCTCTGTCTTTAGACTAAATAGCGTATATACACTAGAGTTACGACTTTTTTACAATTTCATATCCCTGTATCATAGCGTTATGAGTTTCTACATAAGATCACATAAAATCTTAATTGTGATAAAACCTCACGCACAAAATTATTTTAAAATTTGAATTTATCAGAATTATGGGCAATTTTCTGAAGTCACAGTAAGCAGATATATAATATAGATATAATAAATAGATAAAGAAACATTAGGGCTACATGAGATAAACAAACTGACAAAATATTTCTTTCTCACTAATTTTCTTTAATTCTGAGAATCATAAAATGCCGTTAACTCTTTTTCCAAAGATATAACTTTTTAACAAAAAACAAAAAAAAAAAAACAAGTAAGAGAGGGTTACATTTGGACAGGGCCGACCTATACCTATACGATACCCTACTCCACTACACCTGGGCACTATTTTCCAAGGAATTTCATTTATATAAGTTAATATACGTGGTAACATACCAGAGATATACACCTTTTTCAGATGTAATTCGAAACATTTTAGCTGTAATTCGTAACATTTCATTTGTAATTCGAATTATTCTATTTGTAATTCGAATTATTTCATTTGTAATTCGAATTATTCCATTTGTAATTCGAATTATTTTATTTTAAAATACACATGAAATCATTCGAATTCCAAACGGAATAATTCGAATTACAAATAAAATAATTTGAATTTCAAATGGAATAATTCGAATTACAAATGGAATAATACGAATTACAAATAGAATAATTCGAATTACAAATGAAATGTTACGAATTACAAATAGAATTCTCGAATTACAAATGAAATGTTACGAATTACAGCTAAAATGTTTCGAATTACATCTGAAAAAGGTGTATATCTCAATTTCAAATGGAATAATTCGAATTACAAATGGAATATTTCGAATTACAAATGGAATAATTCGAATTACAAATGGAATAATTCGAATTACAAATGGAATTCTCGAATTACAAATAAAATGTTACGAGTTACAAATAGAATTCTCGAATTACAATTAAAATAATTCTTATTACATCTTAAAAAGGTGTAGAACATACATACATATATACGCCGCCATTACTGGAAACGTAAGGTATTATTTTCCGTATTTTATAATTACCAATCAGGGCTTTTTCGCTACATATTATTAAAACTAGTTAGAAATTATCAGTCAGCTGTGCCGACGGAGATATACCCTCAGCCGCGGACACAAAGAAAATAAGTAAACTCAATACTTATAACGTCTCTATGGTTTTTTATAACACTGTGCAACATTTTTAAGGTGATCTTGTGCAAACAATTCGAACTGAGGATTTTTTGAAAGTACAGAACCAAACGACAAGATATCCTAGCTGGGTTTTGTTGTGTCAGATCCAGCTCGGATTTTATGGAGCCATCTAAACATGGTTAAATATTGAGTTTTTAAAGAAGTTCGGGGTTATATCTCTAAAACCAATGCGAATCTTCTTCTGACCTCTGAAGCAAATTTGTAGATAAGGACAAGAATAAAATATTTGGAGAAATAATGAACTCGAAAAACTACATTTATTGCGTCCAATTTCAAAATATTCCCTGGAATGTAATACACAACTATTCAGAACATGTCATTGTTGTAAAATGCCTCTATCCCGTTGTTTTCAGTACATTTTTCAACGAAGATTTAATAAACATGTCAATAATGTAGTGAAATCCGAAATGCGAGAATAAACTGTTGGTGTGAACTGTGTATGAAATACGTGTTGTAAAAGATATGATGCAAAATACCGCTGAAACAACATGAAGTAAGCATTTTATAGTTTCAGAATGTTCTAAAGAATTGTTGAGAACTTTATTTGGAAGATTTTTGCAAAATGTTACTTGGTTCAACTCCCAATAGTTTGACCGATATTGACCAGAATTTCAGCAATTATGTAAAATTTTCTATATTTTATAGATTTTCAAGCCCTAGATGGAGTTTTTTATGTGGTTTCTTCAAAAGATAAGTTCTACTAGTTTAGGGCTACAATATTGCTAAAGACAGCAAGGCCAAATTCCTATTCGTTTCTGAGATAAATGCCTGATAAATGCAAAAAAAGTGTAGATTTAGCCCGGCTTAGATGACGCCATAAAATCCGAACTTGATCTGACAGGACAAAACCCAACTAGGGTTTTTGTAGTCTAAATATGTACTTTCAAAAAATCCATACTAGAAGTTGTTTGCATTTTCAGTGTTGCACAGTGTAATTTTGGGTCAATTTCCCAAGGAGAATGGTCTTTGAACCCCAAAAAAATTGTACCGTCGTAATAAGGGCCAAAAAGACAAAAAAATTAAAAAATCCGAGACGAGTCCTTAAACGGCACTCTTTCCAAAATTTGTATGGGAGGTACCCGATGTAGTCCATATTCGGACGAAATCTATGTCTCTAAGAAATATTATGATCTACAAAATCAAGACCAAACTGGTTTCTCACTTCTAGTGTTATCTTAGGCACTAGTCCAATAGTGTTCACGCTTGGCACGGCAGTGCCGATGTTTTTCGGCAATTTACACACATACGACACGATTGCCAAGAAAGAGCGTAATACCCTAGACTAACGGCAACGTTAATTTGCATTAAGATGTGCATTTAATTTTACCCTGACAGACGGCAGTTTCTGCATTTTTGTATCGGCAGATTGTTGGTTAACATGTAAATATTTAGTTGTTGTTTTCACAGCAAATTATTGTTTGAACTGCTTTATCATTCTGCAGTGCAATAACCATTCCGTGTTACTCAGTGCAATTAGTAAATGCAGTTTAAATTCAATTCGAGTTTGTGCATTAAGAATGTAGATATTGCACGAATTAATTTGAATTAAAGGAGTTAATGCAAATTAACACTGCCGTCTGTCTAGGGTATAATGCACGAATTAATTTGAATTAAGGGAGTTAATGCAAATTAACGCTGCGCCTGTCTGGGGTATAACAAAGAGAAAAAATGTTTTGATTTGTTGTTGTTCAACAGCTTTTACAAATTCACAATTCATTTGCATTGTTTCAGAAAAATTCAAAACGGTTGGAGAAGACCTGTTAAACTATACTTTTCCCAAACGAGTGGGCCGATATGGAAGTAATATTTCCACATCGCTAATTTGGAACAATTCGGTCAGTCCCTTCTGGAACTATCATGTGAACAATCTTAGCTAAAAATTTTGAACTTAGTGGGGGTAATTAAGGAGAGCGTAGACCGATATGGTCCATCTTCGAACTTAAACTAAGTATGGACAAAATTTACGAGACCTAAAATTTGAACAAAATAGGTTGATTCTTCGAGAGTTATCGTGGGCACCAGCCAACCAAACAGACGCGGACATGGGTAAATCGACTCAAAATTATCTGGAATGGATTTCGTCCCAACATACTTGGGACGGCTACTTTTTCTTGGTCGCTAACTTACCGAATACTATCGGGGTTTTCGAGAATCGTTTTGAAATGTTTACCTAGAGTACACTTTGGGGTCCTGCATGATAGTTATAGTGACTACAATAACTGTCTTGCACACTGAATGCATGGGTATACTACCCAGACCAGATAACATAATACTTTCAAATGTGATAAAAAATACCCCTTAACATAATTTTGGCGACTTTTCCTAAGTTCTTGGGACATATAAATGTATCTGCAATTGGTGTCTTAAAACACGCCTTTCAGACTCGGCGATAAAAAAGAAGGTCCCATCTCATTCAGTACACTCATCGACATAAGAGAAGTATCCCTTCTGGGACATATTTCTCCACCAAGTAAATAAAATATAAAAAGGATTTTTTAGTATAGATCATTTTATTTGTTTAATTAATCTCGGTTTTTGTCGATTTCACCCCTCAATGAAATTTTTTATAATAATAAACGCTTTTATTAATTGTGTATCCATTAGAAATATAAGACAAACACCAGACTTTAAAACTTATACGAGTTCAGCCACATTATACTACAACCCGATAACATTATTGCAGTTCTAGAAGTAGCACTTACATTAATGTAAAATATATAAATTTAATATTTTGCTTTAATTGCTAATGTAAAGCAGAATGATTGCAAAAAGGTATACGTATTTTTTTCAGATATAAAACCATGGTAGAACAAATAAGGTAAAGTAAATACTACAACAATTACATTTTAACAACAACCACATAGAAATTTGTTTTTGTTTGTAATGTTAGTGTCACCTGTATATGTAAACAAAATAAGGAAATGCCTATTAATTATTGAAATATAAAAAACTAATAATTTTTCACATTTGATTGAAGATGTTGGAAAATATGAATGAAAATTCGTTACATTCTCAATTTGAATGTTTCCATATCATTCCACTAAATGCATAATTTCTCGCAAAAAGTAGAATTCTTGCAAACATGTTTGGGGTCGCAGGAAATTCATTGAAAAAGGAGAAGCTGTCTATGCCTATGCCTATGTGCTGACTTACCCCCAACGAAACGATTGATTGGGTGTGTGGGACTTTGCTAGAATTCACTTTTTCAATACAAACTCCTACGGTCATGTTAGCTCGGTTCATAAATAATGACCTTTGTCCTAAGTAGACAACAGTAATGTAAACAAGAAAGAAAATATTCGTCAACTGTGCTGACAGACATAAACCTAAAGAAATGAAACAAACGCAATACTTCTGACGTTATATGGGAGTTTTTGGGACAATTTCTGAGGAAGTATGGATTCGCACCGAAAAAAATTGCACAGTTTTAACTAGGGCCGCATACAAAACATGTTGCCAAAATTTTAAAAACAATCCCAGACGAGTCCATAAACAGCACTCTTTCTAAACTTTATGTGGGAGGTATCCGAAAGGGTGGTCCTATGTAGTCGATATCACTATGCAACACTGAAAATGCAAACAACTTCTAGTGTGCATTTTTTGATAGTACATATTTAGACTACAAAAACACTAGTAGGGTTTTGTCCTGTCAGATCCAGTTCGTATTTTATGGCCGCATCTAAACCGGGCTAAAATTACACTTTTTTGCATTTATCGGGCCTTTATCTTAGAAACGATTAGGAATTTGGCCTTGCTGTCGTTGGCAATATTGTAGCCCTGAACTAGTAGAACTTATCCTTTGAACAGACCATATAGGAAAAACTCCATCTAGGGCATCATCAAAATCTATAAAATATAGAAAATTTTACATAATTGCTAATATTCTGGTCAGTATCGGCGAAACTATTGGGAGTTGAACCAAGTAACCTTCTGCAAAAATCTTCCAAATAATGTTCTCAACAATTCTTTAGAACATTCTGAAACTCTAAAATGCTTACTTCATCTTGTTTCAGCGGTATTTTGTATCATATCTTTTACAACACTTATTTCAAACACAGTTCACACCAACAGTTTATTCTCGCATTTCGGATTTCACTACATTATTGACATTTTTATTAAATGGTCGTTAAAAAATGTACTGAAAATAGAGGCATGGAGGCATTTTACAACAATGACATGTTCTGAAGAGTTGTGTATTACATTCCAGGGAATATTTTTGCAAAAGAAAATATTCAAAAAAAAATTAACGGTTTTGGAGATACGGTGTGAAATGTATAAAAATTGTGGAATTTTTACATATATTTTGAAATTTGAGGCAATAAATGTAGTTTTTCGAGTTCATTATTTCTCCAAATATTTTATTCTTGTTCTTATCTACAAATTTGCTTCAGAGGTCAGAAGAAGATTCGCATTGGTTTCAGAGAATTTGAATTTCTTAAAAACTCAATATTTAACCAGGTTTAGATGGGGCCATAAAATCCGAGCTGGATCTGACACAACAAAACCCAACTAGGGTTTCTTCGTTTGGGTCTGTACTTTCAAAAAATCCTCAGTTCGAATTGTTTACACAAGATCACCTTAAAAATGTTGCACAGTGTATTCGTACATAATTCGAGGCTGTAAGGAATAAATTAGTAACAAGTTGGGGTTACCTTACGTAGCTGTTGGGCCATTAAAAATATGTAACATTTTTAGTAACCAAACTTCTTCATAAACCACTCGAAATATTAAATTATGTTAAACTAAGTTTGGAAGAAATTTTTGAAAAATTTTTATAGGTATCTTGCACAATAGCCATTTTAATATTTGCCGGCAGGGTTTTGAAGGTTTGGGACATTATATCAGTACTGAATTACTCAGGAAAAAAATTGTACCGTTGTAAATGACCCCGCTAGAACAACCTACTGAAAAAGAAAAAAGAAAACGATGCGAGGGGAGCTCTTAAAGTTCACTTTTTCCGAATTTTTTGTGGGATGTACCCGAAGGAGTGGACCGATATAGTCCATATTTCAACCAGATACATGACTGGATGAAATAATACGATGTGCACAGTCTGCCCCAATAAGAAACTCTCTGCGAGAATTATCTTGCGGATTTGCCATTTTGGTTGGTGCCGTCAGGGTTTCATGGAGCTGTTAGGCTAATATCTTAGGAAGTGTGGACTTGCGCAAGAAAACAATTGTACCGTCGTAAAGTTAGCCGCAAAGACAACCTACTGCAAAAAAATCAAAACGATCCTAGAGGAGATCTTAAAACTCACTTTATGCGAATTTTGTGTGGGAAGTACACGAAGGAGTGAACCGATATAGTCCATATTCGAGCCCGATATATATATGGAAGGAATAATACGATGTGCAAAGTTTGGACCAAATCAATAGCTCCCTTCGAGAGTTATGGTTCACACCATTTTACAGAAAAAATATGAACTTTTGTGAGGGAGGTACCCGAAGGAGTGGACCTATATTGCCCATCTTCGAACTTAAACTAAGTTTGGGCAAACTATTACGATACCCAAAATTTGGTTCGAATCTGTTGATCCGTTCGAGATTTATCGTGCGGACCAGCCAGTCAGGCAGGCAGACACACAGACGGACGGACATGGCTACATCGACTCCAAATTGTCTGAAACTAATTTCGTCCAAACATACTTGGGGTCTAAAACCGTTATTTCTATGAGACACATTTTTGGTCGTGTTAAAATGTATATACCCTTTCTAGCCTAAAAGCTGAGGGTATAATGATACGAAAGGAGATCTTAAAATTCACTTTATCCCAATTTGTGGGAGGTATCGGAAGGAGTGGACCGATATGGCCCATCTTCGAACTTAAACTAAATTGGGACAAAATATTACGAATGCCAAATTTCAGACCCATTCGGTTGCTTCGTTCGAGAGTTATCGTGCGCACCAGCCAGTTAAGCAGACATACAGACGGACGGACATGGCTACATCGACTCCAAATTGTCTGAAACATATTTCGTCCAAACATACTTGGTATCTAAACTCAGTAATTCGATGAGACACATTTTTGGTTGTATCAAAGTGTATGTACCCTCTTCAGCCTAAAGTCTGAGGGTAAAATAACAATTAGGTTTTTATCAGACAATGTCAAATATCAGAAAAAAACTTTCAGTAAAATTTACGAAAAATTCTTTCTAATAAAGCCTTGACTAAAGCATTGAAAGACCTACTAGATGTTATAAATAGTTAGTTACCGGCTATAAATATTACCAAAAGATTGGCTAAGATTAAAACATTTCGTGGAGAATTTAAGCTTCACTCATAATTATTGTTATACGTGCGAATCTCTCTCAATTGGTCCATAAAGTGAGACTTAATTAAAGTCTCTCTGCTAGTACACTATTTAAACTAAATAAAGAAAATGAGAAAAAGTGTTATACTAGAGAATCTCTAACTCTTCAAGCACTGAGTGCAACTTACCACCACAAATATTGGCCAAAACATGCTTGGGGAGAGTAAGTTTTTAAGTTGAACTTATTGTTGAGTTATGTTGTTGCTGTGAGTTTTTGGCCCCAACCAAGCTGTTGATTGGTATGGCATCAACAACATTTTGATCAATTTCACAGCAGCAGCAGCAGCTTAACACCTCTTATGTGTTCTCTCACACGCACACATAAACCTTATCATCTTTAACATCATTTGTTAAACACTTGGCTATTTGTTGTTGTTTACAAAAGTTTACTTTGTGGTTTCTGTCTTAACATGGCTTGTATGCAATTTTACACTCAGAATTTTGAAAAACTTGGCTCAAGCCAAGCTGCGACTGTGTGGGCCCATATAAAAGTAAAGCAACAAAGCAAAATGAAACGTATTACTGTGATTTTGATGTGAACGGAAACGTTGTGTTTTGTCTTCCTGGTCTCTGGTGGTCTGCGGAACAACTCTGTGAAATCAAACGGTTTAAAAAATATTTTTTTAATTTTCAAAGAAAAAAAAAGAAACTACATTTGGAAATTGGGCTTCGATAAAGCTTTCATATTTGACCCAGCACAGTACCAAACAACAAAGAAAACAGGAAAAACAAAAGAAAAATTGAAAAGAAAAACAAAAATATAAAAAAGAAAGAAATATATTGAAAGTTAAAAAAAACTTAAAAAAAAAAGGTATCCTGCATAAAGTCACAACCAAATAAAGGATTATTTCTTTGTGTTACAAAAATTGAAAACAATTTTGTAAAAAAATAGAACCAAAAATAGTGTTATAATTTTTTTTGGAGAAAAATTAAAATAACAAGTGATTTTTTGGAAACAAAAAAAATTGTGAAAGCTGTGAACTTCAACTTTGACAAAGCAAGCGAAGCTGTTTTAAGGATATTAAAACGTTTTAAATTATATTAATTTCAACGTTTTTTTCCGGTTTTTAAACAAAAACTATCAAAATGGTAAGTTAAAAAAAAATAAAAAGGAAAATATTGTGAAATTTTTTCAAAGAAAAATGTGTTAAAGTGTTTCAATAAATATTTATAAAAACGGACATAAAACTTAAAATCTTTAAAGTATGGTCTGAAAAAATTTTACTACAGCATTTTGTGAAAAAAAATTTTGTGGTAAACCAACAAAAATTTCAAAATAAAAAATTAAATATCTTATAATAAAAATAGCAAAATTAAATTTTTTAACAAATACTTCTTTATTCTGCGAAATCTAAAAATAATGTGAAGTAAAAAATATGGAATCAAAGTTGAAAATACAAAATAAAATGAAAATCTAAAAAAGTAGAAATGAATATTTTATGGAGACTTTAACGTGAGTGTGTACTCACAATATTTTGCAGGAATTTTGTTCCTATCAATTGTAAGACTCACAATTTTTAAAGAGGTGTGAAATTTCCTACCAAAAAATTTAAATGGGTAAATTGGGATGTTTTCTACCTTCTAGGGAATCATTTTTATAAAAATGGTTCATCATGGATAAACGATAAACTAAAATACTGTTTAAGATATGACAAAAACATTAACCATTGCCAAAGCGCTTAAGCAAAATAATAGTCACATTTTTTTGAGTCTTTCGTGCTATGTACGTTCGACATACTATGTTTTTCTTTTGTGACAAAATCCTATATTTTCAAACGGGCGTATGTAGAGATTTGAAATTTAGAAGAGATGTTTATCAAATAGAGATCAGTTATTCTACATGAATATAACATTTTGATATATTTTTAATAAAATAATCTCAAAGCGAGCAGTAAGTTATATGGTGCTATATCAAAACATGGACCTCTTTTGACTGTACCTGTGGAATAATGGGGCTTTTAAGAGACAATTAAAAAAAAAAAACAATTAATAAAAATATTTACTGAAAAATTTATACAAAACAAATAGGGATACTTTACAGATTATATCGTTAATATAAAATTTAAAATCACATTTAAATACGCCATTCTATTGGATAATAAAAAGTTAAAAATTGGGGAATACCATTTTTTAGCCGTCGGAAGATCAAGTTCGAAGATGGGCTGTATCGGTCCAAGTTTTGGTATAGCCCCCATATAACGGTACCTCCCGATTTAAGGTATTTTAAGGATCTTAGCCGCATTTGTTGCCCAAACCAACTGAAATTTTGCATTTGAGGTTCCCAATGGCCGCGAAATTGCTCCACTAAAAATTGTGAAGATAGGTCCACGGTTCGGTATAGTCCCCATATAACGATACCTCCCGATTTAAGGTATTTTAGGGATCTTAGCCACATTTTTTGCTTGAACTAGCTGAAATTTTACATATGTGGTTCCCAGTGGCCACGAAATTTCGCCATTTAAAATTGTTAAGATAGGTCCATGTTTTTTTGTAGCCCCCATATAACGGTACCTCCCGATTTTAGGTATTTTAACGATTTTCCCCAAATATGGCTCCAATTTGCGTATTGGGATGTATACTAATTATTCCATTTTTACATATTTCGACTGGTGTAGGGTATTACATAGTCGGCCCCGCCCGACTTTGGTCTTTTCCTACTGGTTTCAATTAAAAAAGTGCGTGTTATAGGCATCGTTATTTCCAAACTAAATATACAACCAAAGAAATTTGTATTTTTTACCCTCAGCCTTTAGACTACATTTTTATACGACCAAAACGTGACTCATCGCAAGTATGTTTAGACGACCCCAGACAATTTGGAGTCGATTAACGATAACTTTCGAACGGATCATGCGATTGGGGCCAAAATTTGGCTTCGTAATATATTGTCCAAACTCAGTTTAATTTCGAGATGGACCCTATCGGTTCACTCTTTCGGGCACCTCCCCCACAAAAGTTCAACCTTT
Organism: Musca autumnalis; assembly: GCF_047663935.1. Taxonomy (NCBI): domain Eukaryota; kingdom Metazoa; phylum Arthropoda; class Insecta; order Diptera; family Muscidae; genus Musca; species Musca autumnalis. The sequence continues at coordinate 300,107,042 of NW_027411644.1, read as the reverse complement.
TTCGCAAAAATGTTCCGCACAAACTTCAAAATTTTTTACATATGGGACTAGCCCAGATAAAAATTGTGTGTATGAACCGCGAGAACTACTTTCTGAAATTTTTACAGAAAGTAGTTCTCGCGGTTCATGCGACAGCACAATTTTTATCGGGGCTAGTCCATACAGGCAGATACAATTACACTAAAGCTGTAAAACCCTACAGCCACCCACTATGGCTCTTGCTTCTTTTCATTATGTCACAGGCTGAAGTATACATATCTCTGTGAGCAAAGCCAATTGATACTTTTTTAATTGTTATTTCTCATATTTAGCTTATTTCCTACCACTTCAAGTAAAATAATTGAATAAAATTTTTTAGCATGTTTTCACTAAATATTGATAAGCACGATAATTAACGAATTGAGTTCCCAGATTCAGGTGATACGATAAAAAAACCTCACTCACAAAATTAAAATAAAAACAATTAAAAAAGTATCAGTCGACATTGCCCTCAGCCTGTGTGGATTGAAATACTTTTTTCCAAAAACACTTACGTATTTAGGGGGGTTTTCAAAACAATATGGATAGGATTAAAGCGAACAATTTGCGGGGATATCGATAGATAGGACTTTTTTTAAACTGAGTTTCGACTGAGTGGGGGAGGTATCGAAAAGTCCAGTCCTTCCACCATCGAATTTCATCTAATATTCGAAGACATATTACGATGTCCAAAGTGTGGACGAACGCATCGCGATGATTCAAATGAAACCAAAACTATACAAATCCGTTTAGCGGTTTGCATATTATAGCAAAAAACAAAAAATATATTGAGGAAATTTATAAAATTTTTGTAAGAGAAAATATTTATTAAAATTTATTTTGTGAGTTAGTTGAACAAAATGTAAGAAAAATAGGTAGGAGTTTTTCTTCTATTTTAGTTAAATTTCACGCAATAAATCACATTTTTTATTCTAATCACTTTTCGAAAACACGCTAACATCTAGCAGAAGATATGGATATCTTTCAAATAAATGTTGGGTTCCTTTAAATGGGGTATAATCTTGAAATAAAATTGTATCGGGTAATGTTCATCTTGAAATGCGGGTAAATCGCGAAATCCTCAAAATCACTTGATGCACATGCGGTTTACCAATACAGCGAATTCTTCTCTTTTAATTTGTACACATTTGCCAGGATTTACTTTGGCCGCTAAGATGTAGCATCGTCTGCAGTTTAGTGTGCAACAAACTGTATAACGCTTATATTTTGCACAAAGTGCATACACTTTTTATGCGCATCCGATTTCACTATCAACCGTGAAAAAATACATCGATCTAAACATATTTCAATAAAATCCATCAAGAACCGTGGATGTAGCATCACACAGTATTTTTTGGATAAATCGGATACAGCTCCCATGACACTAAATTTTTCAAACCGCTGTTTTGGCACAAACGCGAGTGATGATTCACTTTCTTCATTGAAATGGAAACGATCCACATAAAACGCGAATTAGTCAGCGATATTTTGAAAAACATTTTTCGCAAATTTTTTAATTTTTGCAGTAGCCATTTCCGCCGTTCTAGTAGATGGATTTTTACGATCTGTGATTCATATGATCCGGATCGTCGAAAACCTAAAATATCGCGGGGTACCAGCACACTCAAAACGATATTGTAAATACTGTACCCAAAAAAATAGGTTTTTTAGAAAAAATATCGCACTAAATTTTGGCCTTTGGCAGTAGATTACTCTGCTGCTGTGTGGGCTACATACTTAATATACATATCAGATTATGCGAAATCGCGAGTTCTTTAGTCCTATAATTGGTTTTTCGAAATATCCGAATGCGCGTCCCAGTTACATAAAAAATACAAAAAACAACTGAAATCTGGCTTCAGAATGTCAGCATCCATAAAAGGTGGATGCAGTGGAAATTTTGGAAAGTGATACATTAGAAGTGTAATCTTCATTTTGTATTCTCCAACTTTTACTTTGGACAGATGTCCGTCATTTGAATGGTTTAATCAGAAATCGAATAGCAATGTAAAAAACCTGTTTAGATTCAACGTGTTTTTACCTATGGGTTTTCCTTTACGCGGTCGTAACTACCACGTAAATTAATTTTGTTTTGCTAAATTTTTGAGCTTTGTACAAAAACATCTAAATTAATCCAGCAATAGTCATAGTTACTGGCAAACTGCAATAGTTCGCGTATTATAATGGAAACTAAAAAATTTTGACTTTTCCTCATATACCCTTTCCACGGTGCTCTTGAATCAAATTTAAATGGAAGTTGCTTACACCTGGGAAGTTTTTGCAGATTCTGAAACTACAATGTTCATTGATAAGAAAAATCGAAAAACGAAAAAATCGCCGGAGCGCTTTTTAAATAAATCGCGATTTAAGTTGTCATTTTTAGGAGTTGTTTAGGTTTTCGCAATTTTGCTTGGAAACCGCAAGTCCTATCAAAATGGGAATAAAGAAAATGTTGTAGCTATCAAAATTCTCTACAAGATTGACCTTAATGATATTTTCGTAGGTTTTACAACTTTTGAGATATAGAAGTTCAAATTGAGACAATTCAAATGCAATTCAATTCTGTATCGCCCCCTTATAAAACAATGTCATGACTGCAAATTCCCAACTTAAACTTATATATCTAAAAGATGGTACACCCTAGGATAAGTTACTTAAGCCAGTCTTGTAGAAATTCACAGCTTTAAGATTTTCTCAGGTCCCATATCGAAGAGACTTGCCGTATTCAAGCAAAATCGCGAAACCCTAACAAAAACCCTAAAAATGTAAACTGAGCTACTTTATCTCAAAAATGGTACAGCCTGGGAACAAATCATAAACGTCAATCATCTAGAGAATTTTCACAGCTACAACATTTTCTTTAGCTCTATTTCGATTGGACTTGCGGTTTCCAAGCAAAATCGTGAAAAAACACCTAAAAATGTCAACTTGAATCGCGATTAATTTAAAAAGCGCACCGTCGTTTTTTTTGTTTTTTTTTTTTCTCATCTATGAACATTGTAGTTTCAGAATCCGCAAAAACTTCTCTGGTGCAAGCACCTTCCATTTAAATTTGCTTCAAGAGCACCGTGCCTAGTGATTCGGAATCTCTTCTTATTGGCCAAAATTCTGTAATATTCTTAAGATTTTCTTCAATTAAAATTCCATCAAAAAGCGGTTGCTGATAATTTTCCTTTTTTAAATTTTGTATTTCAATACATTTTTTATTACAAATAAGTCACAAATTATTAAAAATAAGCCAATAACCCCCATTATTATAAGTATTCTTTTGTTATAGTTTGGATTTACCGAACAGATTTATAGCGTTCCGTTTAACTTAAAGTTAAAAATGATGATTGAATTTCAAGGAGGAGCTTCTTGGCATTAACTTTCAATGTAAAAATTATATTTTTAATGCCTCCAAATTGGTCTATTTTGCGTTTTCAAATCCATCAGATAGTAAAAGAACACATGTAATAATGGCCCTAAAAGTTACAAATTTTATTACAAATAAGTCACTTGATGATATTTAAACTATTGTTATAAAAAAAAGTAAAAAAAATATCGAAAAAACAATTGATCTATTTCAGAACTGCAATAATTGACTAATCTTTATATTTTTCGATAAAATAAAGGAATTATTATCGTAGTAAAACCATCCAAGTTGCCTGTATTTTGGTATATAGGGTTCCCTTGGTACATATGTATATTAAATCTCCTTGCCATAGTTCCAAGTTACGCATACACCGATTTAACGAGCTTCGGCGATTTTTTGCATCTCCTTCGACATAAATTGGTGTAGTTTTGCATAAATTGGAGTAGTTTTACATTTAAGGAGGAATAGGCTGAAAGAAGAAACATTTTTGCAAGGATGTTGGTATCACCTACAAAAGTGTAAAATTATGTACATTAAAAACGTTATATGTTTTCAAGCGATTTGTTTTATTTAGGAAAATAAATCAAATACCTGATCTTAATGGGGCTATGCAGTCATTTCAGTTAGTGCCTACAGGGGTTTTGAGAGCTTTTGGACCATTATCTCAGAATGTGTGAACTAACCACCGAAAAAAATTACCTTAGTAATATTGGGGTTGTGAGAACTGCCCTTTTTATCATGAAAAATTTATTATAATTTATTTAATAAAAACTTGAAAAATAAAAATTATTAAATCCCAACTTATCTCCCCCAGTAATTTCGTTAAAACTTTAGAGTTTTTAATTTCAGACTTCAATCTTTTATATCTCAACTACGAAATAGATTTTTTTCACTTCAATAAAATCCATTCAATTAATCCGAACTGCCCTTTACATGTTGTAAACATCTTTTTCTCGCGTGCGCTTTTTTTTCTCATCATAAGAATAGAAAGCAACTAAAAAATGTATTCAAGTTCATCAAAATGTCATTGACGCTCGCTGTTACAATAAAACAACAAATAAAAACAACAGTATAGAATAGCAATAAAATATAAACAAAAAATAATCATTCTTGCAATTCACTTTGTTACACAAAAAAAAAAAAAAAAAGTAAATAAATGAAAGTATTTTTCGTCAAAAACGTTCAAGGTGTTCAGTCGCGTCTTAGTACAAAAATTGTTGAATTTGCAGATTTTGTTGACGAGAGAGGGAATGCCAGAAACAAGAATAAAGTAGAAACAAGTGAAGACGACATGCCATAAACAAAAATAAATAATCTCAACGTAAATGTTCTTTCTAATTGTGCTAATGAACAAATTTCACACATTATTTTTATTCTTCGCATAGATAGACACACACACACACACCTACGTAATGTAATGTTTGAGTTTAGATTTTTACCGAAAATTCGATTTTATGTTATTGTTACGGAAGATTGGAGATAGCACCCATGATATTTAATATGTATGCTAAATAAGCAATGTATGAAGAACCGATACAATTTTTTTGAATTAAATCAAGTAGCAAAAGCTTGGAATAGTAAAGAAAACAAGTAGGAAAAGCGTTAAGTTCGGTCGGGCCGAACTTTTTATACCCTCCACCACAAATTTCAGCCACTTCGGTGGATTAATGTGGCCACAACCTTCAAAATACCGAAAATCGGAAGGTATCGTTCTATAGGGGCTATATGATGGCGTGGACCTATACCTACAAATTTCTGGGCGAAATTTGTATACCTCCAACGAAGACTAAATACTAAATTTCAGCCACCTCGGTGTAATAATGAGGCCAAAACCTTCAAAATACCGAAAATCGGGAGATATCGTCCTATGGGGGCTATATCAAAACGTGGACCTATATAAACATTTTATGGTAGAAATATTTCTTAGCCTCTGGAAACACAAAATCAAATCTTACAACTGATTCTGTTGTCAAATGGGACTAATACGCTCAAAATATTTAAAAATGACGCGTACTTTATACGGGGCGTTATATGGGGGCTATACCAAAACGTGGAAATATATAAACCAACTTTGGTATGAATGTTGTTTGGCCTCTGGAGACACAAAATACCAAATTACAACCAATTCTTAAAAATTATTATCTTAAAAATTATTATTATTATCTTAAAAAATCCTTAAAACGACGACGCGTCACGCGCCATTTTGTATGGCGGCTATACGAAAGCGTGGACCTACATAGCCCGTTTTCAATACCAAAAGTCCTACGTACATATAATAGATGCTCCCAAAATTTCATGCACCTACGTCAATCCGTTCGGACGCTAGAGTGATTTCCACAGACGGACAGACGGACGGACATGGCTATATCGATGTAGAATTGCACGCTGATCAAGAATATATATAATTTGTGGGGTCTAAAATGATTATTTCGAGTAGTTACAAACGGGATGACTTAATATACCCCCATCCTATGGTGGAGGGTATAAAAATATTTAAGGGTCTCAAAAATGAGCAGAGAAACAAGTAAAATTGCATCAGTTGGATTTGCCGGCTGTTAAATACCTTCAGCATATAACGGTATAAACAAGTAAGAAAGTATCAGTCACCTGTGTCGACTGAGATATTCCCCCAGCCTCGGACCTATAGAAACGAATCAAATACAATACTTCTGACATCTATAGTGGGTTTTTAAGTTTTTGGCCCAATTTCTCAAGAAGTATGGATTTGCTCCCGAAAAAAATTATACCATCTTAACTAGGGCCACATACAGAACATGTTACCAAAAATTTAAAAACGACCAGACGAGTCTTTAGACTGCACTCATTCCAAACTTTGTGTGGGAGGTACCCGAAAGAGTGGTCCTATGTAGTAAATAGTTGGACATAATTCGAGGCTGTAGGAAATAATACGATGTACATCGTTTGGGCAATATCGGTTACTCCTTTCGAGCGTTATCTTCAGTACTCCCCAGTTTAGTTGGTGCTGGCAGGCTTTTTTCGTTAGAACGTTTTTGCAAAAAAAAAAAAAAAACAATTCGAGTACTTTTCCCAAATTTTGCGTGGGAGGTACCCGAAGGAGGGGACCAATGTAGTCCATACTCCGTTCTTATACATGACTATATAAAATAATACGATGTGCAAAGTTTGGGCCAATCACAAACTCCCTGCTAGAGTTATCTTGCCGATTTGCCATTTTAGTTGGTCCCGTCAAGGTTTCTTGGAGCTTTTAGGTCATTATCTCAGGAAGTATGGACTTGCTCCAGAAAAAATTTTGCCCTCGTAAAGGGGGCCGCAAGGACAACCTGCTGAAAAAATTCAAATTGAACCGAGAGGAGGTCTTAATCTTCACTTTTTCCGAATTTTATGTTGAAGGTACCCCAAGGAGTTATGACTGGCCAATTCCAACTCGATTACCTCCCTTCAAGAGTTATCGTTCACCATTTTGGAGCTTTTAGGTCATTATCTCAGGAAGTATGGACTTGCCCCCGAAAAAATTTTGCCCTCGTAAAGGGGGCCGCAAGGACAACCTGCTGAAAAAAATTCAAAATAAGCCAAGAGGAGATCTTAAACTTCACTTTTTACGAATTTTATGTTGGAGGTACCCGAAGGAGTGGACCGATATAGTCCATATTCGAACCCGATCTATAACTGGCCAATTCCAACTCGATTACCTCCCTTCAAGAGTTATCGTTCACCATTTTAGCGAAAATTTTTTAACATTTGTGGGGGAGGTATTCAAAGGGACACGGTGCTCTTGAACCAACTTTAAATGAGAGGAGCTTATACCTTGGAAGTTTTTGTGCATTCTGAAACTACAAGGCTCATATGTGCGAAAAACAAGTAAAAACGTATCAGTCAGCTCTGCCGACAGAGATATAACCTCAGCCTGTGTATATTGAAACAATTTTTTCCCAAAATACGTATGTATTTGGGGGTTTTAAAAATGTTTGGCGTTTGAACAGACAAAAATGTTGATTAGGATTAAAGATCAAAAGTTTAGCGGAGGAGATACTAAAAGGAATGGATCGACATTGACCGTTATGGAAGTGGATCTCCAGCCACAACATATGGTGCCATAGGGGGTTTTTACACTCTTCGGGCTGTTTGCTCAAGAAGTATGGACTTGCACCTAAAAAAACTTTTACCATCGTAATTGAGGCAGCGAATCCAAGTTGCTTCAACAAAAATCAAAGTGATTCGATATCAGGTCTTAAAGTAAACTTATCCGAAATTTTGTGTGGGAGGTACCGGATAGAGTGGACAAATATAGTCCATATTTGAACCTGATCTATATCTGGTAGATATATTAGGATGTGTAAAGTATAGACCAATTCGGCCACTCCCTTCAAGAGTTACCGTACGAACAATTTTTCCGAACATTTTTGAACTTTTGTGGGGGAGGTACCTGAAGGAGTGGACCGATATGGCTTATCTTCAAACTTAAACTATGTTTGGGCAAAATATTACTAAGGCCAAATTTTGAACCGAATCGGCAGATCCAATCGAGAGTTATCTTGCGCTCCAAGCACCTCACACGGTGTCATAGGGGTTGTTTGCATCTTTTAGGGTATATTCTCAGGAAGTATGGACTTGCCCCTGATGAAGCTTGTACCGTCGTATGGAGGGCACTGAATACAAGTTGCTAAAACAAAAATCAAAGCGATTCGAGAGATGACCCTAAACTGAACTTTTCCGAAATTTTGTGTGGGAGGTACCCGAATGAGTGGACCGATTGAGTCCATATTGTAAACTTATTTAAGTCTGGTACACATTTCACGATGGGCAATGTATGGACCAAATCGGTTACTCCCTTCAAGAGTTATCGTGCGCACAAATTTTCCGAACATTTTCGAACTTTTGTGGGGGAGGTACCGGAAGGAGTGAACCGATATAACCCATCTTCGAACATTAACTAAGTTTGGGTAACATATTACGAAAGCCAAAATTTGAACCGAATCGGTTTATCCGTTCGAGAGTTGTCGTGCGCTTCAGCCAGAAAGACAGACGGACGGACATTGCTCAATCGACTCCAAATTGTCTGAAACACATTTCGTCCAAACATACTTGGGATTTGAAACCATTATTTCCATGAGGTACATTTTGCCCGTATGAAAGTGTATATACCCTCCTTAGCATAAATGCTGGAGGTATAAAAATCGCCGGATCGCTTTTTAAATAAATCGCGATCAATGTTCACATTTTAGGGTTTTTTAGGTTTTCGCGATTTTGCTTGGAAAACTTAAGACCAATCGAAATGGGATTAGACAAAATATTGTAGCTGTGAAAATTCTTCTCTACAAGATTGACATTTTTTCATAGGTTTTACCACTTTTGAGTGTTTGGTGCAGCAAATACCTGGAATCGGGCAAAAATATATATGGGAGCTATATCCAAATCTGAACCGATTTCGATATAATTTGGCATACTTGTTTCTAGATCGAATTCAGTCACACATACCAAGTTTCACCCAAATCGGACCTATATAGCGTGTTTGGTGCAGCAAATACGTCAAATCGGGCGAAAATATATATGGAAACTATATCCAAATCTTAACCGATTTCGATATAATTTGGCATACTTATTTCCAGATCGAATTCAGTCACACATACCAAATTTCATCAAAATCGGACCTATATAGCGCGCAAAAGCAACAGCGTTCTTCCTATGGATAACAAAATTATATTTCCCCAATTTTCAGCTGAATCGGACAAAAAATGCGACCTATGCGTTGCGAACAAAAATACATGGACAGGTGGACAGACGGACGGACATGCATAAATCGACTCAGAAAGTGATTCTATGTATATCCCCAAAAGGAACTATGGGTCTATTTCGTTTCCTTTTGTGTGTTACATACAAATGCACAAAGACATAATACCCCTTACCACAGTGTGGTGTAGGGTATAAAAATGTACTAAGGAGTTGCTTTAGTTTTGGCCGACACTGTATATGGAAGCCTTATCCAAATCTGAACCGATTCTTACCAAAATGATCTTCCCCAATTTTTTATAAGCAAATATATGAAATACATATTTTCTTCATTTCATAACGGCTTTTAGACATTGACCTTCAAATTCTCAAACTAAATAATAAATAAAAGTCAATATACTTGTTGACAAACTAACCTCTATAAAACTAGTTCCACTAATAAAAACCAGCATTTGTTCAACATTTTCCCAAGAAGAACGACAGTGACGAAGCATCTTTTCATAACAAGTCTTCTACCGATTTTCTCACCATTTCTCTTTCATTTTAGGTGATTTTATCGTTGTTTTATTTTTTCTGCTTCTGCTCTAGTTGCATCAGATGCTGATGATGATGGTTGTTGCTGTTGTTGTTGTTGTTGCTGCTATTTCTTGCATTGAAAGTTATAACATAATGCTGTTCATGCAGTTTGCACAATCGCTGTCTTTGTGTTAGTGGTGTTGTGTGGTGTGAGGTGTTTAAGTGAAATGACCTTGAATTTCATTGGTGGGGAAAACACACTAAAACAAAGAAGTAAAAAAAAAAAAACAAAAAAGATAGAAAAACACGTTTGTCAACAATGGTTAGTTAAATCAGGTTATTGTCTTACACTTGTTGCTGGCTGCCTTTTTACAACGATCGCGTAAGTCTTCCCATTCAGTAAAAATAAAAAAAATTGTCAGGAATTCCAAACATGTGTGTGTGTGCATTTGATTGGCCCCACATCGATTTCTTAAAAACAAAACAAACAAAAAATCTTTCAGGGTCAATTTTATTTACAAGTAACATCAAATATATTTAATTAATTGCCATAAATAATATTAAATACTAGTTGAAAAAGACAAAGAGGTCCAGAGCGTTTGGCAAGCTGCTGCTTGGAGTGACACGCACACTACTTGTCACTCAAATCACACCGATGATCATAATAGGTATTTCGAAATGCAGGTGATTTTTGTTTTGTTTTTCATACGTTGAGATCCGTTTTGTTTTTTCACTTCAATTCAATTTGTTTCATCTTCGAAACAAGTTTTTTTTTGTTTTTCGGTTTTATTTCTGTAGTTTTACCAATTTAAGACGGGGGGGCTGATGCAACCGCATCGCCATCAGCCGATGGTCAGTCAGCCGGCCAGTATCAACAGCTAGTTGTAGTACATGTTATAGACCACGAACCACTTGAAATCACTTTTGGATCATTTGCAGAGTTTTTTTTCTACGTTTCGTTTATGGGTTAAGTTATCCATGTTAATATGATTTATTTGATTTTATTTCTTCTTGAATTATTTCTTGTCTTCTGTTCATCATCAATAAATAGATTTGTATGTGAATTGTTATTTATTATGAAAATTAGGTATGTGTGTATGATGTTTAAAATTTCACATAGCGCTATGCGTTTGAGTCTTATTTAAAAAAATTGTAGTATGATGAAATGTAATATTTATTATTTCTTATAAATTTGTTTGATTTTGCTGCAAAAAATTAATAATGCACATTTAACAAATATTGATATTAAAAAATCGTTGCCAAACCAGATGAAAGTTTCTTCTTCAAATTTGTTTTCGTTTTGGCAAAAATTAGTTAAAATCAAAGTATAGCAACAAATTGTAAAGTTGAAAGTTATTTATCGTATTAGATTGGAAAGATATTGAAATGAAGATTTATGCAAATATTTATACCCTCCAACGTTATGATGGGAGGGTAGTTATTATAAGGTGGGTTTGGGTCAAAAGTTATAAACTTTGCAATAATGATAATAGACCAACCTTTATGTATACAAAAATGAAAGGCTTGAAAGGCTGAGTTGATCTGGATATGCGTTCGTCTGTCTGTCGATTCGTCCATCCTCCCTAACAAAAGTCCCAAATGTTCACTAAGACGCAGTTAAGTGTCTGTTCGAAGATCGTTTTGAAATTTTTACCAAAGTTACTCCTGGTGGTCGTCTTCACAGCGATGTTTTTCGTGTGCTACCTGACATAAAGGCCCAAAACCCTTATAACAACCTGCGATCACGAACTGAAATCGCTAATGAGAACAATGAATCTCGAATTGAGTATACGGGTGCAAAACATAAAATTTCTGCCAAATTTACACCAAGTTATATCGGGCTGCACCTTCTGGTACCTACCTCACAAAAGTTGAAAATTTATCTTGCCCTCCAACCACTACACACGGTGTCATTTTACGATGTGCAAAGTATGGACCAAATCGGGTACTCGCTTCTAGAGTTATCGTGCGCACAAATTTTCCAAACATTTTTGAACTTTTGTGGGGGAAGTACCGGAAAGGGTGGACTGATATAACCCATCTTGGAACTTAAACTAAGTTTGAACAAAATATTACAAAAGTCACATTTTGGATCGAATCGGTTGAACCGTTCGAGAGTTATCGTGCGCACCAGCCAGACAGACGAACGGACATTGCTAAATCAACGCAAAATTGTCTGAAATACATTTCGTCTAAACATACTTGGGGTCGAAAACCATTATTTCGATGAGGCACAATTTGCCCGTATGAAAGTGTATACACCCTCCTTACAATATCCAAGTACATCCCTGATGGAATAAGGCGAGTCTTCACTGATATAAACGAGTCCTGCACGATTTTATTTTTAGGCCAACGATATGGGAAAATACTACTCACCCAGTCCGAATGGCATGTCGAAAACACTACAACAACACCTACTGATGTTTTTTACTAGCAGATATTTTTCTCATAGTAGTGGTGTTCAATCTATTCTGTTCAGCCCGACAGAGGCTCTGGTTATCAACTAAACCAGGAAGAAGTCAAATTTTCGAAGGGAGCTAGCATATATGCTACAGTTTTTTAACTATAATCCACTCCTTTGCACCAACCACAGCAACAATCGTTCTTTTAATAGGGTTGGAGCTGCGAATATCAAGTAGTAGTCTTTACAAAAATTTGGGGATATGATTGACATAAGGCTCAGCGTTTATGAGGCGCATAATGAGTTTAGTGCTGTATAACCTAGCAGACTGCGTTAGTAAGGATAAATTTATTTTGTGGGTTTTCCATAGAACAACAGTATGGTTTTGGCAAAATAATTCCCAACGAATTGACTGACATTTTGTATATGTTATTCTCCAGGAAATCTAGAAAATCTCGTTGATTCATAGAAATATATATAGAAAATATATTGTGTGGTGGAGGGTAGAAAAATATCGGCCCTGCCGAATAACTGATAAGTTAAAAAAATTTTAATTAATTATTTTTTATCTTTTTTCTTTTCAGGTAAGCAATTATTATCGTATGAATATTTGTAAGTATGTAGTGCCTTATTTTAGGCTTTTCTAAAATGAATGCATAACACGGTGCTCTTGAATCAAATTTAAAGAAAGGTGCTTACACCTGAGAAGTTTTTGCGGATTCTGAAACTACAATGTTCATAGATGACATTGACATTTTTAGGGGTTGTTTAAGTTTTTGCGATTTTGCTTGGAAATCGCACGTCCTATCAAAAAAGGAATAATGAAAGTGTTGTAGCTATCAAAATTCTTTACAAGATTGACCTTAATGATGTTTTCGTAGGTTTTACAACTTTTGAGATATAGAAGTTGAAATTGGGACAATTCGAATTCAATTCAATACTGTATCGTCTCCTTATAAAACAATGTCATGACTGCAATTTCCCAACTTAAACTTGTATATCTAAAAAATGGTACAACCTAGGAAAAATTACATAATCCAGTCTTGTATAGAATTTTCACAGCTATAAGATTTTCTCAGGTCCCATGCCGATAAGACTTGCCGTATTCAAGCAAAATCGCGAAACCCTAACAAAAAAACCTAAAAATGTAAACTGAGCTTCTTTATCTCAAAAATGGTACAGCCTGAGAACAAATCATAAACGTCAACCCTGTAGAGAATTTTCACAGCTACAACATTTTCTTTAGCTCCATTTCGATTGGACTTGCGGTTTCCAAGCAAAATCGTGAAAACCTAAAAAACACCTAAAAATGTGAATTTTGACCGTGATTTATTTACAAATCCCTTCAACGATTTTTTCTTGTTTTTGGATTTTTCTCATCTATGAACATTGCTGTTTCAGAATTCCCAAAAACTTCCCTGTGTAAGCGGTTTTCATTAAAGGTTAGTTAGGGCGCACCCTCTTCCACCCTTGTTTTATAAGGGGGCGATACAGTCAGTCCATTGTCCCAATTTGAACTTTAATATCTTAAAAATGGTAAAAACTACGAAAAAAACCGTAAATATCACTCTTGTAGAGAATTTTCATAGCTACAACATTTTCTTCAGACTCATTTTGATAGGACTTGTGGTTTCTAAGCAAAATCGTGAAAACCTAAACAACCCAACTGAAAATGTCAGAATCCGCAAAAACTTCCCAGGAGTAAGCACCTTCCATTTAGATTTGATTTAAGAGCACCGTGAACAGTGATGTCAACTTTTATTTGAACTTTTCAAATAATAATTTTGCGTTTTAATTTTACCGATTTTTGTCGGTAACCAAAAAATGTCCTAGAGAATCCCACTACTGAACAATTGTTGGTAAGGAAATTTCTCGTACATTGGGACCTCGAAATGGCCAATTATAGTCAATACGGCTGGAAAATGTGGAGATATGTACTTTTAAATACCTGATATCACTAGGTACCGTTATATGGAGGCTACACGCAGAGAAAAAATATTTTTCGCTTTTGTTGGAACAAAAATATATGTTTTAGTTCCAAAAATGTATTTGTTTTGTTCAAACATTGTAATCCAAATCCAATAATACCATCTTTTGTTCCAAACATAGAAAACAAAAACAACTTTCGAATTTCCGCAATATTGTTAAAATCGTTAACAATACCGATTATAGGAACTATCATAATCTAATTTTGTTTACAAAAAGTATTGTCAATACAGAAAACCAGCGCAGAAATTTTTGATTTGAGTGCATATACTTCTCATATACACTTTTCGCATAACTTGGATATAAATGTCGCGTATAATATTGCAATCATTGATGAACACAATACATGGTTTGCTGCATTAGCTGACAACAAAGACAAACAAAAAGCCACAAGAACCCACCACAACATATGGAATAATTAAACAGTGATCACTAAATCTTTCCACCAAAAATTGTGGACATAGTTCCACGTTTGGGTGTAGGCCCCTTTTAAGGTACCTCCCGATTTTCCGTATTTTGGGTGTTTAAAGCTACATTTTCCGGCCAAATTAGGTGTAATTTGGTATTTGGGGTTCCCTGATTACACAAACATTCTCCACCAAAAATTGTGGATATAGGTCTACGTTTTGATATTTTCCCCATATTACGGTACCTCCCAATATTAAATTTTGTTAGGATTTTGTCTACATTTTCAACCAAATAAGCTGAATTTTGGCATAGGAGGTTCCCGTTGGTTATACATCTTCTCCACCAAAAATTGTGAACATAGGTCAACATTTTGATATAGCCCCCATATAACTGTACCGACAGATTTTGGGTATTTTGAGGATTTAAGCTATTTTTCAAGACCATTTGTCAGCAAGATTTGCAGCTATTTGCAGCTAAATTGTGGTTTTTCGGAATCTAGGAAGTCCAATTTAATTAGTAAAAAAATTGGACTGAACCTCAGTGGACCTTGGTAGATACGCTCCATTCAACCAAAGTATATTGCACTAAAAACTTAAAAAATAATAATTTTTGAAAATTTATTGCTATTGCTATGTAACTTCAGGCCCCAAACATTTTTTTTAATTTAACTAACACCCTTCCCGATCAGTAACAAATAAACTTTGTTTAGTTTTATTACGAATTTATTAAACAAATATGAAAACAGGTTTTTAGAAACAATTTTGTTAAAATCTGATGCATCAAAATTTCTTGCACTTGACAGTGAATAACTGAGTGAATAAAAAAGTGAAAACAAAATTTTAGTCAGCAGAGCGTCTGTTATCGATACAATGGAAAACATTTCGCAATTTTATACTTTGATTTTTTGACTTTCGCGCCGCTAGATCAATGGTTTCGACCAGTGTGCATTGGTACCATTTGGATCTAAGTGAACGGATAGAGCTGGAATACTGAAGTTTTGAATTAAGATTACTTTTGGAGTGTAGAATGGAGTTATTTTTGAAAATTCGTACTTATGGGTACAAAACGTACTAAATGGTACTAAATTTGGTACAAATTGGGTTTGGGTGAACGGATAGAGCTGAAATCCAGAAATTTGGAATTAATATTGCTGTTGAAGTATAGGATTGAGGTAGTTCTTACCTATGCGTACGAAAAGTACTAAATGTACTAAATTTGGTACAATTCGAACTCGGGTGAACAGATAGAGCTGGAATCCTGATATTTGGAATAAAGGTTACTGTTTGAGTGTAGAATGGAAGTAGTTTTTAAAACTCGTACTTATGGGTACGAAAAGTACTAAATGGTACTAAATTTGGTACAATTTGGATTTGGGTGAACGGAGAATTTGAACGAATGGATAGAGCTGGAATCCTGAAATTTTGAATGAAGGTTACTGGTTACTGTTTGAGTGTAAAATGCAAGTAGTTTTTAAAATTCGTACTTATGGGTACGAAAAGTACTAAATGGTACTAAATTTGGTATAATTTGGATTTGGGTGAACGGAGAATTTGGGCGAATGGATAGAGCTGGAATCCTGAAATTTTGAATGAAGGTTACTGTTGGAGTGTAGGATGGAAGTGGTATTGAAAATTCTTACTTATGAATACAAAATGTACTAAGTAGTACTAAATTTTGCACAATTTAGATTTGGGTGAACGGATAGAGCTGGAATCCTGAAATTTTGAATGAAGGTTACTGTTGGATTTTTGAATGGAAGTAGTTTTGAAAATGCGTATTTATGGGTACAAAAAGTACTAAATGGTACTAAATTTTGTTATAATTTGGATTTGGGTGAACGGAGTATTTTGGCGAATGGATAGAGATGAATCCTGAAATTTTGAATGTTGGAGTGTAGGATGGAAGTAGTATTGAAAATTCGTACTTATGGATACAAAAAGTAGTAAGTAGTACTAAATTTTGCACAATTTGGATTTGGGTGAACGGGTAGAGCTGCAATCCTGAAATTAATGAGTATAAAAAGTACTAAATGGTACTAAAATTGGTACAATTTGGATTTGGGTGAACGGATACAGTAGGATTAGAGTGAAATCCAGAGATTTGGAGATGAGAAAAAAATCTCGGAAATTAGTGCTTATGTTGTAATAAATTGAATTAGGAAATTTGGTAATAAAATAAAATAAAAATTTTTGTTTCTATTCTGAAATCTTAGCTTATGGAAAGGTATATAATTTTTTTGCAGGAACTTTTTTGCGCCCAGAGGATAGGCAGCCATAAATCGAAATATCTCGCTGCTGATTTGTAGTGGTTAGATACGTCCGTTTTTTTTTTTTTTTGGAAAATCTAACTGAAGTGTTACATATAGTACATAAATGATATTTCATATCAATTAAAATAGGTAGTAGTACAACAAAATTTTCAGAGTTCACCACTTCAGTATTAAATATTGTTTGTTGTTGATTTTTATTTCCTTTCCGCATACGAAGTGGCGGGCAGTTTGCTAATACTGTAATAAATTAGCCCTCGTAGAACAATAATATTTGTTGGTTTCTGCAACATTATCCAAACACATTTGCTGAAGTTTGACGTGTAGTATTCTCTAGAGGTAGAAAACCTCGTTTTGATATACTCGTACATAGTTCCCATAGAATAACTGTACCGCCCGTTTCAGGGTATTTTTCTGCTGAATACTTGCTAAGTAAAATAAAATTGAAATTAATTATTTTTTTATATTTTTCTTTTCAGGTAAGCAATTATAATTGAAAGAATCGTTGTAAGTATGTAGTATCTTATTCTAGACTTGTGAAATGTTCATTAAAAACTATTGTGAAGGTGTTACGTGTTAGGTGTTACTAGACCTTACTCGATAATTTTCTTTACCTTTTTTTTTTTCTTTTTAATTCTTACATAACCATAGGTCTAGCCAACTTTAACATCCATCTGTTAATTGTTGTTCATTTACATTGGTGGCTTCTGATTAACAATTTGTCCCATAAGCTGAACTAAGTGTTTGTTTCCAATCGATTTTTTATTTTATATTACATCATTCATTTGGTCTTTCCACCTGAGTTTTGTACTTCCTTAACTCAGTACTATTAGCCCTTATTTGACAGTGTAATCGTTTCGATTGCTTGAGTGGAGTATTCCCCCATTGGCTCAACTTCATTTATTAATCGTTAATCGTTTTTATTTAATAATTTTATCTAAGTAGATGTAGGGGGTATAGCTTGTACACCCCCTCATACATATTGTGCCGATATGCACCGTTAACTTAGAACGACGCCAGGTTTTCCATGTTTTGGTCCATCAGTTGTGAGAGGGCCAAAAATTTACTTAAACTTTGCTATTTAAAAGTTTCATATTTATCATTGCCATCGTTTTCTACACTGAATGCCCAACTTCGGAGGCAAAAATACCCCTTAGCTCAATTTAGGCGAAATTTCCCTAGTAATACAAACGTATTATATGGATGAAAGTCTCGTCGGACACGGCTATAAAAAGTAGGCCCCTGTGTTGTCTTAACACACGCCTTTTGGACACTGCTATAAAAAGTAGGTCCCATTTAATTGATCTTATATGATTTAGGCTGGATTCATTTATATGAAAGACGTTTCCCTTGTCCCTTCGGTAATGCTTGTAGAAACATATGTAAGAATTCAGACATCAGATGATTTTATTAATTCGAAATTTTTCCGCACAGCTGATTTATCATCATTGAAATCTTCATGTTCAGGGCAAATTTTTTGCTGCTTATTACAACATAACACCAATCAACGTTATCAATGATTTTCTGTAGGCAACCGTTTAATACCGCACCGCAAGGTGCTCAAATGGACATTGTTAATAGTGTAAACTTGGCCCATAACACATGCACTGATGCCATCAACCATTTAAGCGTAGAAATTCTAATGCAACAAACAAGCAACGATAACAACAACAAGAAAAACAAAGCAATACTGGAAATACAAAAAGGCAATAAATATCACAAACTGCAAAAAGCAAAAAAAAAAAATAATAACAATTTGATATTGTAACCGTATGAAGACCGTATGGCAACCAACAATAACAACAAGGCAGACTAAAAGTTAATCAGTCAATTTGATTGCATAGACTACAACGATTTTGCCACAATATCAATTAAAGCAACAACACCAACAACATCATGATAACACCAACAAACTGCATAAATTTTTACACTTGTTGCTGGTCACCACCACCAACTAAAGAACTGTGGACCTACCCGGTCTATGGTTTAAACGCCAGCACCAGCACAATGGAGGCCAGAGGCTATCTTTCGTCATTCTGTCAGTTAGAATATGTATCGATTTGTCGTCGTCGTTTTCGTTGTTGTCGTCTCAAGCGTCGTCATCGTTGATAAGCCATCCAATGTGTTCCGTATATAAAAGCTTTAGCAGAACATATCATTTATTTATATCGTCTTGCCTACCGACAAAATATGTGTAAAATAAAATGATATAAATTGATATTTATTAACACGGTTGAATGGGGAAAAGAGATTATGTTCGGTTGTAAAAAATTGGGATTTATGTAGATTGAAAAAGACAACATTAATGGGTTCCGAATGAAGATCTTAAAGAATCTACAGAAAAAAACCAATAGTAAGAAGAGAAGACTAACCTTTTCTCAATTAAAGAGTGCTGCATGACCTTATATATGGGAATTTGCACCTACTATCCAGTCTGAATGTCATGTTGAACACTTCTTTTTGAGACTTATTAAATCATCTAAAATACTTAGGACGTAGATTGAAAGTTCCCAAAAATTGGAAGCCATTCTCTCGGTATTGTTTAGTGCCCCCATTTTAAGTATCAAGCTGTGGTGATGTTCAGTTGACAGTTACATATATTAAGTGTTTACTGCTGAGCCAGACAGGAGCTCCGGTAATCAGGTAAACCAGTAACAAATCCGACTTTCGAATCCTAGCTGATTTGTCCCAGTTTGTTTCTGTGAGTTTCTGAATTATAATTATCGCTAAGGCTATAACCATTGCATAACAAATCCAGCTGAAGGGTCGAGTTACTAACTACCAGAAGAAATAGGCTTTTTAAAGGGTCGAGGTTGCAAACTTCTTAACTGATAAATCTCCTCAGAAGTACTCGGCTTGTTTCGTTAAATCGAAATTTTTGTTTCAAATTGTCCTTTGGACAATTTGCCCCCTCTTCATGGATAAAGATGACATACAGGGCAATCAAGAATAATTCCCTCGGAATTTTCCACACGGAAAATAATTTTGAAAAGTGATTTTTTTTTAAATCAATGTTTTAAAACGTTGAAAACTGCTAGAATTACTTAATTATGGAATATTCTCGCCGAATCGACAAAAATATAAATTTGGGAATTAAAAATTGTGAAATTGGGAAAAGGGAACAAATTTCGCACGGAATTTTTATTCATGATTGCCCTGATACTTTTTCTAGCGCATAATATAATTATACCCTACACCACTATGTGGGGAGGGTATTATAAGTTGGTTTTGCCCAAAAAGTTTATAACGCATCGAAATAATGGTGGTAGACCCATACTTATATATACCAATGTCCATCTAAACCTTGTAATCATGCTACAGGTTGCAATTTTGATCGGATCGTCACCAAATTTTGGGTGTTGGAGAGGGTCCCGGAGGGGAAGAATATTCAGGAGTCGGAATAAGCAAAAAGCTTACGTGGAGAAAAGTCAACGTTTTTTTCTTATGCGAATATCTCCGCTTCTGGCAGGAGTATTCCAAAAGGAAAGCCCGTCAATGGAAGAAGAAAAGATCTCCTTTATATTGATGTAAAGTATGTTGGCGTAAGTGGGCAAACAACCGAGTCAGTAATATATCCAATTTTCCATTTTTTGTAATCACGCTACAGGTTGGAATTTTGATCGTATAGTCACAAAATTGGGGGTGTAGATGGGCGCCCCACCGCGGAAGAAGCCTATTGATTTTGGTGATAGTTGGATAATATTTAGGGGTCGGAATGGGGAAAAACTCATGTGGAGACAAATTCAAAGTTTTATTCTTTGTGAATATATCGGCTTCTAGTAGGGGTATTCCAACGGCAAAGCCTGTCAATGGAAGAAGAAAATATTACCTTTACATTGGTGTAAAGTAGGTTGGCGAAGGTGGTCAAACAAGGGAGATACCACAATAGTTTCTAATGCATCCAATTCTTCCATTTTTTGCAATCACGCTAATTTTGATCGGATGGTCACGAAATTGTTGGTTGCTTATGGGGGTCCCAGAGAGAAAGAGGCATATTATGTTTGGTGGTAGTCAAACAGACGACGGACAGGGCGAAATCGACATCAAAATGTCTGAAACAGACTTCGTTCAAACATACTTTCGGTCCATACTCCTTGAACCTTGAATTACATTTCAAAGACCCAATGTTCTCAATGGGACTTACTTTTTAGTCCGAACGGCGTATTTCTAGGCATCACTTGAAGAAGAGTTTTTCATGGCTGAATTACTCCGGAAATGTAGGCCAACATTACGTGGAGGGGATTGGTCACCTTCTAACTGTGGCCAAAAATGGAAGGAGTTGTTGTAGGTGCATCAATTTTGGTACACGTACCTATTATTGTCTTACAATCTCCAGGACAAAAAACTGGGATAGTCGGTCTACGTTTTGATATAGCCCCCAAAGAACGGTACCTCCCCATTATCGGTAATTTGAAGATTTTTGTCTCATTATTAAACTGAAATTGCTGAAATTAGGTATATAGTCTTCGATGGGGGCATAAAACTTTCACCTTGAAATTTGTCTGCATAGGTCCACGCCTTCATATAGCCCCCATAGGACGGTACCTCCCGATTTTCAGTATTTTAGAGGTTTTAGCCTGATTATCACACCGAAATGGCTGAAAATTGGTATTTAGTCTTCGTTGGAGGCTTATAACTTTCCACCAGAAATCTGTCAATATAGGTCCTCGTCTTCCTATAGCCCCCATAGAACCGTACCACCCCATTTTCGGTATTTTGAATGCTGTGGCCTCAATATCCACCCGAAATGACTGAAATTTGGTTTTCAGTCTTCATATTTTTTGTGAGCTTATTGAGTACATCAAACTCTTGTCTTTATATATGAGAATTTTTTTTAAAAAGGTTTTTGACCGATTAATGGTCAAAAACGGTCCATTTTTTGTAAAAAAAATCGAATGTTGAATTTCGGTATTCACCATTTTGTTAAAAAATTTATATTTTTTAAAGTCTCTCGTTTTAAAGCAAGACTATTACGTACTTAATAAGCCTACAAAAATATTTGATGATCGGTTCATTCGTTTTCGCGCTAAAGCCAACACCCCAAAGCGCTTTCTTAAAATAGGGGGTAACCCCTGAGTGAGGTGGTCGCTGGAAAAGAGAAATAACATGTTCGTCTGCAAACCTCTGCAGCTGGAACCTTTATACGTTTGAAGTACTCACTTTTCACTCACACAACAAATAATATCGATATACACTTTTATACAATTTTTTTCCACTCCACTAAGTATAAAATTTAGTTCACAAAATCGATGTACTAAGTACCGCAGACTTGAAACAACATATGATCATTATTTACTTCCAAACAAAATTACATCCATGTTTATTACATCTAAAGCAACTTTAAAAATTTATTTTAGAACCATAAAGTACTTTAAATATTACATTTTTTTTAAATACAAGTTATTAATTTCAGTAAAATAAGGACAAAAATATATATTTCCAACAATTATCGGATTTGAACCTTCCCATGGACAAAACTACTTGACAAATCAATACCATAATTTAAATTCCTTCAAATTGAAATGTTTACTACAAATTCTCATCAATAAATTTGTATTCCGAAGTCCTTGATTTTGACCATTTTTGGTCACGGTCGTGACACTGTGTGTCGTATAAGTATTGACTTTACTCATACGGCAGGGAAATTAAAAAGCCTACTTTGGTGGTTCGGAACAAAACATTTTTCATAACCTGCCATTACTTCGATACCAGGGCCGTATAAATATCGGCGTTACTAATACGACAGGGAGATAAGCCAAATATAAAATAAATTCTCAAATATATTTCAATTTAGAATTCTGCTAAACCGTTCTATGGTCATTGTTTGGAAGTTTGTCGTTCCCAAAATTAGAGGGAATATTTGATTTGCTACCAATGTCGTGTGAGTATTGACGTAATTCACACGACCGGGGTGTCCAATGTCCTGTCTACTTACTTTGGTAGCTAGAAATTATGAAATGGATTTCTAGTTCTGCTGAACCTTTCATTAGTCATCGCTTTAGAGTTTGCCGTTCCAAAAAAAAAACCAAATGGAATGTTTGCTATCATTGACGTATAAGTATTAGCATAATTTTTACGACCCAAACGATGCAAAACAGTTCCAAACCAGGAAATTACAGGGCAATTTTGCTTTGCTACAAATGTCGTATGAGTATTGGCATAATTCATACGACACAAATAAAAAAAAAACTTTTTACTATGATACCAGTGGAGTATGAGTATTGGCGTTACTTATACGACAGAGGGATGTCTAAAATCCGCTTCTTCACTTAGGCGGCCCCATACGAAAATGTTGTTCCATAAGCCAAATATAGAATAGATTTTCAAGTAGCTTTCGATAGAATTTTTAGATTTTCAATGCTGATGAACCATCATTTAGGAGTTTGCCGTTCTCAAAAACGACCAGGAAATTAGTGGAGTCTTGGAATAATTCATACGACACAAATGCTAATAAAGCATTAAGTAGTAATTGGTTTGGATTCTGTCGTTCCCAAACGACCAGGAAATTACATGGAATGCTTGTTTTCCTACCAATGTCGTATGAGTATTGACAAAATTCATACGACAGGGGAGTCTAAAAAAAAGATTTTTTTCTTGGATATCAGTGTCGTATGAGTATCGGCGTTACTCACACGACATAAGGTATCTAAATTACTGTGTATTTCGCAATGATAGACGAGAAATTAAATTGAAAAGGAAATTATGTATTTTTAATTCTGAAACCGTTAAATAGTTATCGATTGGAAGTTTGCCGTTCCCAAATAACCAAATGGATTGTTTGCTTTTCTACGAATGTCGTATGAGTATTGGCATAATCCATACGGCAAAATTATGCAGAACTATCAGGAAATATTTACCAATTGTTATACCTACTTTGATAGCAATGTCGTATGAGTAATGGTGTTACTAATACGATATGGGAATGTCTGAAAACCGTTTAGATGCCACCTTATGAAAAATGTGTTCCATAAGCGGAACATATAGCCTGTTTCTGTATGTCGAAAGATGAATGTATGCGAAAGAAACACGTCCAAACTCTTGTGTGTTTTTCAAATTTGTTTTTTTTTTGTTTTGAAGCAAAGGCAAAGATAAAATTATTTCGAAAACTAAAGTTCGGGCGTGTTTCATTCGCACACATTCTTCTTTCGACATATAGAAACTGGCTGTTAGAATAGATTTTCAATAAGAATTCAATGGATTTCTTTTTTCATTTCTAATATTGCCGAACCGTTCAAAATTAAATTAAGTGAAATGTTTTCTTTACTGCCAAAGTCGTATGAGTATTGACATAATTAAAACCGCAGGGGTGTCTAAAAGCAATATGTATTACGGTCATCTTAAAACTCTGAGGTAGTACGGAACAGAGACATATTGAATATTGGGTAAAATGGGTTTCATGAATGAAAACGACATCAACTTGTTAATTTTCGTAATTTGTTTTAAGGGGTTATCTCTATTTGTGCAGACCAAAAAAACTCATTTTTCATATTTTTTTTCAAAGAAACTTTCAATATTTTTATTTTGTTGAAAATTATTGCACAGTCTTGTGGTAAATGGCTACCTGCGAAACCCTTTTTTGTAAAAGCGCCTTGCGGTGCCAACGATATGTCGAAAACGTAAGGGCAGATCTTGGTATATTTTTGTGTGAGTTTTAAGAACCTAATAATCTTTTTTTTAAGCGAAACAGAATTTTAAAAAATCGATTTAAAAAAATTGTGAGCTGTCAAAATCAAAATTTCGATTTAAACTAAAAAAATGAGCGTTTTTTTGTCCAAAAATGGAGCAAAAAAATTATTTAAAAAAATCTGTCTCGCTTAAAGACAAGGTTTTTATGAATATATGTACTAAGCTCACCATATGAAGATTGGTCGATTCGTTTTCGAGCTTTCGTTGGCACCGACTTTAAAAATGCAATTTCGAGAAACACACGTTTAAAGTTTCCATGCTACATACAAACCACAATAAATTGTTACCTTCCAAAGCAGTATTGCTCCGATCGAGTTGAAATTGTTTGCGGCATACTACCTGTACTTTAAAATAAGCCAATATTTTTTTTCGATTTTTTGAAAGTGACAAGTAGAGGTAACCCCCTAATATTTAATTGACACACCAGTAGTGCGATTCTCTAACACATATTTTGAGTTACCGACAAATATCGGTAAAATTAAAATGCTTATAAATTCGGTAATTACCGATATTTTTCGGTAAGTTAGCGACGAAAGAAAGTAGTCGTAAAGTTCTACCGATAGCAACAGTGTTGTGAACTTTTATTTGAACTTTTCATTCATAATTTTGCGTTCTGATTTTACCGACATTTGTCGGTAACTCAAAAATGAGTTAGAGAATCGCACTACAGAGCTTTGGGAAATATGTCTTTTGTTTCCACGAACAAGTCGTTTAAAACATTTTGACTTAGTATCTTCTCAAATGCAACGAACTGAACGAACAACAGCCTGTATCGAGTTGTTGGAATTAAAAGTTGGCAATTACGAATTTATTACAACAAATATTTTAGATATCTCAGTTCTATTTTGAAAAAAAAAAAATACAACAAAATACGATACACCCTGATATCTGGCAAAGCAACAACATGTGACTCAAGATAACAAATGAAAACACTTGAAAATTCCCAGAGCAAAATAGGAAAAAAGAAATTAAAGCAGACACCAACGCTCGACTTGCCTCTCTAGTGCTATAAAGTTGATTGAATACTTTCGACGTGATTTTGTTTGGCGTGAGAGAAAAAAAAACAGAAGAGGCAAATTACATTGCGTGTTTGCTTTTGCATACGCGAAAAAAGTGAAAAATACATATTTTTATTTTATTCAAATTAATACAAAATATTTTACACATATTATAAAGAGATTAACCTTCCGTTATTTTTTTTTTTTGCTGAAAATCAATTCACAATAAAAACGTCAAATAACGTTATGGTGTCAAGTTTTATTACCGATATAACCCCAAAATTGTGAATACCTTCAATTCAAGTCGTTTAATTCAAACATGCACTTGGTGTAAAAAAAAAAAAACGAAAATCTATTGTTCGGTGCGGGGGCATTTGCCGGTACTGTCAATACTCGCCAAGCAGAATAAAAGTATAGCGGCGGCATATAATTTTAACAATTTTATTGCCATTGTTTTTGTTTATCTTTTCGTGTGGGTGATTGAGAAATTGATAACAAGCAGCAACAGGCGACGACACAGACGAAGAAAACAAAATGCTATCATATACAAGAGAAGAATTAGAAGTAAGTGCAGATAAGAAGAAAATGTAAACAAAATTATAAAAAAACTTAACAACTGTTTATGTTGTTTATAAGAAGAAGTCTTTAAATTTATTGTGGATGAAAAAAAGTTGCAACATATTTGGTTTAAAACATTTTTTCGTGGCAAGTCCATGTTTCCTGATATAATGACCAAAAGTTCTAAAAAATCATACGGCGACCAACTAAAATGGCGGGCACCATAATTATCGAAAGGAATGACTCTCAAAATTAAATCAATAGCACAATTATGTCGGTTCGAATCTTGTTGAAATGTTTATTAACTTTATACAAATTGATTTGGTAAATATATACCAACTTTTATAGTTTCGTTCCAAACCTGGAAGAATCTAGAATTTTTTTCCTTAATAAATTTGAAAAATTATACGAGTCGTTTTGTACGAGTATCTATCATTTTGGTGGTATTGATTTTTAAATTTGATTTAATTTTATTTATTTTTTTCGGTTCCTCACAATATGTCCCCATACCATCATCGATCATTTTACGTATGTACATATTTTGACATTTTTATTGTAGTTCACCTCTTTGAGTTCATTTTGAATGTATTTGAATTTCAAAATTACTCCCGTAACCGGTTTGATAATTTCTTGCAATCTCTATGACAAAGCAGAAAAAAATCCGGAATTTCTGTAGTTTATTTATTGCTCGTTTTCTAGCTATTTTGTCGGCAACATAAACTATTCCCGATCTTAACGTAATCTTGCAAATGAGATGAGTGCGTGAGACAATTTATTACAGACGCTTACGCTGTTCATTTGAATATTATTTAACCAAATTTGAAAAACATATCAAACGACAAATTTACTGGGAATTTTTGGCACACGCTTAAATCAAACAAAACATGTTCACAATTAATTAGCAACAAATATAACTAGATAAACTTTTTGATAATACGAAATTTCATCCATGAGCGGAAATTTAAATGGGAATTTGTGATTTAATATCACCAATGTCGTATGAGTAGCGGCGTTACTAATGCGACATGGGTGTCTAGGAAATAAAATTAAAAAAATCTGCATTACTGATACCGGATAATATTAATAATAATTGTTCCCAGAAACATACCAGAAGTCACAAGGGAGACATCTGTTGCATGAATTTGTAGCGAAAAACCATGAATAAAATATTTATGGTGTCAAATCACAACGACAATCTGGATAAAAATTGTAAAATATGGCCTAAACCCTATATCAAAAACAAGGGCTACTAAGAATGTTATATGTATGTTATGGTAACAGATTTCTTTTATTCGGAGACTCATAGTGAAATTTGATTTGGAACATTCCTTTCTTTAACAATATCCCCAAAATGTGAAGGAGTTTGTTAGATTTTGATCCACTAAGGAATTATGTAAAATTAACAGTCCAAAATTAAAACAAATGATTTCATCCTAAAACGTATAAATTTTTAATTTAATTTTCTTAAGAAAATAGCATACCTAGATATATGGTTTAATCCGAAACTTATAGTGAAATTTTGTGTAGAATTTTTCTCCCTTTGACACCTTTCACCTAGAACCAAGTTTTATATTACTTTCATGTATCAACTCGAAAAAAGGAAAAAAAACTTCATCAAAAAATTGAGAAATATTTTCATGTTTTTTCAGTAAAATTGATGCTGATATTTTCATGATATGTAATGTAAATAGACATTTCATTTCTTGGGTGACCCATAGTGATATTTGACGAAGAATATTTTTGCCTTTGACATCACCTCTCTAAAATTATGTTTTGAGCGACAATCTTGAATAAACTCAGATAAAGTCCAAAATTACAACAAATGATTTCATTCTAAAATGTAAAAATTTGTAATTTAATTTCCTTAATAAAATAGTATACATAGATATATGGTTTATTCTGAAACTCATAGTGAAATTTTGTGTAGAATTTTTCTCCTTTTGACACTTTTCACCTAGATCCAAGTTATATACTACTTTCATGTATCAACTCGAAAAAAGAAGGAAAAAAATCATTAAAAAAATTGGGAAATATTTTCATGTTTCTTCAGCTAATCTGATACTGATATTTTCATGATATGTAATGTAAATAGATATTTCATTTCTTTGGTGGCCCATTGTGAAATTTGACGAAGAATGTTTTTGCCTTTGACGTCACCTCTCTAAAATTATGTTTTGAGGGACAATTTTAAATAAACTCAGATGAAGTCCGACTTTAAGCCTAAAACGTGCTTTTCATTTTTAGAGATTCCTGGTGATTAGATAAGATTTACAGATTTGGTGTATTCTGAGACCTATAGTAAAATTTTATGACAAAAAAGGACCAAAAAGACCACTTTGGTGAACCGCATGAAGGTTAAAATTTTTAACAAAAATATTCCCCATATCCTCCTTTGTGAAATTGCCAAAGACACTATATACCTAAAATGCAAGGATTCCAATATATTTTAACTCGAATATTTCAAAAAAAAAAAAACTAGAAATGGGCAGAAAATGGCCCGCCTACTTTGGTTACTTTCCGATGTAAACTCTAAAAACGACGATACACGTGTCTCATATTTTTAGCTCTACTTTCATAATTTACTCAGTATTCCTTGTCATTTTTTTGTTGTCGCACAGTGTTATTGTTTGATAAAAAAGGTCGTGTTAGTGTCGTCGTAACTCATAAGACAGGAATTCTGTGTTTACACCAATGCTGTAAAGGCCAGAACAGAATCAATCGTCGCTTGCTTTGCTTGCTTTCCAAATGTCAAATTATAAAGGAATTCCAGATCCTCCTAAGGGGAACGCAGGCGGATTTGCAAAGAGGCTCTGGCATTCTTTTATAATTTGACATTTGGGGAAGCAAACAAAGCAAGCGACGATTGATTCTGTTCTGGCCTTATGAGCAACGGCATACGACATCTGATGCCTTATTTTGTAATTATTGCCCATGAAATTGCGAAAAATGCAGGAAATAAAATGGGGTACCAATGTCGTATGAGTATCGGCGTAACTCATTCGGCATGGGATGTCCAAAAACAATGTTATTACTTCAGACAAAGTATTTACTTACAAAAGTATCCATGAAGGGAATATTCGCTTTAGAAGATGAACTTATAGTAGGTTTTAAGACTCAACGAACCTGTCCCTTCTGAATCATATAAAAATTAGTTTGATACTACTTACTTACTTAGCTGGCCCATTACAGAACATTTGTTCCATAGACCGAACTAAGAAAAGATATCCAATTCTCTCTATTTAGTGCTTCGCTTTTTGGAATACCGCGCCTTGTAATCTCTTCATCCACTTGTTTTCCCCATCTATTCTTTGGCCTGCCAATTCTGCGTGCACCGCCATGTGGCTCGAATTTATACGCCTTTTTAGCGGGTTCATCATCGCTCATTCTTATTATATGGCCTAGCCAACGCAATCGCTGCATCTCGGTACGTTTAACTATGTTGATGTCGTTGTATAGCAGATACAGCTCGTCAACGCATATTCACCGTCAACGCAGATCGGTCCGTAGATCTTTCGAAGAATTTTTCTCTCAAACACGCCAAGCACTGCTTTATCTGATTGCGCAAGTACCCAGGCTTCGGAACCATACATCAGCACGGCTAGTATCAGTGTTTTGTAAAGCGTTATTTTTGTTTGACGAGTTGTGGCTTTGTTTTTAAACTGCTTACTTAAGCCAAAGTAGCATCTGTTGGCTAATACAATTCTTCTTTTTATTTCACAACTGATGTCGTTTGTTGTGTTTACGGCATCATTTACTTCCTCAAAATTATAGGAACCAACTTCAACAGTTGGTCCGATCTCAATGGACGCATTGCGCGTCGACACAATCAGCTTCGTCTTCTCGCCGTTTACCGCCAAACCCACTTTAGCAGATTCTCCGTCGACCTTCATAAAGGTATCGGTTACTTCTTTTGCTGATCGTCGCGTGATGTCTATATCATCAGCAGAAGCAAGTAACATGTGGCTATTGGTGTAGATTGTGCCACTTCTTTTGACGTTTGCCTCACGTATAACCTTTTCCGGCAAGATGTTGAAGAGATCACACGAAAGGCTGTCTCCTTGCCTGAAACCTCTTTTGGTACAAAACTCTTCGGAGAGGTTGTTTCCTATATTAACTGAAGATCTTGTGTCAGTTAGAGTTATTTTACAAAGCCGAATGAGCTTTGCGGGGATACCAAATTCAGACATGGCTTGGAATACCTTTGAACGTAGCGGGCTGTCGAAGGCTGCTTTATAATCGACAAAAAGGTGGTAGGTGTCGATCTCTTGGGTTTTCATCTCTTGGGTTTTCATCTCTTGGGTTTTCTCCAGGATTTGCCGCAGGGTAAATACGTGGTCAATGGTGGACTTGCCAGGTCTAAAGCCGCATTGGTATGGTCCAATTATTTCGTTAACCATGGGCTTCAGTCGTTCGCACAATATCCCTGACGTTATCTTATAGGCAATAAGGAGAAGACTTATGCCTCTATAGTTGGAGCATACAGTATTATCTCCTTTCTTATGGACGGGACACAGGATGCTCAGGATCCAATCGTCGGGTACGCGTTCTTCCTGCCATATGGAGCTAACTAGCTGATGCATACACCTTATCAGCGCGTCGCCTCCGGTTTTAAACAGCTTGGCTGGCAGTCCATCAGCTCCTGCTGCCTTATTATTCTTCAGCCGGTTTATTGCTGTCTTTACCTCATCTTGGCCGGGTGGTATACATTCAATACCATTTTCTGGGATTGGATCTGTGGTATCTTCGTCGACTTCGCTACTATTGGATACCAACAGTTTGGAAAAATGTTCTTTCCATATCCTTAGCACACTATCTGTATCAGTTACCAGATTACCTTGCTGGTCTCTACAGGAGGATGTGTCATTTCAGTATGATCTTTCACTCTTTGGTATAATTTTCGGACTTCATTCTGTCTCCTGTGCATCTCGATTTGTTGACACTCCCGCTTTTCCATCTCTCTCTTTTTCCTGCGGAAAAGACGTTTCTCCTCTCTGCTTTTCTCCCGATACCTCTCTCGTGCGCTACGCGTTGCTACTGATTGTAAAGTAGACCTATATACCTCATTTTTCTCTTCGGTAGCAGCACGACACTCCTGGTCATACCATGGATTCCTTGGTGGAGATCTCTGGTATCCAGGTACAGATTTTGCGGCCGTTTGCATGGAGTGGACATTTTATGTTTGTTTCTAATGTCGCCGCAATCACCATGTTGTAAATAAAAATATTTCTAATCGTCGGATCGATCTAATTTTTTCAGTAAATGCTTAAAATAAAAAAATAGAAAAATACCTAAGCCAAACATCACCAATATGGGTCCAGTTTTTCCTGTAGCCCCCCATATAGCGGCACCAACCGATTTCAGGTATTTTGAAGCTTTTATCTACATATTCGGCCCGAATTAGTTTAATTTGGTATTTGGGGTTCCCAGTAATCAGAAACTTTCTGCACCAAAAATTGTGGTCATAGTTCCAGTTGTTGGTATATCCCCCATATAAAAAAGTACCTCCAGATTTCAGGTATATTGAACGTTTTATCTATATTTTCGGCCCAGATTGGCTATAATTTGGTATTTGGGGTTCTCAGTAATCAGAAACGTTCTGCACCAACAATTGTGGTCATAGGTCCAGGTTTGGGTATAGCCTCAATATAACGGTACCCCACGATTTCAGGTATTTTGAATCTTTTATCTACATGTTCGGCCCAAACTGGTTGTAATTAGCTATTTGGATCTCTCAGTGGTCAAGAACCTTCTGCGCCAAAAAAGTCCATGTGATTCTGATTACAATGGTATAACTTTTTTCGTGAACAAGTCCATGCTTGCTGACATAATGACCCACCCAATAGCTCTAAAAAACCTACGGTGACTAAAATAACTGATTGGCAAAATAATTATCGAAAAAGTAGTCCTAAAACTAGATCCAGTTCAAAAATGGAGTATACCAGTACCTGCTTCGCAAAAGTCTCACTTTAATCCGATTCGAGGGCACTTCTCGGATCGTGTTAATTGTGCTATAACATTATAATTGTTTTCTTTTTTGTATGAAGCCAATGCTTTTTGAGACATGGGCCACGAAATGTCCCTAAATTTCGGGCCAACCTATATTATTATTATTTGTATACTACCCCTTATATCAATGTCCGGCAAAAAGGGGCACACGTGCCCTTGATGAGAATAACAACAGAACAACCACCTCTCAGTCTTCGTTCAGAAATCAAAGAAGAAGGTTCTGTTGTCGGTTGTTTCAATGATTTTTAATTTTAGCAATGCTTTAACGCACACGCTGTTTGTGGAGAGAGCGAGAGAGAGTCGTATGCGTGAGGCCGCAAACAATGCATTTGTATTGGTGCCGATACCTGCCTTATATAATGCTATAATTGCATTCTCCATACTCTCTCTTTCTCTCTCTCTCTATCTCGATAATAGGCCGAATGTTCCAAAAAGATTATGGTTTTTTGACTAATACCCTAGACCAGCATCCGGCAAAAAGGGGCACACGTGCCCTTGATGAGAATAACAAGAGAACAACCATCATTCAGTCTTCATTCAGATGTCAATGGAGAAGGTTCTGCTGTCGCTTGTTTCAATGATTTTTAATTTTAGCAATGCATTAACGCACACGCTGTCCGTGGAGAGAGAGACGTACGCGTGTGACCGCAAACAATGCGTTTGTATTAGTGCCGATACCTGTCCTAGACCATTGATGTCCAAAATAAATGAAAGAGAATAGATGTGAGAGTAATGTCCCTTTGTTAAACAATGGCTGACATAGCTCTCATTTGAATTCGTTATTCTCTGTTGTTACGACAACCTGCAGGCGTTGACATCAATACCCTAGACAGACGGCAGCGTAAATTTGCATTAAGTGCCTTAATTAACATTAATTCGTGCATTACACGGCGTTTGCACTACAGATTTTTGCCGCGTTAACCTTCTTTATGAGGATTTATTTGACATTTGAAACCCAAACTAACCCAGTGTGTTAAGTGTAAACGGGGTATTATCCACATTCTTAATGCACAAAATCAAACTGCATTTAGGTATTTCAATATCGCAATACTGTAAAGAGAGCCATGAATATGCTCTGAGACACAAGGAGTGGATACTGCAGTGGTGCAAATAAAAAAATGCAGTGCAAACAACAACAAAATACATGTTAACCACCAATCAGCTGTTTCGTAAATGCAGGATTTGTCATCTGTTAGGGTAAAATTAAATGCAGATCTTAATGCAAATTAACGTTGCCGTCTGTCCAGAGTATTAGGATGTGTTGATTGTTTCTGTCAGTGGAATAATTATACCCACTATTTAAATAGGATTTTTTCTTCTTATGAATATCTATAAAGTACAACTAAGTCCCATATCTAACATAATTTGTATGTAACTAAACATCATTCCTTTCACTTGTTAACAAATGCTAAAGTGATTTATTAAGTGCTACATGCAACTAATGTTTTTAATGTCCAAAATTTATCACAGTACGTTTCAATTCTTAATCGTAAAACTGTCAGAAATGTAAACACCAATTCATGCTTATGGATCAAGTGATGCCTTTACATTCACATACATACATTCACATACATACATACATATGTATGCTTGTAGTTTAGTGGGGAATTTTATGCAAATGATAAGTTATTTTTCTTACATTGAAATGTTACAACATTTCTTACTTGAAATATCAGCAAAAAAAAAAAAACAAAAACAAATCAAAAAAACCCTTTGCCATGATGATTTTTCAAAACTCATAATGTTATACAATACAATTGACGTGAAAACTAAATTTAGAAGAAAAAGCAACAAACATGTTTACAAGTCATTTTCAAACGTAGGCCAGACAACCAACAACTAAGTTTGCATTGAGGAATATTGAAAAAATAAACGAAATAATAAATTAAATTACAACTTTAGTAAAGTGTGATTTGCGTAAGTCACACAATTACATGTTTGTAAATTTTGTCCACACGTTTTTTTGGTCTGACTGTCTGTCAGTTTATTTCTTCTAAATATTGTATTGTATTTCTTGGTATTTCCCCCTTTCTTTGTAACACACAGCTAGCCAACCAACCGTGCGCTAACAGAATCTTTTCGCCATGTCATCTAATTCAATGATTTCCATTGAATATTGATTGAATTTCATTAAGTTATGTTTTCTTACCTAATAAACGACAAAAGTAACGTTATAAGCAAAAATTTATTTATATATTTTTTAGTCATTCCAAAACAAACCAAAAAACAACAAATCATCATCATCGTCACCCTAACTGCTATAATTTCGAATAGAATCCGCCTAAAGGGGCGTTATATAGAAGGGCAGCATGTTATTGTCATCATTGCTTAAATGTGTAAATAGTGGCAAAACAAAAACAAACAACCAATAATACAAAAACAAAAATAACTGGTTTAAGGGTCAAAATGCGTGTATTTTGTATAGCAACTCAGGGTTCAATAAACAGCTAAACATTATTGTTGTCATATTGTCACTGAGTTTTTTTATATTTTAAGGTTTACTTGAATTGCTCATTCGTTATGTTGGAGTAGATCAGTTACCTTCAATGCACTGTGGTCCTACCCTGCGACAAAAATCGAAAAATCGATGTCAGCACATGTCAGCGACAATTCAGCAAATTGTCTCTAAACATATCATATTCTAATATTACAGCAATGTTTTTGTGTAATTTATAATGGTACTTAAGAAAGCAAAACAGAAGACGTTGACATTTACGTATGACCTCTTAAAGACTTTAAGAACGTCAGTAAAGATGTTAATTCTTACAAGACAAAAACTTCAAGGAACCTGACATCTGGCGGTACCATTATATGGAGGCTATACCAAAACCTGGACGTATGTCCACATTTTTGGTGTGAAAGTCTCGCCATCAATGAGAACTCCAAATACCAAATTGCAGCCAATTCTGCCGGAAAATGTAGATAAAAACTTCAAAATACCTAAAATCGGGAGGTGCCGTTACATGAGGGCTATACCAAAACCTGGACCGTCCACATTTTTTCGTGCAGAATGTTTCTGACTACTGGGAACTCCAAATACCAAATTACAGCCAATTCGGGCCGAAAAAAAACTTCAAACTACCTGAACTCAGGAGGTACCGTTATATGGAGGCTATACCAAAATCTGGACCTATGTCTAAAATTTTTGATGTAGAATGTTTGTGACTACTGGGAACCCCAAACGCCAGATTACAGCCAATTCGGACAGAAAATGTAGATAAAAGCTTTAAAATACCTGAAATAGGGTGGTACCGCTATATGGGGGCTATAGGATAAACTAGTAAAAAATCGCGCGATTTTTTTCAAAAATATTTTTGCATGCGGTGCATTTCGTTTTTCAGAAAGTATTTGAATATTTTTACAAAAACTTTTTTATTTCTTAAATAGTGAAAATATTTGGTATTTGGCGCAATTTTTCTAAAATATTTTCTCCCTGCGGCGCTTTTCGGTTTTCAGAAAGTATTTGAATATTTTTATTTGTGAAAATATTTTTGTAAAAAATTGCGCGATTTTTTTTAATGTTTCGACTGCGGCGCTTCTTCTTTTTCAGAAAGTATTTGGAAATTTTAACAACAACTTTTTAATTTCTTATATAGTGAAAATATTTTGGTAAAAAATCTCGCTATTTTTTTTTATAATATTTTTGTCTGCGGCGCTTTTCGTTTTTCAGAAAGTATTTGAATATTTTTACAAAAACTTTTTATCTTGTTAAATTGTGAAAATAGTTTTGTAAAAAATCGCGCGATGTTTCAGAAAGTATTTGGAAATTTTTACAACAACTTTTTAATTTCTTAAATAGTCAAAATATTTTGGTAAAAAATCTTGCGATTTTTTTTTTGAAATATTTTCGCCTGCGGCGCTGTGCTACAAAAACTGACCAGAAAAATATTCAAGCGTTCTGATGCAAAATTATATCGTGTTGGGATCCATGGGCAACGACAATGCGTTTAGTTCGTTTGTCCCACTTCGTTTTATTTTTTTATAACGGTAAAAGTAGTGAAAATTTGGGTTTCTTACATTTTCAAATTTAAGCGGGCATATCTTCTTTTTCAAAAATATAATGTTTTTTTGTTTTGTTCAATATTTATTTTGAAAATTGTGAGAAATTCAGTTATAGTTTTTTTTGTGGGGTTTTTCAGTCTAAAACCACTATAACTTAGCCATTTGTTAACCGATTTAAAAAAATAATAACTTGTTCGAAAGATATTATTTAAAAGGAATAAGGATCAACAAAAATCCGTTGTGAAAAAAAGAAGAAATGCCCGTTTAAATTTGAAAATGTAAGAAACCCAGATTTTCAATACTTTTACCGTTGTAAAAAAAATAAAACGAACTGACACAAACGAACTAAAGGCATTGTCGTTGTCCATGGATCCCAACACGATATAATTTTGCATCAGAACGCTTGAATACTTTTCTGGTCAGTTTTTGTAGCACAGTGCCTTTTATCGGCATTTTTCGAAAAGTTTGCACCTTCTCACGACCAAAACTGTCTGAAGGAGCGTTCCAATGCTTTTGCGTTGAATTAGAGAGTTATTAATTACTGTCTTGGCTACAATTGTTGTCCTTGTGTTCGATCGAAAATCGCAATGGTTTGGCTGTTATATGCCAAAATGTCTAAAAAACGTGGATAAAAAACTTAAAGTCAAAAACGGGAGGCTTGATTTTCACCGTAGACCTATGCTCTAGTGGACTTTTTGGCTCAGTTCAATTCCAGGAATCAGAAACGCGAAGTGCCCATTAAGCTTTTCAAATCGTCCCAGCCTAATGTTAAATCAATTATAAATTATATTATGAAATGAAAAATATATATGAACTTTAAGTTCATTTTTAATTATACCCTATACCACAATGTGGAAAAGGGTATAATAAGTTTGTTTTCCCAAAAATTCATGTAACGCCGCGAAATATTCGTCGTAGACCCCTCATGTGGTATACCAAACTTCATATCTCGACGAGATAAAGCGATTTAGCTATGTGTGTCCGTCCGTCCGTCCGTCCGTCTGTCCGTCCATTAAAAATTGTAATCAAGCTACAGGCCGCAATTATGGACCGATTGTCACGAAATTTAGTATGAAGGTCGGGGTTGTACCAGAATAGAACTGATTAGTTTTTGGCGATGATCGTGAAATATTAAAGGGATGAAATGGACCAAAAACAAAATTTTTGGTCGATTTTGTAGCCGCTCTGTAGGTCGCAATAATAGTTCGATCGCCGCGAAATTTTACACAAAAGTTAAGTTTATGATGGAGAAGGCGTGTGAAAAGCAACATGAATATCGGATAATATTTAGCGGGTTAAATGGACCAAAACTTTTGTGTGAAAATTGGTAAAATTTGTAATGTACAGGTTATATTTATCCATGGAGGAAAGATATTGCAAATCTATAGTGGTATAGGGTATCACATGGTCGGCCCTGTCCGACTATAGCCTGCTCTTACTTGTTTTCTTATACATTTGAAATAAAAAATTGTATTTGAATAAAAATCACTTAAATTTTAAAAAACGCACATAACTCCCATTGGGACTTATGCCCGCAGGGGGGGCCGGACATAGCTCCAAAAAATTTTCATATTTTTTGGCGTATTTGTAATAAAATTGATATTTTCAATCCACTAGATTTACTTAATCTAATATAATGTAAACGTACAAGTAGTATTTAGGTCAACCTTAACATTCAGTCTATATTTAATAAATTCTATATTTAATAACTTTTAATTAACTGTGAAATTTTCTGTTCTTCTTTTCAGGTAAGTCCTAACAAAAATTCAACTTATGTGAAAAAGTATTTGATTAATACCGGAACTTTGAGGTAAAAAATTTCACGTGTCTGTAAAGAAAAAAAAAAAACGGGGACAACAAAAGCAAATATAGGACGTCTAAACAAAACATTAAAATAGCTCGTCTGAACAAGAAACTGTTACCACAGGACACAAACAACCCCAAAAATATTTGCCACAACCGTGTGTAATGTTATCAAATGAGTTAAATAACCTTCGTTCCCGTACCTTTTTAATTGTAAAAGTTACAAAAGAGCGGACTGGATGCTACTACATCCAAATTTATACAAAAAAGTAAAGGAACGACACATTAATTGTTTATTAAAAGATCCAACGGAAAAGAAAGAAGGTGTACCACAAGGCCTATAGAAGGTCGGCCATTCAGAGTTCTGTTAACAACTTTTGACAACAAACATAATAAATTTTATATTATTGTGATTTGAGTTTCTTTTTTTTTAAATCACAATAATGTTTTGTTGTATCAAATCTATTGTTATTGTGAATTAATCGTATGAAAATGCAAACAAAAATGTTGAAACCTTGAAGAACTTTCAATGAAAATAGTCTTGTTGTTGTAGTTTCTTTTTCACCTTATTAATTGCATCATGGTTGACACCATGCATTTATATCACTTTGTCTATATTTTGGTTGTTCCATAAAAAACAAATTTTCACAAATCAGCTGACCGTAACAAAAACAAAAATCAAAACGGGTCCGCATGCACATGTATTTTTAAAAACAATCAACCAACCAACCACCAAGTCATTCAAACTTGTCTTGTAATGGTGACCGAACATGCTACAATTATGCCAAAAGTAAAACACACAGAACTCCTCATTGCTGTTAAACTACTTTAATGCCAAAATCGAAGAAAAAAACAGCAAATTCTTTACTTCACGATGATGGTGATGGCTGAGCTATGATGAATGACAAGACAAAAGAAAAACAAACTTTTGTCATGCCGAACAAAAGTATCGGCAACATTTCAAAATGTTGTTTAAAAAGAAGAACAAGAAAAAACTCATCAACTAGCTACAACAACAATTAAATTTAGTAATAACGCGCTTTTAATTGCAAAGGCCTTAAATGCTGCAGCAGCAGCCAGTACCAGCCACTCCATTAGTAATTGGTGCAAAACAACTTTAAAATAAAGCTTCGACGTGTGCTGCAACTAGCAGACTTCGCTTGCAAATCTACGCCGCAACAACACTTCAAAATTCTGCATTGCATTCTCCGACATTGCAGAATATCAGAAAAAAATCAAAATATATTTTTTTATCACAATGATGTTGCTGGTTAGCGGTTTTGTTGTTTGCTCATATCAAACACACAGTACACTGGGGAAGATCAAAATAATGCCGCAGGGTGTTAAGGGGTATAGATTAAAAAACGATTTCTTAGGAAAATCCAATATGGGACAATTGGAGACTTCTCTTTATTTGTAAGATTACAGGCCAATTTTTTGCGGGGCCAATGATAGCGACCAAGGCACATTTATATACGGTAGAGGTGACAATCAGCTGTATTTTTACTTTTTTTTTTGTAAATTTGGTTTTCAAAATGTAAGAGGGGGTACTCATGACATTTGAAACTTCGAAATTTGCTACCATAAAATACTTCTTTTCATCGTAAACGTGTAATACCAATGACCTATGACAGTTCTGAATGCTTTATATTTACATTTTGAGTCAAATTTGTTTTATTTTAGGGGATTTTCAAAATGTATTTATGTGTTTTCTGAGAAAATTGTTAGAATATTCAATATTTTCTTTGACATTAAATGTTCTATAACAACATTGATGTTTTTGTAAATTTGTTAGCTGTTGTAATTCATGCATTATATAAATATGCCTTGACAGCGACCACAAAAAATTCAAATTCAAAAAAATTTTGTTACACTTGAACCGGACTATATACGTTTGAAAGTATAGGAAAAATTGAGTATAATGGTATTTTTAATTTTTCGTTTTCTCATCGTTTTGACCTTTTAGAGGTCAAGCAAATTTCAAAGGTCAACATTTTTCAAAAAAATATTTTAAATACTTGTACACGTCGTACCATGCTGGTATTGGTGTTATATTAAAGAGGAGAGTATAGGCTTTATATAATAATTATAAATTATTGCATTCCAGTATAAAAAGGACATTAAAAAATCCTTGAAAAATTAAATCAAAAGTGAGCATTTTGACAGGCGCATATCTTCTAAACCGCGAAGAATTTTAATTTACTCATGGAGGCAAAGTTGTTGCTCTTGTCATAAAGTACATCAATTATGGACAAATGAAATCCACCAAACCTTATTTTCAAGGTCAAAATCGTCAAGGTCAATCCCCTAAAAAAAGTTATAGAAGATGATGAAGATGACATTTGGTGGATTTCATGCGTCCAGAATTTATATTCTTTATGACAAGAGCTACAACTTTGCCTCCATGAGTAAAATTCTTCGCGGTTTAGAAGATATGCGCCTGCCAAAATTCTCACTTTTGATTTAATTTTTAAGGATATTTTTAATGTCCTTTCTATCCTGGAATGCAATAATTTATAATTATTATATAAAGCCTATACTCTCCTCTTTAATATAACACCAATACCAGCATCGTACGACGAGTACAAGTATTTAAAATATTTTTTTGAAAAATGTTAAACCTTTGAAAATTATTTGACCTCTAAAAGGTCAAAACGATGAGAAAACGAAAAATTAAAAATGCCATTGTACTCCATTTTGCCTATACTTTCAAACGTATATAGTCCGGTTCAAGTGTAATTTTGGCTGTCGGACAGTGTTATCGACTGGATCTATAGGAACATTTACATACCGCCATGAATGTTTACATCATGAACGTTTACATTCCGCCAGACAACAGCATTGGCGTTGGTTGTCACCCGTTCGTAATGACCCCCTATTTTTAGGGGAAACTTCAATGTCCACCATGAGACATGGTACTCACAGCAACCTCACGTCACTCGAAGTAGTAAAATTGTAGATCAGATACACCCCTCCAAATTCTCGGCGCTCAATGACGACTTCTTCATCACGATAACATCTCAGTTTTCAAGCTCCTCTCAATATTACCATCGTCAGCTCATCACTCCCTGCTCTACCAACAAAGGTCTTATATTCCTGTAGTGTTCACTTTAGAAAAGCCTGATGACGTTGCGGAGCAATATAACATAAATAAAGCTGAATAGCAGAGTTTCGTGAATTGAAGAAATCGTATATCGAGCACAACCAGATGTTCGGAATATCCCAATAATCACGACAAATGGAACAATCAACTCGAAAAGTGTGAAGTTGATTCACATGCGCGTTAAAAGTCTGCCAGCAGTTCACAGAGCTCCAAAAAATGAAGAGCTTAACTGACCCCCCCCTGATATTTTCTCCCAACCTAGTTCGCTACACAAATCTCCCTCTGCCTACAATTTTGCAAGTGCGGGTTTCCTAACCATGACGAAGCACCTGAAACCGGCCAGCCATTAACACGGCTTCAAGATAACTCAGATCACCACAACAGTCCTCAACGAGATCTTTATGAGATTAGCGAAAGGTTTCAATCAAGCTAGGCCCACCGCTCGTTCTCTAATGCCAGCAGGGACTTGTCCAAAGCTTTTGATACGGAAATTTGCTGCAGGATAGTCCCATTTCCAAACCCGGATAAACCTGTTAACATCGGAGAATTACACATACTAATCACCGTCTAGCTAAAATGTGGAAAGCGCGGGTTCTCTCGACCATGACGAAACACTTGAAACTGGTCACTCATGAACATGCTTTCAGGAAAGACCAGACCGCCACAACCCCACTAAACGACATTGTTATGAGGGTGGCAAAAGGTTCCAATATGGCTAGGCTGGCTCCTTGCTCGTCCCCTAATGACAGCAGGGACTTGTCCAAAGCCTTTGATACGGTAGAACATTTGGTCCTAAGCGTACTTAGAATAAAAAAGGGCGACTCAATTCTTACCACCTTAAGCTTCCAGCGTCTTCACACGAAGTAAAATTGATATCATACGCGGATGAGAATTTCAAGAGGCGTAGATGTGGAAGAAATCAGTTCCAAAATTATCGGCTATATGACCAAATTCCACAAATTTCTGCAGGAACGCAAACTAACGATTTCGCCAGTTGATACAGCTTTCGCTGGCCGAGTGGAATCCGTGTCGTTTTCGAGCGAAGAACCTATTGTCGTGGGAACGTACTTGAATGTCAAAAATTCAAGTTCCGCAAGATTAAAATGGGAGTTCCGCAAGGTAGAATGCTCTACCCCATTTTATTTAACATTTATCTTACAAATCTCCCACCTCCACCAGCATCTGCTGGTCGGTTGGCTGTTATGCAGATGACTGCACTATAGTTTCATCCGGTGTCAACATCGTCGACGTATGTGCTAAAATTTCCAGCTATTTAGGGGCCATTGCCAATTTATTTTGGACCCGCAAGTTATCTACAGTGTCCTTGTGCACTTCCTGGAGGAGAGTCAACACACAGCATGATATTTTCGTCGATGACAGGTAGCCTTCAACAAACTTTTTTTCTTTACTTCTCTTCGCGCGCCAACCCAGGACATCCAGGAACAAATTTCTGGCACATCCTCAGGCATAGTTAAGGTGACATTGGTAGCGACATATATAGTCATTCGCTCTGTCCTCAATTATGCCGTCCAAATCTGTACTTCCTTTCTGAACGACACACACAGGAGAATCCTGCGAACGTCCAAAAAATGCTCTCCAAATTGCTAGGGGTTGAGTCCAGATGCCAAATGTGGTCAATTTTCATGAGGAGATAAGAATGCTCAGAATCAGGCAACATAATGTTTTGCTGAATAGGCAGTTTCTGCTGACATGTAATCAGCGAGTCACCACCCTAAACATCTCGTTGTGATGGAAGATCAATCACCTAGAGACAGTGCTTACGGGTTCAGGTGCTATTGTGAGAACCGACTGCCGACAGACAGTCTCCGAAGACATAAATGGCTACAGATGCAACAGAGTCCTAAACCAACATTCTCCAGCAATTTCGGATAGTGTCCAGCTTCTTCCAAGGCAAACAAGTTCCGTATTAGCACAACTAAGGCCCCGTAACAGTAGCATTTTCAACTCTTATGGAGAACGTACCCTCACGAAACCCAGCATCCCAGCGGGTGAGTAGTTAACCCGCACCCACGAAATTAAATCATATTGAATTGTAGTTACAGTGAACTGACATTGAACAATTCCTTCCTATAAAGCCACACGTTGAAACTATCATACGATACTTTTACAGCTTTTGGAAGAGAGCGGAGGTGAAGGAGCTTCTTCATCACCGCTTTCTCCCAAAAGCAGTGAAAGTTTCGTATGAATGTTTCAACGTGTGGCTTTACCCAGCAAAAAAATGTTTTTCCTGTTACTCCTCTTAGGAGCATATGGCTTCCACAAAGCATAGCCATCTTACACGATTACCTTCTGTTGCTTTTGCATCTTCCCATGTAAGGTTGTTTTGTCTTAGTTTTTGGGTTATTGTTCGTCGCCAGGTGTTTCTTGGACGACCTCGATTTCGTGATCCTTGGGGACTCCATTCAAGCGCCATCCTGGTTATGCTATGAACATTTTTTCTTAAGGTGTGGCCAATCCACCTCCATTTCCTACGTCCAATCTGCTTTTGTATGGGTTCCTGGTTTGTTAAGTTCTATTTTTCTTATGGTGTTGGACCAGAATATCCTGCATATGATCCTGAGGCATTTGTTTATGAATACCTGTACCTTTTGTGTGATGGTGTTAGATACAAGCCAGGTTTCACTGCTGTATAGTAGAATAGATTTTATACAAGCTTCGAATATTTTAAGCTTGGTTTTCCTGGATATATGTGTGCATCTCCATACAACTTGTAGACGTCCAAATGCTGCTCTCGCTTTATTTAGCTCATGGATAGGCAATGTGCGCTTGCTGAGAGCAAGTGAGCATACATTTCAATGCATTTTACA
Source organism: Musca autumnalis (assembly GCF_047663935.1). Taxonomy (NCBI): domain Eukaryota; kingdom Metazoa; phylum Arthropoda; class Insecta; order Diptera; family Muscidae; genus Musca; species Musca autumnalis. Next base: position 300,063,399 of record NW_027411644.1, on the reverse strand, counting down.
TTGAAGTTTTCGCTCACTTGCTCTCAGTAAGCGCACATTGCCTGACCGGGATTTAGCCCAGGTATCGGCACCAATACAAATGCATTGTTTGTGGCCTCACGCATACGACTCTCTCTCGCTCTCTCCACAAACAGCGTGTGCGTTAATGCATTGCTAAAATTAAAAATCATTGAAACAACCGACAACAGAACCTTCTTCTTTGACTTCTGAACGAAGACTGAGAGGTGGTTGTTCTGTTGTTATTCTCATCAAGGGCACGTGTGCCCCTTTTTGCCGGACATTGATTTAGCCTATCGATTGCGTCCGTTTCTGCACCGCCATTCGTTGTTAAAGTGCTTCCTAGACATGATGTGCTCTGTACTGGTGTTGTTTATTCTCATGGCCTTTGTTTTCTTGATGTTAATCTCAAGACCAACATTGCGAGCAAGTCTCTCCAGGTCTTCTAATTTTGACTGCATGTTGGATTTCTTGTGTGAGAGAGAAGGCGCATAGTCTAAGTCAGCATCCGGCAAAAAGGGGCACACGTGCCCTTGATGAGAAAAGCAACAGAACAACCACCTTTCAGTCTTCGTTCAGAAGTCAATGAAGGAGGTTCTGATGTCGCTTGTTTCAATGATTTTTAATTTTAGCAATGCATTACGTACACGCTGTTTGTGGAGAGAGCGAGAGAGAGTCGTATGCGTGAGACCGCATACAATGCGTTTGTATTAGTGCCGATACCTGGTCTAGGTCTTCGAGTTGTCGTGAGAGACTTCATGTTATACCCCTTTTCTGTGAGAGCAGACTTCATTCATTATTTCTTCCAGTACAATTTTGAACAGTAGGGGTGACAGAGGGCATCCTTGCTTTACTCCCGCGTTTGTGAGGAATGGTTGGCTTATGTTTCCGTTGTGAAGAACTGAGAGTTCTGTATTCTGGTACATCGCTTTCATTATTCGGATAATTTTCTGGGGTACTGGGGTACGCAATGAAATGTACGAACTCTTCGTGAAGTATCGAGGCTTGCACTACCGAAACCCAGCAAAAATACTCATTACATAATCCCATGCTATCCCATTATGTAAACAAAGGCATGTCGCGCTAAATAAGTAGATATTGTTTGACCACTTAAATAAGTAGTTAAATAACTAGTTACTAAAAGTCGTGACTATTCATTTCAATACTTATTTAAGTGGCCAAAAAATAATTACTTATTTTGCGCGACATGCCCTTGTAAAAATAACGGGTTAGTGGGGGGTTTTGTAATGGGTATTTTTTCTGGGGTATTTTTGTCACCGTTGAACATGAGATATTGTCCGGTCTGGGAATTCAGTGTGTAAGACGGGTGTGCTTGTCATTAGACCACGGTGACACCCAAAGCAAATTTATTTACCCTTCAATTTTCCCCTTCACCATTGTCAGGGTCAAATGAAAAATCAAGGTTTGAAAATCAGTGGCCGTCCTTATGCACATGACCACCAGTGTATCACTTTTGACAACAGCTAAAATGCACATGGAAGTGGTGCCACAACTGGATATGATGTTGTCATATTAAATGCATGTTCTGCTACTTTATTTCCATAAATGGCGGGGTGGCAAAAGCTCTATATTGGCAATATCACAATGCAAACGCTTTTAAATCTTATGATAAACATAGCTATATTGATTTAATATTTCCTACAATACATCTTAATATCCTCTTTTTATGAGACCCATTTATTATTTTCGCGCGCCTAAATACTGCCCCGTCGCTGGTCCATATACGCAGCAAACAATTGTTGCTTTTTCGACCTACTTTATGGTGGAAAAGCTTTTGCTTTTCCGCAACTTGTGTATGTGTCTGTTTTGTTTTGAAAACAACCGGCTTTTTGGTGGTTGGTGTTGAGCGAGTTGTGTGTGTGGCAGGCATGTGGAAATCCACACATAAAAAGGCATCACAAGACAAGAATGCAAAATAAAACAAAACAACAAAAAAGAAGACAAACATTGGTAATGATTGTTGTTGCAAGCAGCTAACATTAACCACCAGCCAGCCAGCCGACAATACAATCAACTCTATAATTATCTTCTGCAGCAGCACCACACGTTTGGTAAGCTCCACATATTTAGTACGTCCCCAGCGCTCCTCCGCATCCAGCTGTAAAATGATTTGCAATGCACCTTCGCCACCATTCGGCACTATCTCAATCTCTGCTGATTTGTACAAAACGCGCAAGTTATAAGCGAGCGCCGCCACATTCAACAAGTCTATTAGCAAAGCTTAAATGTTACGCTGGGTTTTAATCAAAGTCTGGCTTATTTAAGTTTTGGTGTAACATCAAAAGCAATTTTATGACAGGAGAATATTTTTGTTGTTTGGCGTTTCTTTATTTTGAAGTGTCACGAAGAGTATTGCAACATTTGGCGGTATGAGAATAGTGAGCTGTTGGCACGTGGCAAATGTTTGTCGTAGTCTTGTGGCACGTGAAGCATTGATCACGATCATGCTTTTAGGTTTGTGTCGGTGGAATATGAGGAAAACGTAAACAAAAGAAAACAAAATGTAAACAAATTTTGACGTTTGGTCTGAATTTCAACAACTGGGGAGAAAGGGACATATTAATAATACGTTGAATGTTCTCCACGTAAGTTTTTTGCTCATTCCGACCCCGGAATATTATCCTACAATCACCAAAATCAATAGGCTTCTTGCTCTATGGGACCCCCATTAACCCTCAAAATTTCGTGATGATCCGATCAAAATTGCGACCTGTGGCGTGAGTAAGAACAAATGGAAAATGGAATGTATTACCAGCTATTGCTATATCTCAGTTCTTTGGTCACCTCCGCCAACCTACTTTAAATCGTTAGAAAGATGATATTTTCTACTTTCATTGTCAGGTTTTGCTTTTAGAAGCTGAGACATTAGCTTTGGAAAAAAACGTTGATTTTTTTTCTCCAAATAAGTTTTTTTGCCCATTCTGACCCCTAAATATTATCCTACAATCAATCCCCTCCGGGACCCTTATCTACCCCTAAAACATGGTGACGATGCGATCAAAATTGCAACCTGTAGCGTGATTACAAGGTTTAGATGGACAGACCGACGGAGGGACGGACACACATATCCAGATCGACTCAGCTCGTTGCTGTTGTTGTAACAGTGTTTTTTATTATGTTTGTATGTTCGTTCTTCTGTTCAATCTGGCTCTGGGTCTATCTGCAGTTCCAGGAAAGTGGCTGCTTCGATGGGATGTAACCACAGAGCCACTGGAGTTAGATGAGTAGGATTGGCTGGGCAGTTGAAAAGGTGTTTTGAGTCGTGCGGGCCCATGCCACATACTGGGCAGATGTCTTGCACGGCACGGTCTAGTTTGTCGTGGCAGCTGACGCTCCTCAGCTGCAATAGATAGGGGATGTATTTCAAGGACTTTATTCACATTATAATTGTTTAAGGCCTTGGCAACTGCATCTGTGTGAATACTATTTAAACCTGCTTGATATGCTTGTTGATCTAGGGGTTCTCTCCTGTATCGTTGGACCTCTCCCTCTAGAGCATGGATATCCTTCCTGATCTGCCTGAATGTGTCGGGCCTATCCACAAAATGGTGATTGGGATGGCTCACACGGTAACATCCAAGCAGGTACAGGTGCAACGACAGCATCTCATTGTGTTGCTTTACTGGAAGAATCTTTGCCTCCTCATGTAGATGGTCCACCGTAGATTTGAGGAGGCACCCTGTTGCTGTTCTCAGGGCGGCATTCTGGCAAGTTTGAATCTTTTTCCAATTCGTATCACATAATCTCGGGGACCAGACTGGAGCCGCATAGCTTACCACAGACCAACCTATCGCGTTATATGTGGTCAACAAGGTTTCTTTATCTGCACTCCTACTTTTCAGCTTGTCGCAGATAGCTGTGGCGTGTGCGCACGACGTGAATGTAGTGTCGAATATGACCCCTAACATTTTGGGGTAGTTTGTGGTCGGAATTCTGCTACCGTCGACCACGACATTCAACTCACGTCCAAACTGCGCTGTCCATGTGGTGAACAGAGTGGCTGTAGAATGGAAGAAGGTGGTAAGATCGGTTAAATAGTTGTTCAGTCTCTCACAGATGTCATCAGGATAGGTATCCGACGCCAGGATCGTGCAATCATCCGCATACGTTACGATCTCGATGCCGTCTGGAGGGGGCGGAATACAGGATAGGTAGAGCTTAAACAGTTCCGGAGATATCAGCCCACCTTGGGGAACTCCCTGTTTTACTCTACGGCTGGCGTCCACACATATAATTGACTATCCAACGTTTCAATCTTGGCCGGAGGGTTGTCGGCTCAATGTCCTCAAACAGCGTGGAGTGCCTGACTGTATCAAAGGCTTTTGATAAGTCAAGCGCCACCATCACGGTTCTATCGCACGGCCGTCTCTGGTTGAATCCTTGACAAATATGTGTGGTAATGGCGTGCAGCGCAGTTATCGTGCTGTGCTGCTTACGGAATCCATGCTGATGATCGGCAACTTGATAGCTATTTCTGATACTGGGGAGGACTAAGGCCTCAAGGGCCTTTGCTACGGGCGACAAAAGCGAAATCGGCCTGTACGATTCACTTTTGCTGGCATCCTTGCCTGGCTTCCGTAGCGAGACCACCCTGCCCATTTTCCAGACTTCGGGAACAATGAAGGTGGCTAGCGACAAGTTGAGAACTTTAGTGAGATACTCCACTCCCGCGCTCATCCAGCTGCTTCAGCATTACCATGGAGATTCCATCAGAGCCCAACGCTTTGGATGATTTAGCGTTCCTGATGGCATTGTCAACATCAACCATTGTAAAATGTGGTGGTTCCTCCTCGGCAGGATGAGATCTGATGCGACGTAATACTATTCTCTTCGCCCTGTCACTCTCGTGGTGCTCGACAAACAGTCGATTGAAGTAACTTGCACACCTCTTCGGGTCGGTCAACGTAACGTCGTCAAACGTGACTGAGGTCCTATCTTCCCTTCTTCCAGGGTTCGAGAGTGACTTAACCGTTGCCCACAATTCACCTATACCGGCTCCAATGTTGCAACTCTTCACATGATTTAACCACTTGTTCCGCTTATGCTCGCCGACCAGTCTGTTAACTTCCAGTGTCAGCTCCCTGGCTCTGGGATCATCACACTCATTTGCTAATCCCGTCGCCTCTGCTGGGAAGTTTGGTCTTACTTCGGGTATTCGACCAGCAGGGATATGGCGAGCGGCTGCAGCAGTGATGATGCCTCGGAACGCCCTTTCCGCTACCCGAACATCAGAAGGATTTGGCAGTTCTCTGAAGCGGTGATTGATGAACTCTCTGAAACCCAGCCAATCAGCTTTCTTATGATTGACGAATGTGCGGCGTTCAGAGGTAATAAATTGGGTGGTCTGCTAATGGAGACAATTATGGGGAGATGGTCTGATCCAAGGGAAATGACGGGTTGCCAGGTAACGTCATTTGTTAGACCAGGTGACACGATGGTTATGGCTGGCGAGCTGTGACACTCTCCTCTAATTCTGATAGGGGCGTCCTCATTGACCGTGCAAAACGTAGAGCTGTCAATCTGCTCAACCAGCGCTGTACCTCTCTTATCGTTTCCGAGGGCCGAATGCCACATCTCATGATGCGCATTTAAGTCCCCCAGGACCAGACGATTATGATCTTCCAAAAGCGGGCTAATGTTAGGCACGTAAACTGAGACTATTTCTCGGCGGGATGTATACGTTCAGCAACTCTGACTGCTACCCCCATACGTTCCATGTACGGGTCATTAGAGACAGGCTCAAGCGAGATAGGTCTGTATTGGACAGACTGGTGCAATAGGAAAGCTAATCGAGACATTCATTTTGGTATAAATAAGTATGAGTCTACGACCATTATTTAGATGCGTTACAAACTTTTTGGCCAAAACCAACTTATAATACCCTCCGCACATAGTGGTGTAGGGTATAAAAATTGCGTTCTTAAATAATTAAAAACATTTGAAATATGTTTTTAATTATATTTCCGTTACCAAACAATTAAAATGAGACGTATCTTTTACATCAACTCGTAAAAACACACATTTTAAGCTAAAGGATTGTGAACATTAATTTGAATGTTTTTAATGTCGTTAATAAATGAATGAATGGTTCTCAAAACCTCTTGAATGCTGAGTGTCTATATTCAAGAGGTGTTAAAAAACATTCATTAATTAACTGGTTAAAGAAATTAAAAAGCATTAAAACTAAAGGTCACAACTCATAATATTTAAAATTAATTTTTTTTTTATTTATTAAGATTATACGACTTTTTTCATTAAACTTCTAAAGGTGTGACTAGTTGGATGGATGATCAGTATTTTGTTTATAATTTCACTATTATTTGACTGACGTCATCATTAACCTTTAACTAGTGACGTTGTGGTTAATTTTACCATATCAATGTCAAGATTTTTGCTTTTATTAAAAAAATGCAGTAAACACCAATCAATGCATTAAAAAGCATTAAAACTAAAGGTCACAATTCTTAATATTTAAAATTAGATTTTATTTTTTAAGACTATACGACTTTTTTTCATTAAACTTCTAAAGGTGCGACTGGTTGGATGATTAGTATTTTGTTTATAATTTCACTTTTATTTGATTGACGTCAATTTTAAGTTTGGCTAATGAAGTTGTGGCAAATTTACCATATCACTGTCAAGTTTTTTGCTTTTATTAAAAAAATGCTTCTGCAGTAAACACCCAATCAATGCATTAAATAAATACAAAAATTTGCCTAATAAGGCACTTAGGCACGAGTCGCATAATGATGATATTCCGTTATAATATTCTTTTTCTCATTTAGCTCAACTCAAAAAAGATCTATTCAGCTGACTTCTGGGCAAAGATAACATTGCTCCAATACTTCTAGCCATTTCACAGCAAAGTTTTTATTTTAATCAATGCTCTTGAATAAAAATCCTTCCGACAAAATAACACTGAATTACGTTTTATGAGGCCTTAATAAATGTAAGTGAAATTGATCGCAATCACCTGATTCATTCATTAATTTCTCTCTGCATGGCATGGCCTTGATATGAAACTCTGTTTATTTATACTCGTACAGGTATATTTCTTCATTTAAATACCTGTTATTTTTAAACAACTTAAGAAAAACAAATATTTACACCCAAAAAGCCAAGCAGCCGTGGTCCTATTTAACATGTTTTTTGGCAGTGGGGAACAGTTGGTTGTTGTTGCTACTCTACAAATATCTTAATCAACAGCATCCGCATCACTGTGTAGTTTGAGCAGTGACAGTGATTCATGCATGTAAAACAGTTTTACTGCTTTCGGCTTAGTTGGAATTGTAAACGTTTTTAAAGATTGACTTCACGTTGGAAGTTTTTTTTCAGTTTTACTCATCCATTTGTAAATACTTGACAAGTGTATTTTGTGGGTTTAAAATAGACCTTTTGACACAGTTGATTGGATCTAATGATGAATCAATGCAGAATAGACAATTACTGTCTATTCTAGGAAATCATTAGGGCTTTTTAATTCAATTGTTATTTTAATTTGCAACAGAATGTCCGGGTTCAATTCCCTAAACAACACATGTTCATCGATGCAATTTGGTCCCAAATGCGAATTCTTTGGCCAAAAGTCCATTTTTTGACATTCTTCTTTTTTGAGTTTTTTTCTTCGTAAAGAGAGTAAACACTACAAAACACCAAAAACAAAGTTTGTTTGTACTAAATTTGCATTTACCGTTAAACAAGAAGTTGCAAAGCTGAGATTATTTACTGTGTTTTTAATAGAGTTGTTTGGGCATTATTTTGTGATATTTTTTGTACTAATAAAATCACGATAAGCTAATTAAAAGATTAAATTTCAAATATGGAAAAAAGATAAAAGTAAGTAGTATCGTATACCAAAAAGATCGGAAGAAAAATTCAGTGCAACAATTAAGTTATCAACATATTTCTAGAAACCTCTTAAATTATATTTTTTTCTATAATTTGAAAAAAAAAAATCAAAATTAGTTTGCTGTGTGTACTTTGATAAAAAAAAACTGGTTTCAAGTTGGGATTCGTTGCGATAAATGAAGGACATTTTTTTCTCAAAATTCAGAACTATTTAATATTTGGGTTGTACAGTTTTGAAGCGATTTTCATGATAACTAGCAATTTGTACTTTGACTGATCAGAGAAATTCTCTACCAAACACAGTCGACATAGGTCCTCCTTTGGACAACCCCAATTTTAGGTATTTTGAAGATTTTATCCACATTCTGCTGAAATTTTACATTTTGACATCTCACGTAGTAGAAACACTTCGTGCCAAAAATTATCAACATAGCTCAAGGTTTTAGTTTAGAGTCTAAACTTTAGACCACATACAATGGGCTTACCCTGTTCAATGTATTTTTATGGTTTTTTGACATTTTGGCTGAAAATAATTCTGAATCAATATTTTGTGACAATTATTATGAATAATAATAAATAACAATACAAAACTTACATAGAAAAAGTTTTGGCCAGAAAATGCGAGTTGGGACCATAGTGCGATGGCACAAATATAGCTCAGTGTTATTTCATGAGTAAGGCACGCAGTTCTGACTCGGCAGTAACCAAAACGTTACATATCGTTGAGCCAAAAGAACGACCCAGTTAGCATAAAAGTGCTGAAATAAAAGGAGCGATCGGCTAAGTGAGCTAGGAGGTACAGCTCTATACCTCACGTTCTTATAACCTCATCCTTTAGGCCAGAAACGAGCTTCTTTGCAAAGAAGTATAATGAGGGCGCCCACTGAGTTGTTTTTGCATTTGCTTCTCTTTCTCACTTACAGTGTACGTGAATAAAAACACACGATAAATATCATGTGGTTGTTGTTTTCTTCTTAGCCTAACAAGCGTAAAGTGTGTCCATTAGTGCAAACAAATTTTGAAAAATACGCGGTGCCTCATTGACTTTTATAAGATCGTCACGAGTCATGGATCTATGCGTATGAGCACGAAACAAAACAGAAATCAAGCGTGTGGATCTTCGAGCCAAATCCGACGAAAGTTGTATATGGAAGGAGCACTTCGCCTGTTTCTTCGGCAAAAATGAGCATGTGGCGACTATACGGTTTGGGCAACGTGGGACTATACGGTTTGAGTGGTACACCACAATGTCTTTACCTGAAGTCTTCGGAAAAATTCGAAAAACGGAGAAGAGAAGACGAATTGTTGTGTACCAATGCGAGCTCTCACACATCGATTCAAATCAACGCATTTTTGACTGGATAAAACGTGGACTTTATGGGCCATTGACATGGCATCCAATGAGTTCTTTTTATTCCCACACATTAACAAAAAGAGCGTGGTCGGTTTAGAAAACAATAAAACTATTTTTGATGATAAATATTCGGGGTTTTTTCATAATTAGCCCAGAAATTTTTAGAATAGCCTTCGTATATACATTTTGACCCTATTAAATATCGACGCCTCCAAACAATAGTATGCTAAGTCGACTTAGTATGTTTTCAAGTTCTTTACATTTTTATATTTAACGTCCTTTAACTTGAATTCTGTCAAATTTTGGTAATGATCGGACAATCCGAACAGAAGTTATAAACAAATATTTACTTAGCATAGTACTGAAGGTCAAAGAAATTTCCAAACTTTTAGAGCTTGTCCTGCAAAACTCGCTTTTCAGAATTAGCAAACTATTATTTGGAGGTGTCGAACATCCTTTAACATAAACTCTGTCTAATTTTGGTAATGATCGGTCAATCCGAACAAAAGTTATAAACAAATATTGACTTAGCATAGTACTGAAGTTCAAAAAAATGTCCAAACTTTGAGAGCTTCTCCTGCAAAACTCACTTTTTAGACTTAGCATACTATTATTTGGAGGTGTCGATATGTGCTATATAAAAATTATTTTTAGTCGAAATCCTTTATGACAATATGGAGTCGATTTTGTCCTGTCGGTTCGTCAGTTTGGATGGATTGTTCGCACCATAACGGATCATCCGTTTTGGTTCACACTTTGTCCCTCAAACTATATTGTCCAAATTTATATCGAGTTGATAGATGGACCACATCGGTTCACTCCTTCAGGTACTACCCCCACAAGAGTTCAAAATTGTTCTCTAAAATTGTGCCCACGATAGCTCTCGAAGAAAGTAACCGATTTGTTTCAAAATTTGAACGTCGTAATATTTCCTCCAGACATAGATCAGTTTCAACACTCCTTCAAGTACCTCAGGGACTCTTGTCAGAACGCCATAATTTTTTTTCGTCGGGCCTGAGTAGGCACGATAACTACTGTAAAAGGAGTGATTGACATTGACCCAAAATTTCAAAATTTTCAGAACTGTGCAGTTTTGGAACATGTCTACAATATTTTTGAAATTCTTATAGCAGGCAGTCCTCGCCTCTTCGCCCATAAAATTTAAACTTTATTTCGGATAGTTCTCGCAGTTCACACTACAACAGAAATGTTTTTGAAAAAGCCACTAGGATTACTTCTTTTCATTATGTCACAGGTTAAGGGTATATCTCTACCGTCAAAGCCGTCCATACTTCCTGAGATATTGTCCCACAACCTGTACAAATGACCATAACTGACGAATTGAGTGTCCAATTTGGCCGAAATTTAGCACTTGGACAGACATAGGATCGGGTTCCAGAATGAACTATATGGGTCTACTACCTCTCACGTAAAACTTAAAAAAAAATGTCTAAAACAATTATTAAGTCACAACCGTAAATGTATTTTAGTGGCAATTTCATACTTCCTGACCAAACTAATGGTCCACGGACAACACCTTAGTTTACCTCCCTCACAAAAGTTTAAAATTTGACTTCAATACAGTTTAAGGGCTGTTAGAAGATAGCTTTGAATTTTTTACCGGAGGTACTCGTTGTTATTCAGATTACAACGATACACACGGTGCTCTTGAATCAAATTTAAATGGGCAGTTTTTGCGGATTCTGAAACTACAATGTTCATAGAAAAGAAAAATTTAAATAAATCGCGATTCAAGTTGACATTTTTAGGGGTTGTTAAGGTTTTCACGATTTTGCTTAGAAACCGTAAGTCCTATCAAAATGAGACCGAAAAAAATGTTGTAGCTATGAAAATTCTCTACAAGATTCACCTTTACGGTATTTTCGTAGGTTTTACCAGTTTTGAGATATTGAAGTTCAAATTGGGGCAATGCACTGACTGTATCGCCCCCTTATAAAACAATGTCATGAAGGGTGCGTCTTAATTAACTTTTAATGAAAACCGCTTACACAGGGGAAGTTTTTGTGAATTCTGAAACAGCAATGTTCATAGATGAGAAAAATCCAAAAACAAGTAAAAAATCACTGTAGGGATTTTTAAACAAATCGCGGTCAAAATTCACATTTTTAGGTGTTTTTTAGGTTTTCACGATTTTGCTTGGAAACCGCAAGTCCAGTCGAAATGGAGCTAAAGAAAATGTTGTAGCTGTGAAAATTCTCTACAGGATTGACGTTTATGACTTGTTCTCAGGCTGTACCATTTTTGAGATAAAGAAGCGCAGTTTACATTTTTAGATTTTTTTGTTAGCGTTTCGCGGTTTTGCTTGAATACGGCAAGTCTTATCAGCATGGGACCTGAGAAAATCTTATAGCTGTGAAAATTCTCTACAAGACTGGCTTATGTAATTTTTTCAAGGTTGTACCATTTTTTTAGATATATAAGTTTAAGTTGGGAAATTGCAGTCATGACATTGTTTTATAAGGACACGATAGAGAATTGAATTGAATTTGAATTGTCCCAATTTAAACTTCTATATATCAAAAGTTATAAAACCTACGAAAATATCATTAAGGTCAATCTTGTAGAGAATTTTGATAGCTACAACATTTTCGCAAAAAAAAATCGCAAAAACCTAAAAATTTCAACTTGAATCGCGATTTATTTAAAAAGCGCTCCGACGATTTTTTCCATTTAAATTTGATTCAAGAGCACCGTGCACAGTTCTGTACCTGGACAAGTCCATGCTTCCTGATATAATGACTCAAACGTGGGTACCTCAATCACGAGCATCATTTAACATTTTTTCCAAAGGTATTCCTTGTGGTCCTGTTTACAACAATATACTGTTTTTCGTGGGCGAGTCCATGCTTCTTGACATAATGAATCAAAGGACAATTCCTTCGGGTACTTCCCTCATAAGAGTTCAAATTTTAAAGTGCAGTTTGAGGGTTGTGCGATAATTGTTTTGTAATTTTCGACGCTGTTTTGTAATTTTTTCGGTATAGGTCCACTCTTTCATAGAACGTTACTTCCGGATTTTCGGTATGTCGAAGGTTGTGGTCACAATAATCCACCGAAATGGCTGAAATTTGGTAGTTGGTCTCCACTTGGCGTATTAAGCGTATGAAATTTTTCGGCATAGGTTCACGCCTTCATATAGCCCCCATAGAACGATACCTCCCTATTTCCGGTATGTTGAAGGTTGTGGCCTTAATATTCCAACGAAATGGTTGAAATTTGGTATTTGGTCTTCATTTGGGGTATTAAATGTTCCATATGAAATTTAACGGTATAGGTCCACGCCTTAGAATAGGTTCCCGTAGAAAGATACCTCCCTTTTTCGAAGGTTGTGGCCTCAATATATTCCACCAAAATGTCTGAAATTTGGTATTTGCTCTCCATTTTGGGTGTTAAACGTTCCATATTAAATTTGACGGTATAGGTCCACGCCTTAGTATAGATCCCCATAGAAAGGTATTTCCCTATTTTGAAGGTTGTGGCCCCAATATTCCACCATAATGTCTGAAATTTGTTATTTGGTCTCCATTTTGGTCTCCATATGAAATTTGTCAGTATAGGCTCACGCCTTCATATAGCCCCCATAGAACGGTACCACACGATTTTCGGTATTTTGAAGGTTGTGGCCCACCGAAATCGCTGAAATTTGAAATTTACTCTTTGTCGGAGGTAAAAACCTTTCTGATTGAAATTCGTCGGTATAGGTCCACGTTTCAATACATCCCCCATAGAACGGTACCTCCCGATTTTCGTAATTCTGAAGGTTGTGACGTCAATATCACACCGAAATACTGAAATTTGTTATTTAGTCTTACATGGGGTTATAAAATATTCCAAAAAAGAAATATCAGTATAAGTCCGCGGGTTCCTATGTCCCCCATAGAAGCGTATCTCTTGATTTTCGGTATTTTTAAGGTTTTACTGAAATATCGGAAAATTGGTATTTAGTTGTAGGTATAGATCGACGTTTTGAGATAACCCCCATGGAACGGTACCTCCCGAGTTTCGGTATTTTGAAGGTTAGTCACATTGTTTTACCGAACTGAAATTTGGTACTTAGTCTTCTTCATAAACGAAAATAAATTAATTGTTTCATTTTACTTCAATACAACTCGTGGTGTTGGTGGAGACTGTGTAGATTTGGTTCTGTCAGTGGAGTAATTAGAATAATTCGATTTAATAGAATAATTTGATGTTATGCAACCCAAAGTATTCCCATTTTTAAAGCAGTCGTGTTTATCTCTTAATAAACAAACATCCAGCTTCACTGCTTCATTGAAACTCCACCTAAAATCCATTAACCAAAAGGGGTCACAGAGAAGTAACCCCTTCATATATTTTTTTGTTTTTTTTTTTTTAAATTGACATTAAATTCAAATTTAAATTCGAAATTTACCAGCAATCACCGGCAATCATTACCCGTGCGAACAATGCTAACATATGTTGGCACATTTATTGTTGTTGATATGCGGTACATATCTATAACGGTTATTTCATTGGTTTTGCTTTGATTTCTTCTGTCTTCAACTCTTATTACGATGCTATTTTTGATGTTAATTGTTTGGTAGAGAAGAAAAAAAAAACGCGCGCACACACACACACGCCACAACACAACTGTTTAAAAACTATTAAGTGAATGAAATAATTGATATTTCAACACTTTTACTTTCATTTGTTTGTAGACAATGAATGGTCGGTCACAGATAGAAAAAGGGAGAAAATAAAACTTGAAAAAAATGGAAAATACACACATATACATAACTCGGTGGGCATACCAGAAAAAAATCAAATGAAATAGGAATACTATAACTGTCTAAATAATAAACGATTTTTAATTATAAATCACTCTGAAAAATACTCTGAAGCAGAAACAACATGGTGGCCACAAAATTCATGTAGCTACCCATACATACCAGGGTTTCGGAGTCGAGCCATTTTTCCTTCGACTCCGACTCCAGGCCAGTTTTTTGTCACGACTCCGACTCCGGAGTCGACTCCGAGGGTAATTTCCTATACCACTAAAAATTAATAAAATTTGCTAAATTTTTCAACTTTTCCTATACTAGGACCCTATATGCTTATGTGTTCTTTTCTCTAAGACAATTTGTAATGCAATGCGATGTAAAATTGATGTTCCGTATTGAATCTGCTGTATCTTATATCAAAAAGAACAACAACAACAGAAAGAATATAGAAAGTTTCAGTAGATTTTGCCGAAATATATGTACGAGTATACCCTCCGATTATCAATTTAAAACAAAAACAAGTAGAACTGACGAGTTTGATTAAATTTTTTTTGTACGGACGCACAGAGGGGAAACATTTGCATAATGTTGCTCAAAACTCAAAATATGAAAATAGTTTTTTTTATGAAAAAATTTTGATAAACGGCAACCACACTCTTTTCTACATTTGCTATAACCATCCTCGACTTTGTAAGATTAACCAATCCAATGCAGCAGTCGATTGAACTCAGCCTTACTGAAAACAAAAAGTAAATTTTCGAAAACTAACTAAATTAGGTGAACATTAAAATGACATTATCCTCTTTATGAAAATTGTTTATGATCATTTTTAAGATTACTACAATTTCAATAGTGAAAAAGTCTATTTCCCCGTCGTTTTCCGACCATAGTTTCTTCTAATGTTTTATGCGATTGAGCCTCAAATATAAGATTCAATCATAAAAAATTGCGCATATTTGCGCCATTCCGAAAAAATCTAATTTTTCTCAACTAAAATATGAAATATTTTTATATGGAATTGAAAGGTTTACTCACACTAAATTTTGCTCTGCGTTATAACCGGGGCTCTAATTTATCAAACTAAACCAACACCTATCAAATATGTTTGCATTATTCAGAAACATTCACGGCTTTTCTCATGTGAATTGAGAAAAATTTTATTTAAGTAAATTTCAAAAAATAAAATTTGGAATGAAATATATGTACATATATGGGACTATATATCACGAATATTGTCAAATATTTCATATTCCATTTCAGAAAAAAAGGATACATTTTTTTCGCGCTACATCAACGATTTTTGATATGTAGGTTAAGAAAAAAATTCCCAGTATGAATCTGGTCGCGAGCCAATTTTTGGTTGTTGCGGACAAAAGTTATGGCGCTTTTATTTCGCTTTTTAAGAAAGAAAATATTATAAAAACGCTAATTATTTTAATGAGCACAATTGTTACAAAAAAGTTCTCTCGAAGTGACTTCAGCGAGTAGATTGCATAATACCTTCAAAATATTACACAGAATTCGCGGAATGTACATAAAATTGATAAATTATTGAATATAAACCACCTTTTTTTTTAAAATTAAGGCCCATTTAGTGGTCATAAAATTAACTAAAAATTTGTTGAGGATCAAAACTTCACGGCGAATCAAATGAGACTACATTCGTTCAGATTGGTGTTATAGTTTCGATGTTACAGCCAAAATAAGCACATATTTTGGCCAAAAAAGAATTTTTTTATTTGACAAAATATTTTTTCACATGAATTATGTAGTAGAAAATATTGGAAAAATCTATAGGAATACTTCCTTCATTTTGCTTAAATCTCCCAATAAAATAGACGGATTTTGCTTTATTGACATTCATATTAAAGCTGTCCCATTAGGGAAGGTAATTGGGTTGATGAGGATATATGTCAAAGCTTCTGAAATGCAAATAGAGGTCAAATGACCAATTTTTATGTATATGAATTTTAAAATACGTGTAAATCGCGTAATTATCAAAATCATTTTGTCCGCATGTGATTTTCATGTACAGCAAGACCATATATTTTAATTTGTATACATTTTTCGAAATTTAATTTGGAGGCTAAGATGTAGCATCGGCTGCATCTAAGCACTAAAAAACCTATAAAATATCGCTAATTTGCGCAAAGTGCATACAATTTTTGTCCGCATCCGATTTCAGTGTTCACCATGAAAATCTATATCGAAATATATCTATTTCAAGGCGATCAATCAAGAACCGTGGATGTAGCATCACACACTATTTTTTCGGATAAAATGAATGTAGCTCCCTTATCAGTGAAGTTTTCAAATCTCTGTTTCCCCTAAAACGAAGATGCTGTACTAGTTTTTTCATTGCAGTGGAAACGAACCGTAGAAAACGTGACAATCTACGCGATATTTCCAAAAACAATTTTAGATGATTTTTCTACTTTGGAATTTCTTGTAACTCGCGTTTTAGTAGATGGATTTTCACGGGGAATGATTTATTGGATCAGGGACGTAAAAAACTAAAATGTGCAATCAAGTACGAAGAAATCGAATAACAATTGTTAAAATTAGGCCCGAAAAATACGATTTTTAGAAAAATGTGCGCACAAAATTTTCGCATTTGGATGCAGATTTCTATGAATCTGTGCAGACTACATTCACAATATTCATATCAAATAACTCAGAATCGCAAGTACTACAATCCTATATATGGTTTTTTGAAAAACCTGTTTGCGGAATGAAATTAGAAGAAAATTTCAAAAAACACTGTAAATCTGGCTTCAAAATGTCAGCATCATTTAATGGTAGAAGCAGACGAAATTTTGAAAAGTACTACACTAGGGAGATAATCCTTATTTAGTTTGCTTCTGCTTTTACTTTGACAGGAAACTCGAGAGAAGCGTGGTTTACTCACAAATCCAGAGAAAACAAAAAAAGACATGGTGGCTTCAACCCATTTTCACAAATTTTTTAACATAAATATAGCCACAGCTTCCACGCAAATTATCTTTTAAGGCCAATATTTTTTGCCACGTCCAAAAACATTTCATTTTATCCAAAAGTATTTAATTTGTATAATATACAATCACGAGTCGTGTGTTCTAAAAGGGTAAACCTTGGCTTCAGCTATGTTAAATTTTCAAAAATATTGGTGATATACATCTGTACTGATTTGTTTGAAAATTGGCCTAATGTTTTTTAAGGCTAGTTCAGGTTGCATGTGTCAAATTTCAGTGATTTTGGTGCATTTTTATCTCATATCAGATGCGAATATATATGGAAGCTGCATCCAAATCTGGACCGATTTTCATTATTTTCTATAGGATTAATCCTTGTGCAGAAGATATGCTTTGTGAAAAATATTATATCAATCGAAGTATAAATGAGCTTTCTAGGACTTTTGATCAACTTTTAACACAAATTTCTCCTCTGTGGAACGGGTCACATATCTTTTTCGTTTTATTTTGTCGAAATATGAAGATGGGTATGCCAACAGTAATTTGTTACTTACAGATTTTACGAAAGCGAAATTTTGACTTCTACAGTTCCCTTTTTTTAAATGCATATTTTTTAATTCGTTTCGCTTAAATACACGATTATTATGTTCTTAATGATCCCACAAAAACATATGCTGATCGGTTTATTCGTTTTCGAGCTTCAGTGGTCACCGCAAACTGCTTTAGTAAAAACAGTGTTTCGTAGGTGGCCATTTGTCAGAAAACTGTGCAATATTTAAAAAAAAAAAAAAAAAATCTGAAAGTTGCTCAAGGTATTATAAATCAGATGAAAACAATATCTTTTGGAAAAAATTGGTAGATTACTTGTAAAAATTCATGAAAAATTTCATTTTTCATGCACAATAAGTGACCATAACCCCTTAATTGTGGACAAAATAAACTTATAATACTTTTTCCACATTATATTATATTGTCATCTAAATCTGAAAAGTGTGCAAAGTTTTACTTCGATTGGTCAACTGCAACCGCTTTAAAAATCAGTTACCAGATTTGAAAAGGGGGTTAAGTTAGACACCGTAAAAACACTGTAAGAATGGTTCAATATTGGTTTTGATTTGATATTCATGTACTGTCATCCAATTCTGAAATGTGTGCAAATTTTAAGTTCGATTGGTCAACTGCAACTGTGTGAAAAATTAGTTACCAGATTTGAAAAGCAAATTAGATAAAACATTAGATGTAAAACAGTGTAAAAATGGACCAATGTTGGTTTTGATTTCATATTCGTGTATTGTCTTCCAAACCAAGTTAAATAAAACACTGTAAACACTGTAATAATAAGTCGAGCTTTTTTTCACGACTCCAGACTCCGACTCCAGCAAAATTTGCTAGACTCCGACTCCAGACTCCGACTCCGCAGCCCTGATACATACACACACATATTTGTATATACAAATTTTTGGTCTTTGGCTGGCCAGCCAGCCAGCAACCATTCAATAATAATGATCCACATAAACCAATAACCCAAATGTTGCAATCATTTTTTTTACAACCAGCATCCATAATGTTCGTCATTTGGGATTTGGTACAACACCACCCCGACCACCAACCAACTGTTGAAAACACCATTATCATCAATGGCATCATTATTGTTGTTATTATGATTGTTGTTCAACGCCGATCGACATTGGCCACTCTGGCCAACTTTGATCAATCGATCAATGTATTCGTTCACCACCTAGCTTTCTTGACCAGCATGTTGCCTGCTGGTTACTTGGCCCGTCATGTTGTTGATAATTTTCTATGCTCGATGATCATGGATGGATTTGTTGATGATTTGGTAATTTTTAAGGTGCATTTAATACATTAGCCGATTATAGTGCATGTTTCCTCAAAAATTTGTGATCTCAACACACATGTAAAACACTGATTGTGATTGATAAGATTAGCTTATCCCAAAGCTAATAAATACTTATAAGACTATTAAGACGAAGTAATATTCTCCGGTCAAATGCATATTATTCACTTATTTATACTTTTGTTTTTAGTTTAATTATGTGAAGTGCAACAAAATATTAATAATATTTTTCTCTTTTTTATATTTTCAGGTAAGAACCCTACCTTTTTCCTATTTATAGACTCGTAAGTAAAACAAATTGATTTGCGAATCGGTTAAAAAACCCTTAAGACTATACGTGGTTGGCATTAATATTCAAGAACTATTGCAATGAAGAACTACCAAAATTAGATCCAATTAGAAAATGGATTAGGTCGGTCCACTTCTCCAGGTACCACCTACGTACAGTACAGGTACATTTCAGGTCCAATTCTTGCATCGTCTTGAAAAGCTGATAGCGGTTGATCGTTCTGTCAGCGGAAGCCAATGCCCCCATATATCTCAATATTTAAAATTTCCGATAAAGATGCAAAGAGCAAAATTTCAACTAGATAACCTTTTATTTATTTTGGGTGCCACCGTGGTGCAATGGTATGCACACCCGCCTTGTACGCTGAAGGTCGTGGGTTCGATTCCCCGGCCAGTCAACATCAAAATTCTCAACGGTGGCAAAATACCCCTCAGTAATGTTGGCGACATTTCCTGAGTACTTCAGCCATGTAAAACTTCTCTACAAAGTGGTGTCTTAAGACACGCCGTTCGGAATCGGCGATAAACAGTAGGTCCCATCTCATTGAGCTAATATGAATCGGGGTGCACTCATTGATATGATAGAAGTCTCCCTTGTCCCGTATGGGATGTTTGTGAAACAATTAAATAAATAAAAAATCGTTTATTTCTTTAGCAGAAATGGCTTGATTAAGCATACCAGCCGCATATCTGTTGTCTTCTTTACTTATTTTAAAGAAAATCTTTATCTTAAGTAGAAATTTTGAACTTTTGCGAGTTGTCTGATAGAGTTCATCTTCGAACTTCATTAACGTTTGAGAAAACAAGTAAAACCATATCAGACGGCTTTGCCGATACATACGAGTATACCCTCAGCCTGTGTATATTGAAACAATTTTTTTCCAAAAAAACGTATGTATTTAGGCGTTTTTAAAAATTTTGGGCGTTTGAACCGGCACAAATGTTGATAAGGATTAAAGATCAAAAGTTTTGCGGAGGAGATACTAAAAGGAATGGATCTACATTGACCATTATGGAAGTGCCATAGGGGGTTTTTACACTCTTCGGGCTGTTTACTCAAGACGTGCCACTGAAAAAACTTTTACCGTTATAGTTGATACAGCGAATGCAAGTTGCTTCGACAAAAATCAAAGTGATTTGGTCATAAAGTGAACTTATCCGAAATTTTGTGTGGGAGGTACCGGATGGAGTGGACAAATATGGTCCATATTTGGACCTGATCTATATCTGGTAGATATATTAGGATGTGTAAGGTATAGACCAATTCGGCCACTCCCTTCAAGAGTTACCGTACGGACAATTTTTCCGAACATTTCTGAACTTTTGGGGGGGAGGCACCTAAAGGAGTGAACCGATTTGGTTTTTTTCAAACTTAAACTATGTTTGGACAAAATATTACTGCCCCTGATGAAACTTGTACCGTCGTATGGAGGGCAGGAAATTCAAGTTGCTAAAACAAAAATCAAAGCGATTCGAGAGATGGCCCTAAACTGAACTTTTCCGAAATTTTGTGTGGGAGGTACCCGAAGGAGTAGACCTATAGAGACCATATTGAAACCTCATATTACCCTGGTAGAAAGTTTACGCTATACAAAGTATGGACCAAATCGGTTACTCCCTTCATGAGTTATCGTGCGCACAAATTTTCCGAACATTTTCGAACTCTTGTGGGGGAGGTACCGGAAGGAGTGGGCCGATATAGCCCATCTTCGAACTTAAACTAAGTTTGAGCAAAATATTACAAAAGCCAAAATTTTAACCGAATTGGTTCATCCGTTCGAGAGTTATCGTGCGCTCCAGCCAGTCAGACAGACGGACGGACATTGCTCAATCGACTCCAAATTGTCTGAAACACATTATTTCGATGAGGCACATTTTACCCATATGAAAGTGTATATACCCTCGCTAGCATAAATGCTGAGGGTATAAATATTATGAAGTGCAAAGATTGGACCAATGTCAGCCACACCTTTGCATTGTTATCGTGCCTACAACCAGTTTAGTGGGGTCACCGCAGGATTTTTCTGGAACCAGTCAAGAAGCATGGTCTTGTCCACGAAAAACATTATACTGCTATAAACAGAACTGGCTTTAGTAAACTTTTAAGCAATTATTCGAAAATTGTTGAACTTTTTTGAGGAAGGAACCCAAAGCGTTGTCCGATATAGACCTTCTTGGAATTTGATGTACGTTTGAAAGAAATAATAAGAAATCTTTATAAATATTTTTTTTTTTTAAATGTTCGCCAAGGCCTAACTTAGGTTTTTATGGAAAGAAAAATGTACACGCAGGCATGAATTTCGGAGCACTGTATTTCCCCTATAAAGAAAAAATATATTTACAAATTGCCTTAGAAGGTAAGGTTCAGCGGTCTATCTGCTATCAATAACTAAAAACATATACATAAGTGTCAAAAAGCAGGAGAATTCCATTTTACCATACCATTTTACCAAAGATAGGGTGCAGAGATGATAAAAAATCCAAAACAGCATTTTACTTACTTACTTAGCTGGCCCATTACAGAACATTTGTTCCATAGACCGAACTAAGAAAAGATCTCCAATTCTCTCTGTTTTTCGCTTCGCTTTCTGGAATACCGCTCCTTGTCATCTCTTCATCCACTAGCGGGCGCCATCTATTCTTTGGCCTGGAAATTCTGCGTGCACCGCCATGTGGCATGTATTCATACGCCTTTTTAGCGGGTTCATCATCGCTCATTCTTATGATATGGCCTAGCCAACGCAATCGTTGCATCTCGATACGTTTAACTATATTCATGTCTTTGTATAGCTGATATAGCTCGTGGTTCATACGACGTCGATATTCACCGTCAACGCAAATCGGCCCGTAGATCTTTCGAAGAATTTTCCTCTCAAGCACACCAAGCACTGCCTTATCTGCTTGCGCAAGTACCTATGCATATCAGCGTTTTGTATAGTGTTATTTTTGTTTGACGAGATGTGGCTTTGTTTTTTAATTGCTAACTTAAGCCATAGTAGCATCTGTTGGCCAATACAATTCTTCTTCTTATTTCACAACTGATGTTGTTTGTTGTGTTTATGGCAGTGCCGAGGTAGACGAAGTCTTTAACTACCTCAAAATTATAGGTACCAACTTCCACAGTTGGTCCGAGCTCTGTGGACGCTTTGCGCGCCGACACCATCAATTTGGTCTTTTCGCCGTTTACCGCCAGACCCACTTTCGCAGATCGTGCTTCGACCTTTCTAAAGGTATCAGTAACTTCCAGGGTATATGGATGACTAATAAGAGAGATACTATCTTATGCACTCCAAATAACATGTATCTATTGACTGCCAGTCTAGGACAAATACAGAGGAGGTGCTCGATTGTTTCATTCTCTTCCATATCCTCACATAACCTGCAGTACTCAATGTCTTTGTCCTCCCACTTGCTTGTCATAAATCTAATCTAGTGAGATTGCCGGCCAGATTGACTTCGATACCTTGCAATCTGGTGCGTCTTCCAGATCCTAACGTATTTCTCTGGAAAGCTTATAGAGTTTACTAAGGACGATGCTATCTACGTATACTGTGACTATCCTTTATACGAGCTCCTGATATTTAGTTCATCACAATACACACCAGCCCCCGTGACTTCCTTCATCTTCGAACCATTAGTGAAGATGGATCAGCCGATAAAAGTATGTACAGCTGTTCGCCCGTCCGTCTGATTGTTTAAATGCAAGATACAGCTCGCAGTATTTAAGACAGAGCTTTTCAATTTGGTACATTAGTTGCTATTACTTTGAGGATGTTTGGTATTAACAAATGGCTTATATCGGTCCACACTTCGAATAGCCCCCATAGAACGGTACCTCTCAATTTTCGGTCATTTTAGCCACAATATCATACCGAAATGGCAGAAATTTGGTATTTAGTCTTCTTTGGTGATACAAAACTTTCCCCCAACAATTTGTTGATAAAGGTGCACGTTTTGATATATCCCCCATAGAACAGTACCGACCAATTTTCGGTATTTGGAAAATGGCTAAAATTTGGTATCAAGTATTTCTCCCAGAAATTTGTCATTACAGGTCCACGTTTTGATATAACACCCATAGAACGGTGTGGCCTAAAACGCCGGCGTCCAGGTTTCAATCTGTCAAAATTTTTGTACTTGTGAATAAATTGTATGAAAACGTAAACAAACATTTTGAGATCTTGAAGAACTTTCAGCCAAAATTAAGTTTTTGTTGTGATACTTACGTGATCTGGTAAATAGATCTTGAGATGGACTATATCGGTCAACAACTTGTAGTACCTCCCACATTCTGATTAAATATCGCTCAATCTTATCAAGGTTAAGGTCTGCTTGTGGGTCGTTTTGAAATTTTTACAGCATTTAGTCCTTGTGATGCTGATACAAACAATGTAATTTTCTTAGTGAGTTATTCCATACTTTCTGAAATAATTACCCTATATTTCATAAAAAACTCATTTGGACATGAAAATAGTTACAACAAAAAAGTATTTCCATATTCCAGAAACACATTCCTCCCATTCTTGACCTTTTTTGATTCATTACAAAACAAAGTTGTTGCCTACATGCGTAAATATTGTGCTCTCCATCATTTATATACAGCCATATGTTCATACATTTCTTCCGTTGCGATACTTGCTGTTGCTGTAATCGAAAGTTCCTCAATTCACAGATATTTTGTCTGATCTTTGAGGTTACGATGCTTTGGCTTGTTTCGCCAATAAACAGCAGCGGCAATCATTGATTGCCGTAAGGCAACAATACCACTTTTGTTGTTGACTTAGCAGAGGCACAGTTTCGGCTGCCTGCCCGACTGACGGACTGGACTGGCTGATGGCTGTAGCAGCAGTCGTCAAGTTTATATGGGTCAAGTTGAATTCAATTGATTTTCAAATTATGCCATCACAGAGAGATCTTTCTCTCTCCTTCTTGTTGTATGCTCTCTATGAAAGTGGCCAGGCTAAGACTGGGGGACTGGCAATTTATATTGTTAACTTGTCTTAAATACATGTTTGTACATAAAATACAAAACTGTCTTACAATGTCAGTCTGTGTACACATGTGCATATGTATGTATGTATGGACTGATGGTGTTTTCATTAACGCCATCCTTCCCAGCAAGCATTTTCTATCGCCCATTACCCGAAGCAGTCACTCCCGGGCGATAGAAACACACATCCGCGATATCGCATTCTAATTGATGTAGGCACACCGTACGGGAAGAAATGAACCACGCATTCGTTTCCTCATAAAAATATCGCCATCGTGACTCTCGACTCTGGACTAAAGCGATTCTTTCAAAGACAACGCATGAGACACATTTATGAGGAAACGAATGCGTGGTTCATTTCTTCCCGAACGGTGTGCCTACATCAATTAGAATGCGATATCGCGGGTGTGTGTTTCTATCGCCCGGGAGTGACTGCTTCGGGAAATGGGCGATAGAAAATGCTTGTTGGATATAGTACCTTTAGGCGACAAATAAGTACATTGTTTGAAAGATATTGAATTTTTTACCATAAAATAGTGGCAATGACCAATAAATAAATAAATAAATAAATAAATAAATAAATAAATAAATAAATAAATAAATAAATAAATAAATAAATAAATAAATAAATAAATAAATAAATAAATAAATAAATAAATAAATAAATAAATAAATAAATAAATAAATAAATAAATAAATAAATAAATAAATAAATAAATAAATAAATAAATAAATAAATAAATAAATAAATAAATAAATAAATAAATAAATAAATAAATAAATAAATAAATAAATAAATAAATAAATAAATAAATAAATAAATAAATAAATAAATAAATAAATAAATAAATAAATAAATAAATAAATAAATAAATAAATAAATAAATAAATAAATAAATAAATAAATAAATAAATAAATAAATAAATAAATAAATAAATAAATAAATAAATAAATAAATAAATAAATAAATAAATAAATAAATAAATAAATAAATAAATAAATAAATAAATAAATAAATAAATAAATAAATAAATAAATAAATAAATAAATAAATAAATAAATAAATAAATAAATAAATAAATAAATAAATAAATAAATAAATAAATAAATAAATAAATAAAGAAATAAAGAAATAAATAAATAAATAAATAAATAAATAAATAAATAAATAAATAAATAAATAAATAAATAAATAAATAAATAAATAAATAAATAAATAAATAAATAAATAAATAAATAAATAAATAAATACAGAAATAAATAAATAAATAAAACAAAAATTAAACAAAAATTAAAATCGAAAATGTGTACATTTTAAAAGTCAAATTAAATTTTAGTAATTTTAGTATTCATAAACCACTATTATAAATATTATCATTATTTCTGCAAACTTATTTGTTTTAATTTTCTCTGTCGAATGAGTGTAATAAGTACTGTTGGCACTTTTGACTTTTTGAACTTTTTTTGGATTTTTTGTTTTTTTTTCCTTATATTCAAATTCACTCTATGATAAAGAAAATGAAATTTATTTTTTTTTTTGTAAATATCACTCACATTATACACAATACATATTATTATTTGTCTGCTTATTGTCAGTCACAATCATATAATCACTGCACTTTTTTACTTTTCAATTTATTAATGATTAAATATTAAATTATTAATTATATTTTTGAAATTTCACTTTCCCGTACCTTTCGCACTTGAAATATTAAACTGAATGATATTTTTCTTGTTGTTGGTCTTTTCAAATGCTTGGAATAGCTGTAAAACTCTCTCCGTATCTCTCTCACGAGAAGAAATATTAAAACAATGTAAATTGTTTGTGTAAACAATGAAATGCAGAATTTTCATCTTCTTCTGTGACACTAGGTAGTTCTTGCAGATCGATCTAATTTGAACAGTAATACATTTGTTATTGTAAAATGATAAAGTATCGCTCTTTTATAGAAAGGAAGTTCAGAATGCGATAACTTTTGGTAGAGGAAGTGAGTAACTCACTTCCAAATGCTAGCTGGGTTGCCGGTTGGTGTTGTGGTCTCTTTGATGCTTCGATGACTTAACGGCTGTTTGTTTGTGTGTATTTTTGTTTCATTTCGTAGAAAAAATACCAACAACTTTTATTTTCATTATTATCGGAAAAAGTTGTTTTGTTGCTTTTGTTAATTGTGGGCTACCAAATGATGCCACCACTGCTTTT
The DNA here is from genome assembly GCF_047663935.1 of Musca autumnalis. Taxonomy (NCBI): domain Eukaryota; kingdom Metazoa; phylum Arthropoda; class Insecta; order Diptera; family Muscidae; genus Musca; species Musca autumnalis. The sequence continues at coordinate 300,037,128 of NW_027411644.1, read as the reverse complement.
GTGTCTATAACATATCGCCAGCCTCTGTTACAACCACAAAGACGGATGCTGTTTGCCTAGTGGCCCCAAGGTAACCACGGATGGCGAATGACGCTAGCTAATGTTGCTGTGATGCTGTTGCCAACGATGACGTCTTTTTTGGGCTTAAGACAACGACTTTTACTTGTTGTTGGTTTTGTCGGCATGGCATTTGCTGAGGCGGTATTTGGTGTTTTTCTTGTTGTTGTTTATAATATCTACCATTCATCTATTATCTACCACCACTTTTTCTTCGACTATTTACCCAATCTAGCGGACATATGTACGTTTAGTGATGTTTATTGTCTAGTTTTATAGTGCTGTTGTTGTTGTGGGTTGTTTGCTGTGGTCCCCACCACCTCATACCCACCTCAGCATCTCCTCTCATCAGCATTTAGTTATGCAATAAACCAAACCTTCGTAATATTTAAATTGTTTTGGTTTTTTATTTTATATTTTGTTGTTGTTCTTATGGTAAATGTTTTAAAAATACGTCGGAATGCAAACTGCAGATTTGAATTTTAATATTTATTCCAAATATTAATCAATACGCACACGCAACATTCCATGAATATGTCTTTTTTTGTTTCGTGCAGACAACAAAATCATGGTTATGTGACCTTAGCCAAATTTTCAAATGTTTGAAGATTCAAAACAATGAATTTCCGTTTCATATTAAAATCATCTTAAAGTGGTTATTTCCGGAAACTATTGGTGGATGATAATGGTTTATTTCAAAAGAAAATTAATGATTTAAAAGAAGTAAACTACATATTTTTTTCCAATACCCCCAGCTAATTTCTTAAATTTGAAGCGTAATAAATATTATGACGAGCAGGGTCAATTCAATTCTTTTCTGTGTTGGTATTGTGAAGGAGGTACCCGAATGTTTTATCTAATATAGTTCATCTTCGAACTTTAATTAATTTAGAGTAATATTACAATAGGTCTGTACGATAACCCAAAAATTTCTACAAATTCGTACAAATTTTTACTAACCGCCGTTCGACAACAAAATTGTACAGTAAAAGAGAGCGAGTTGTGAGAGATTTTTTGACAGTTCTGTGACTGAGAACTTGCAAATTTTTGCTGGGAAAATTTGTCCCGTAAAAATGTCCCTGTCGGACTTTTATTAACCAGTTGATAAAATGATTGATAATAGATCGATAATTTTTAAACTGACTAAAAACTGGCTGAAAAGTTATCTAGAGATGAACCACTTTGAACAGAAAAAAATTTCGGCAATTGTCCATGTCTAGATAACTTTTCGACTAATAAAAAGTTAGTCGAAAAGTTATCTAGAGATTAACCACTCTGAAAACAGAAACCTGTACCGTCTGCAAAGTATTTGTGTTTGTCGAAGAAATAAGGCGCAAATGTATAAATAATTCGCACTTGCTTTTTCTTAATATTCTTCGTATAAATGCAGCATCCAGTTATAGAATACAGTGTTGATGGACTGAACACATTCGTACATATTACTCATATTATTCTGGAATTAAAAAGGAACACAAAGGAAATATACAAATTTGCCCCTTCTTCTCTCTAACAAAAGAGAGAGAGAGAGAGACAAAGAGAGGGAGAGAGAGAATATGAAAAGTCAAAAATAAAAACACACAGAAACAAAAATTGTTTTTTTTCACATTATGTTTTAAACTGACTAAAAATAGGCAAAAAAAAGTTAGTTTATTATCAGTCGAAAAGTTATCTGGCGTTGGACAATACTGACTACTCAGGCGCTCATCGCCTTGTAAAATTAGTCAGTTGGCATAAGGCAAAATTATCGATAAAATGCCACTTATGTTTAAAAAAAAGCTAGCTTTATGTGAGCTTTAAATCGGCCACAGTCCCTACAGGGTGTGTAAGTTTGGCCAGCTGACTTTTAATCAGCTGTTCAGTGTAAACATCATAAAATAGCTGTGTAACATATTTTCAGACAGTAAGAAAGATTTTTCTCTTTCACATCGAAATAGAGAAAAAAGTAAAAAGACAGCATTTAGTAAACAGCTGATTACCAAAACAAAAAGATTGGCGCCAATGTATGAAAAAAACTATGTAACTCCAAAGCAGTGAAAAAGTTCTTCAATTTTAAGTTTAATAAAAAAAATAATTAATATATTAATAAAATAATCATTAAATATAGCTGAATCGTAATATTTGTAGTATTTTTCCACAAAAATCAGATAAACATTGAGCAGATGATTAAAAAACAGCTGATCGAACTTGCTAAATTTGCTGGGAAAATTCTTTTAGCAACCTTTAGCAAGTTCTCAACAAACAACTGTGAATTTTTTCTCTTATTTCGCCCTCTCTTTTACTGAACATTTGTGTAAAAAGACAGCATTTAGTAATAATTGTTAGATATTATCACGTAAAAAGTCACACCTAATGTTAACATTTTTGACCAAGAAAATTTCACAATTTCACATTTTTTTAAATTCTAATCGACTATTCGTCGGTTTTCGAGTTTTCTTTTGAAATTATAAAACCGCCAAGTCAACAATTGATGGGCAAACTCGAAAATCGTTCACATGCTAATCGATTATGCAATTTTTTCCCTTCACACAAAAGTCGAGTACGATTTTTAGACTTTTGCCTGCAAAAACCCGATTAACCCGATTTCGTTTAAACGAAATTTTTGTGGGTTTTTTGCATTTTGTTATAGTATTGTCTGTTATCTATCATTCCATGCTTATAAAGCTTCATTTAGTCCATGCATTTCCACGCAATTGGCCTAAAACGCAAGCAATTAAGAAAAATCGACTTTTTTGTAATTTTCGACTTTTGTTGAAAAATGTAAATATGCGATAAAAATTTAATCGTAAACGTTACATTCACATAAAGTCATGGATTTGTTGTTTGTTAAAACTAAGGAATTTTCATGTAAGAATACACCTATATTACACTTCAAAGTTTTCGGTCCGTTTAAAAGAAGGCCCGATTGCAGGAAATCTAAAAATGCGATTTTTTGGTCTGGCGATTATTTCAGTTGTCCTAAAACTCGTCTTTCGACTTTTTCATAACCGCAGAAAATCGACTATTCGTCGAATTTCGAGTTTTCTTTTGAAACCGTAAAACCGCCAAGACAACATTCTATGGGCCAACTGCGATTTTCCCTCCAGACAAAAGTCGACTACGATTTTTAGACTTTTGTCGGCAAAAAGTCGAATAATCGATTAATCGAAAGTACTTACCTATTCCTAGCTGGTATAACCCATTATATTCCGATTTGGAGTATTTTTTTTTTTTTGGTATCTTCTTCGTAAATAGAAACAATCAATGAAGAATCATCAATTTGGGTCCAAATTTTCGATGATCTGGACCCCATTTTCCAAATGATTAGGCTGTAATTTGGTATTTTCGTTTCCCGTTGGGAAGAATATCTTTTCGTAGAAAATGTTTAATGTAGATCCATGTTTCGACGGGCCTTGCGGATTTGGAAATATTCGATGGAGTAAAAAAGTGGAAGGCTATATAAAAAAGAAAAGAAAAGAATATCGGATCGGTTAGAAAATGTTATCATAGGTAGTCCGTGTAATCTTGATTGCTTGATATGGGTCTTGACTTAGTGACTTCTATCAAAGCTAATGGAGAGTACTTTATAATACCGTTAAAGATTTCTAATTAAATTGTAAGTTTTCTTTAAGCAGTACGCGTTCAGTGGGGTATTAAAAATTCTCTGGTACGGACAGGTGCAGGAATACTCGAACAAAACTTCGTTTTAAATTGTAAATTTTCTTTAAGTAGCCGGCCTTTGGTTCCACACGGAAAACTGTATATTGTTGTGATCAGGATAACAAGCACTACCATCTGTACAAATTTCAACCCGTTCCGAGAGTTGCCCCTATATGATACTTAAGTCCAATAAGTGATTCTTTTATAAAGTAAACCATCCACACTATTCTCAAGCAAATGTTATCAAAATGTGGTCACTAATCCGATAAAGTTCAGACTTGGAACCCTTTATAACGCTGCATTTGCGTCGGCATTCTTTAATTTTACATATTCTATGGTTCATTAATTTGTGGGCGTTTTTCCCAATAAATTAATAAGCTGCAACAATCAAACTGGACTATAAAAAAGCTCCCTTCCTCCGAAAAACCACGGTTATTAATTCAAACACCTTCATTTCAATACCCCATTCCTACCTCCCAACAGCAAAACACTTTAATGACTGTAATAACAATAATAATGAATAATTTTTACTTGTCCATTTGTCCGGTTGTTGTTTAGTGGACACAATAAAAGTCACAAATTAACACAAAACCAATAATAAAAATGTCCAAGATGACAGTTAAATGACATGAACAAAACCAACAACAACATATATTTCAAAAAATCGAATCAAAGAAATACATATGTACATATGTAAGATGAAGAAGAAAAAATCTGCTCGTAATGTTTTGGTTGAATAATTTTTTATAGTTTCTCATTATTGATAGTGTTTGTTGTTTATCTTCTTCTTCTACCACTTCTTCTTCTTCAGCAGCAGCAACAACTACTTCATTTTAATGGTTGAAAAACAAAATTTGCACATCTATAAATAATACACAAAATACACAACAAAACAGCAAGGGAATTTGGTAGTGGTGTATCTCTGCCTGTCGAGAAGAAGTAGCAAACAGATCACAAATAGTGTTACAATATTTTTTTTCTGTTCGTTTTTTTTTAGTTTTTGGAGGCTGGCACTCACACAATCAGCACTTTGTCAAGATGTTGCCTACCAATAACTTATGTGTTTTTTTGTTAATATTTTACAATGTTTTTTTTCGTACAACCGACCGCCTTTAAGGTCTCTTGACGATTTCTTGGTGGTTTGGAGCGCGTGTGAATTTTTTGACAAATTTATCAGTGTTAATTTGTTATTTGCGACGTTGTTGTTGCTGCTGCTTCTCTTCAGTCAGTATTACATTTGCCGGTAAATTAGAGAGGAAAAAAGCGGGTCACCACCGTTAAGTTATTAGGCAAAACATTGTCTGTTATTTAACAGGGAAAAATGACTTAAAATTTATTAAAAGCGTTAATAATCATCACAGAAACATACAAAATTACTACCAAAATTTTCGTCATTTTACAAAAGTGTTTCTGTTGTTGTTGTTTTTGTCATTTGATGCAATACCCAGTTTTTAGTGCTGCCTATTCATTATTTATTGATTAATGATGAATGGAAGTACTAATTTAATGGAGGTGTGTTTTAAAGGGAGAAGATTTGTTTTAATTATTGTTAAAATTTGCATTTGGATTGTTCCAGAAGTTTTATTTCATGCTATAAAAAAAACCATCTGGGCTATAAGACTTGAGACATGTAATCTACAATATATTTAGCTAATTTTGTTTTTCATATCCTCAGCCTTTAGGCTAACAGATACAATCAAAAATTTGCTTAATCGAAATAATTGTTTGGGACCCCGATTTTGACATTAACTGATATCAAGTTCTCAGCTTAAATAGCAAAGAACCTTTCCGAACAGTTTAGTACTAAAAGAGGTTTCAGACAAGGATACAGACTTTCTTGTGATCTCTTCAATATCCTTTTGGAAAAGTAAAAACAAATCGCGCAATATACACAAATAGAGTCTATTTAATAGATGTGTATTTAATATACACATGTTACTCGGCGTCTCGACTGATGTCTACGACCTTGACATCATGCGTCGATCGGTAGAAGAAGTAAGTGATACCTTTAAAAAGTCGAAAGAAGAGTATCAAAGCGAAATGGGTCCACAGAACTCGGACCAACTGTATAAGGCAGTACTTTGTGTGTTACGGAGAAAAAATCTTCGAAAGATTGTTGAGCATGAAACTTACGAATTGAGTATCTGATTTGGCCGAAATTTTATACATCGTAAAATTTCGTCCATAACAGACTCCTATGGAAAAGAAGGCTCCATAAGCGTCTTCTTTGAAATAAAGGACCTCTTACAATGCGGTTCAATCTCTGACCAGAACATCAACATTTACGGCGGTAGCAAATCCCCTTCGTGTAAGGATGTACCAAGAAATGCATCTCGACAATATTTCGGGGTACAATTGTTTTACTTTTGTGACCGGCCCGCCCCCTGTCCACGTCGGTGCCTTAGTGTAATGCTGGCTTATGTTTCCTAAGTGTTTTAGCCATGAACAACTTCTCTACAAAGTAATGTCGTAAGACACCATCGCACAGTGGATCCACCCATTGGCCAAAAATAAAAAATGAATGTCAACATTTTGGTACAACATCTGGCAACTTTGAAAGCTATGACATGGACCTTTTTAAAAATATATTAGTTTTTGTTTCATTCTAACGCGATCTTCTTAAGAATAGCTTCAAAAGTCGGAACATTTGACTAATATTTGTTGTTTTTGAGTACAATCTATATTTTAAGTGCAAGTAAATATATTCAAAATAACCCGAAACTAATGCGAAAAGGAAAATATTATAGTGGATTTTGAAGGAGGTAATAGCTTAGCTTAAATAGGGTTTTAGAGCAAGCATGGTCACATTTGACACGGCGGTGCCGATGATTTTCGGCAATTTACACGACCCGAATGCACAGAAGGAACGTACAAAAGAGAACAAATGTTTTGATTTGTTATTGTTTTACAGCTTACTAACACACTGTTATAAGTTGCCACTATTTTGAATACATTCACATTTTCTCCGTTCTCTTTTTGGTCATGCCTGTTTTAGAGTGTTGTGGAATTCTAGTTAGCTGCATATTTTCTTAGTGTATTTTGTAATGCCAATTCGATCATGTACTTAAATTTGACCTACGGTTTTAGTCATGATGCCCACCAGTGCCCACCTTCGGAATAATTTTCCAAAGTAGGTCATGGGTTTAAGATTATTCAGTATTAAAATCAGCTGCCATCTAGTACCAGACTATAAATGGTGGGTCGCTGACTAAAGCTGCCCTAGAATAGGGTTTCTATGGATATATTAGGGTATAACTCTGTTATCAGACGGTGTACATTAACATAATTGTCATCAGTGGCAAGATGATGAAATCTTCTTCCAAATTTGTCCTACGTTGGCGGTACGTGCCTTCCAGGAAGAACGCTATAAGATCTATATTAAAAATGTTACCAATTTTCAGACAATAATTTTGATTTTTTTAATCCGCTGAATTGGTTGGATTTTATGTTGTTTTGGAGATTGTTTTGTTTCCCCGAGCCTATTTTTGCATCATAAGATAATCGGGAGCTTTGTTCATGTCATTTTGTATTAACAGCATAAAACAATTCTTACCGTATACCCCCTCCAGAGGGGAAAGGGGAGAGAATGTTACGCACGTGGTTTCTTAAAACAATCTTCGCAGCAGCACAAAGCTGTACCCGGCGCATTGACTTGATTTTTACACTCAAAATATTTTTGGCCACTTTCTCCATATAAGTGGATCCACTGAGCATCGGCGTGTACTCATTGATATGATAGAAGTCTCCTTTCGGAGAGGTTGTAGGAACATATCGTCACATAAAATGCCCAAAGCCGTAACTCATAACACCAGGGGCTTACGGAGGGGGGTCCCGGTCCCAATAGAGAGAGAGACATTACTTTGGAATAGCATCGTCAATACAAGGCTTCGAAGAAACGCAGGACCTCCAAAAAGACCTCCAAGAATGCTTGTGTGGCAGACTTTCTCTGAACGGAATGCCTTAAAAGAAAGTAGAAGACATCAAACGGAAGCTCCTATCAAAATAGAACGAATCCGTAAGAAGTTTATATTCCATAGAAATCTCCTTCTATGACCACCATTGGAGGCTTCTCCTGAAAGGGAGGCCACCAAAAGAGACTTCTATACAAAAGAAGACCTCCACAGGAAGCTTTTATAGAAATGAAGACCCCATAAGGCGGGATCTACATAGAAGGCCTCTATGGAAAAGAAGACCTCTGTAGGGACTTCTATGTAAAAAAGCTCCATAGGAGGCTTCTTTCAAATAGAAGACCTCTACATGAGGGTTATATGAAATACAATTCCTCTATCCTAGGCTTTTATGAACTGAAATAGGCTTCTCTAGAATAGAATACCTCCGCAAGAGATTTCTATGCAAAGGAAAGTTCCATAGGAGGCTACTTTGAAATAGAAAACCTCCACAGGAGACTTTTATAGAATACAAGGCCTCCATAGGAGGCTTCTATAGAATAGAAGACCTGCTTCTATGGAATAAAATGCCTCCACAGGGAGTCTTCTATATAATAGAAGGCCTCCACAGGAGGCTTCTATAGAACAGAAGGCCTCCACAAGAGGCTTCTATAGAATAGAAGGCCTCCACAGGGGACTTCTATAGAATAGAAGACCTCAAGAGGAGGCTTCTATAGAATAGAAGACCTCCACAGGAGGCTACTATGGAATAGAAGACCTCCAAAACCTCTCCAAAGGAAGCTTCTATAGAATAGTAGACCTCGATAGGAGGCTTTTATAGAATAGAAAGTCTCCACAGGTGGCTTCTATAGAATAAAAGGCCTCTAAGGGAGTCTTCTATATAACAGAAGGCCTCCACAGGAGGCTTCTATAGAATAGAAGACCTCAACAGGAGGCTTCTATAGAATAGAAGACCTCCACAGGAGGCTTCTATAGAATAGAAGACCTCCACAGGTCTTCTATTCTTCTATTCTGTAGACCTCGATAGGAGGCTTTTATAGAATAGAAAGTCTCCACAGGTGGCTTCTATAGAATAAAAGGCCTCTAAGGGAGTCTTCTATATAACAGAAGGCCTCTAAGGGAGTCTTCTATATAACAGAAGGCCTCCACAGGAGGCTTCTATAGAATAGAAGACCTCAACAGGAGGCTTCTATAGAATAGAAGACCTCCACAGGAGGCTTCTATAGAATAGAAGACCTCCACAGGAGGCTTCTATGGAATAGAAGACAACAACAGGAGGCTTCTATGGAATAGAAGACAACAACAGGAGGCTTCTATAGAATAGAAGACCTCAACAGGAGGCTTCTATAGAATAGAAGACCTCCAAAACCTCTCCAAAGGAGGCTTCTATGGAATAGAAGACATCAACAGGAGGCTTCTATAGAATAAAAGGCCTCCAAAGGGAGTCTTCTATATAATAGAAGGCCTCCACAGGAGGCTTCTATAGAACAGAAGGCATCCACAGGAGGCTACTATGGAATAGAAGACCTCAACAGGAGGCTTCTATAGAATAGAAGACCTCAACAGGAGGCTTCTATAGAATAGAAGACCTCCACAGGAGGCTTCTATAGAATAGAAGACCTCCACAGGAGGCTTCTGTGGCTTCTATAGAGTAAAAGGCCTCTAAGGGAGTCTTCTATATAACAGAAGGCCTCCACAGGAGGCTTCTATAGAATAGAAGACCTCAACAGGAGGCTTCTATAGAATAGAAGACCTCAACAGGAGGCTTCTATAGAATAGAAGACCTCCACAGGAGGCTTCTATAGAATAGAAGACCTCCACAGGAGGCTTCTATGGAATAGAAGACATCAACAGGAGGCTTCTATAGAATAGAAGACCTCCACAGGAGGCTTCTATAGAATAGAAGACCTCCGCAGGAGACTTCTATAGAATAGAAGGCCTACACGGGAGGCTTCTATAGAATAGAAGACCTCTAAAGCCTCTCCAAAGGAGGCTTCTATAGAATAGAAGGCCTGCACAGGTGGCTTCTATAGAATAGAAGGCCTCCACAGGAGGCGTGTATAGAATAGAAAAGCTCCACAAGAGGCTTCCATAGAATAGAAGACCTCCACAGGACGGATTCTATAGAATAGAATAAGAAGACTGAAAGGCTGAAATATAATAAAAGACATCCAAAGGTTTCTATATTATAAAAGGCAACCACAGAAATCTTCTATAGAAAAGAAGGGCTCCACAGGAGGCTTCTATGTTATAAATGGCCTCCACAGGAGTCTCCTATAGTATAGAAGGCCTTTACAGAAGGCTTCTATAGCTTCTATAGAAGGCATCGACAGGATGCTTCCAAAGAATAAAAGGCCTGCATCTGAGGTTTCTATGAAAAATAAGGTATCTACAGGCTTAAACTGGATTTAAACGTTAGCCACAACATAATTTTATAAGACTTTCGCTCCATTATGGCAGGCCCTCCCTTAAAACAGCATATCATTGTTAACAGGACCACAAAACGATCCTTCAGTAGCCTATAAACTGCACTTTAGCGAACATTTTTAAATTTAGTAAGGGAGGCACCCAAAGAAGTTGTTCGATATTGATTGGAATATAGAAGAAGTTGGGAATGGATGTACGTTTGGAAGGGATATTAAGATTTGCTAAGTTGCGGTACAATTTGGATACTCAATTCGTAACTTATCGTACTTAGCATTAAATTTAATTGGTGACGACTGGGTTTTTTAAACTCTTGTGTCGTTATCTCAAGAAGTCTGAACTTGTCGATGAAAAATATTATATTATTGTAATCAGGGCCACATGGATTGTCGTCGTTCAAAAATTCAAAACGATTCATTAACAGCCCGTAAAATGTACTTAATTAAGTGAAGCGATAAAGTTCATCCCGAATTTCATGTCAAAAACCTTATACCTCGTTTCATACCGAGCTATTGAAATTCAGAAATGGCTTCGAACACTTTTATGCGTATGGGACTGGGGAAAACAATCGTATATGTAGTTGACAAAAATGTGCATCTTCTGAGGCTTCATTATAATTTGCCGTAGATTGAAATTCTGGTTCACAGGGCTAAGCCGCCACTAATATTGTTCAATTATCTACAGATAAGGGACCCTAACAAAAAATATCTATTCATTACTGCTTCTCAAACATTCCTCGAAACACCTCCTATAAGTATACCTTTTTTTGCAAAAAAAAAAACAAATTTGCAAATTAGATAAAAATAGACAAAATTCAGACCCATTTGCTCTCTTAACTATGTAAATTTAAAGTTTCTAAATTTTATTATAATTTATAAAAGGTTTCAACCGACATGTGATGCATAAATATTTATTAATTCCCATTTGAATATTTATATTATTTATATGTTTGCTTATATTTTGCATAACCTGGAGAATTGTTTAATCAAAAAATAAATAAATAAAATTCAAAACCACAGGTCGACTTTACCAACCTTATAGTGGTGTAATATTAGCGGACTTTCGATTTCAGTGACCTTAACTCTGTAAATTTATTAGTTTTTTGTATTTTTATTAATTTGAAATTCATTTGCGATTTGTGATGAAATTCCATAAAAAACAAAATATGGAGAAGCAAAAATGAAGAAAAAATTATTAACAAATATTGAAAATATTGAATACATTTTTTTTTGGTTCACATTTATAGAATTAATAAGTAATACTAATATGTAAATTACAATTAATTTTATTAGATTAATTGAGCTATTTATTTATTAATTTCATTTATCTTCTTCTTTTTCAGGTATGTGCATCGCTCGATTAGAAAATAAAATGAAATTAATTAAGGTTTGATAAAAGAAATCCCAAGACGAATTGACAATTTTTCTTAAAGCGCGTTTATACTACATTTTTATATTATGTTTATTAGGGTGGGGCGATTTGTGTGGAAGGAAAAAAACCTTAATGAGCCCTTCGCGCTTCTAATTCCTGGGATTGAACTGAGCAAAAAAGTCCACTGGACCATATATCTACCGTGAAAATCGAGCCTCCCGATTTTGACTTTAAGTTTTTTATTGACGTTTTTTGGATATTTTGGCATATAACAGCCAAACCATTGAGATTTTCGTGTAGTGGTTTAAGTCTGAAAACTCCCTCAAAAAAAAAACTATAATCTCAAAAAAAACTATAACTGAATTTCTCATAATTTTCAAAAATATAATGTTTTTTTGTTTTGTTCAATAATTATTTTCAAAATTATGAGAAATTCAGTTATAGTTTTTTTTGAGGGGGTTTTCAGACTTACTATAACTTAGCCATTTGTTAACCGATTTAAACAAATAATAACTTGTTCTAAAGATATTATTCACACCTTTAAAAGGAAGAAGGATCACTAGAAATCCGTTGTGAAAAAAAGAAGATATGTCCGTTTAAATTTGAAAATGTAAGAAACCCAGATTTTCACTACTTTTACCGTTATAAAAAAATAAAACGATGTGACCCCAACGAACTAAAGGCATTGTCGTTGTCCATGGATCCCAACATGATATAATTTTGCATCAGATCACTTGAATATTTTTCTGGTCAACTTTTGTAGCACAGTGTCATTTATCGACATTTTTCAAAAAGTTTGCACATTCTCAAGGCCAAAACTGCCTGAAGGAGCATTCCAATGCTTTCGCGATGTATTAGAGAGTTCTTAATTACTGTCTTGGCTACAGTTTTTGTATTTGTGTTGGATCGAAAATCTCAATGGTTTGGCTGTTATATGCCAAAATATCCAAAAAACGTCAATAAAAAACTTAAAGTCAAAATCGGGAGGCTCGATTTTCAGGTAGATATATGGTCCAGTGGACTTTTTTGCTCAGTTCAATCCCAGGAATCAGAAACGCGAAGGGCTCATTAAGGTTTTCAAATCGCCCCAGCCTAATGTTTATGTACGTGTACATTGTTCTGGATTTAGTAAATCGAGTGGATTTTAACTGCCAATTCCATGACATATACATGAAATAAATTCACACCTGGCAAAAATGACAATACTAAAAGAAAAGAATAACACTAATTATCTTGATTTATCCACGTAATGTTATTATTATTTATTTATTTATTTATTTATTTTTTTTTTTTTTTTTTTTGAAAATAAATCCATCACAATTTTCACATTTAATTTTAACATTTCACTTGTAATTTGAGAATTCCAATTTAATTTCGAAATTCAATTATTTCAAATTCAATAATCAAATTACAACTGAAATTTTTCGAATTACGTGTGAAAGTGGTGTATAATCACATTGCTTCGTTGAAACCTATTTTAGTTAAAATTTCCACCAGGTTTAACTGTAATTTCCAATCTAAATGTAATTTCCCTCACAATTGTTTGTTGGGATGGCTACAAACATTGTCGAAAAGAAAACATTAGACAAACAACTTCTGTAAATGGAACACATACCTACAGCATCAAATAAACAACAAAAAGAAACCAAGAAATGACTAACGTTTTTTTGTTTTTGTTTTTTTTTTTTTTTTTTTTTTTTTGAGATAACAAACACCGGAGGATGATGATAAAAATAGCCTTGCCAAAGAAAGACAAATGACCAACAGACAAAATAAATAATTTTCATTTTTTTTTTTTTGTTGCTGTTGTCTAACTCAAACTTGTTGGTGGTCTCTAGTAAATATTTGAAATAAAATTACACATAAAACACGCTTGTCATGTGAACTGCCCTGCGCAAAGTAATTTATGGTGAAAGAAGAAGAAATCTCTTCTGCGTACCAAAAAAACGAAGTTATTTAATTACAAACAAGTACCACATCCATACATACGTATGTATGTAAGTACTCACATTTGTACACTTACATAAATTCACCCAAAAATTTCATTTGGGCAATAAAAAACAGTTTTCCGTAACTCTCGCCCAGTCCAGTGATTACTTTGAAATTACACTTCACCTACTTCCGTTTTCATTTTCTAAACACGTCAACACATGAAATAAAATTGAAATAGGGTTTCACCATTGCATGATGATGCTGTACATCATTAGCAATTAGATTTTTAGGAAATTCTTCTTTGTGCTATGGAAGATATACAAATCTTCATGTTCTTCCGCCATCATTAAATTCAATTATGTACGCACATTAGGCTGGGACGATTTTTATGGAAAAAAACCTTAATGGGCTTAATGGGTTGCGTTTCTGATTCCTGGGATTGTACTGAGCAAAAAAGTCTACTAGAGCAATAATCTTTTTAAGTTGGGAAATCAAATTAAGGTTTTTAAATCGCCCCGGCCTAACGCACATATATACATATATAGCACATAGCAAACAAGTCAACAATTAGACCCCATAACTGCCTATATTAAGAATTGTATATACATAAGACAAGGGAGACACGCCGATTCATATTGGCTCAATTATATGGGACCGAATTTTTCTGGCCGCGTCCGAGAGGCGTATCCTACGCCACCACTTGCAGAGCAGTTTTTCATGGAAACGTGAGCCAACATTACTCTGAGGGGATTTGCCATCACCGAAAATTTTAAGTTTCTGGTCAGTGTCAATCCCACAGACTTTCTGAATGCAAGGCAGGCATGCTTACCACTGCACCACGGTGGCTCCTGATATTCATATTTGTTCACATTATATATGTTCTCTTCTAAGTTAAATATATGTTCTCTCAGCAAATGCGTCTCTTAAAAGTGCCTGAAAAAAGCGTTAAAAAGCGACTGTTGTCATTTTACAAAAACAATTTCATTGAACCATGCTCATTATATCATTCTAACTTCTTTTGCGTACCTTACTTTAGATCAAAAAGCGACTGTGTACAACGTTGAACATATAAAGGCCATTAGCCTATCTGAGTATTATATGGAACGGTGGTGCAATGGGTAGCATGCTCGGCTGGCATTCTGCATATCCCGGGCCAGGCGACATTAGATTTTGAAAATGGTATAATTGATGTTGATGACAATTCCTGAGTAATTCAGCCTAACCCCCATTATTATAAGTATTCTTTTGTTATAGTTTGGAGTTACCGAACAGATTTATAGCGTTCCGGTTAACTTAAAGTTGAAAGTGATGATTGAATTTCAAGGAGGAGCTTCTTGGAATTAACTTTCAATGTAAAAATTATATTTTTAATGTCTCCAAATTGGTTAATTTTGCGTTTTCAAATCCATCAGATAGTAAAAGAACACATGTAATAATGTCCCTAAGTATGTAAAGTAGTAATAAAATATAAGTAAAAAAGTAAAAAATATGAAAAAATTACAATTATAAAAAAAAACAATAAACAAGTAAAGAAGTATCAGTAGGCTTTTCCGACAGAAAACAATATTGAAACAATTTTTTCGCAAAAACGTATGTATTTAGGGGGTTTTAAAAATTTTGGATGTATGAACCGACAAAAATGTTCATTAGGATTATAGATCAAAAGTTTGGCGGAGGAGATACTTTTTTTTAGTTTAATTCAATTTTATTCAAAAATATTACATTACAATTATTAAATGTTACTCCAGCGCCTTGAAGGCTTTTTGGGGATAATGGATCGACATTGACCATTAAGGAAGTGGATCTCCAGCCACTGCATATGGTGCCATAGGGGGTTTTGCACCCTTCGGGCTGTATGCTAAAGAAGTATGGACTTGCCCCTTAAAAAAAATTACTATCGTAATTAAGGCAGCGAAAGCAAGTTGCTTCAACAAAAATCAAAGTGATTCGATTGCAGGTCTTAAAGTGAACTTATCCGAAATTTTGTGTGGGAAGTACCGAATTGGGTTGGACAAATATAGACCATATTTAAACCTGATCTATATCTGGTACATATATTAGGATGTGTAAAGTATGGACCAATTCGGCCACTCCCTTCAAGAGTTACGGTACGAATAATTTTTCCGAACATTTTTGAACTTTTGTGGGGGAGGTACCTGAAGGAGTGGACCGATATGACTCATCTTCGAACTTAAACTAAGTTTAGATAAAATATTACTAAGGCCAAATTTTGGACCGAATCGGCAGATCCGTTCTAGAGTTATCTTGCACTCCAACCACCTCACACGGTGTCATAGAGGTTTTTTGCAACTTTCAGGCTATTTTCTCAGGAAGTGTGGACTTGCCCCTGGTGAAACTTATACCGTCGTATGGGGGGCAGTGAATACAAGTTGCTGAAACAAAAATCAAGGAGATTCCCGAGCAGGCCCTAAACTGAACTTATCCCAAATTTTGTGTGGGAGGTACCCGAAGGAATGGACCGATTGAGTCCATATTGGAACCTCATCTAAGTCTGGTAGACATTTCACGATTTGCAAAGTATGGACCAAATCGGTTACTCCCTTCATGAGTTATCGTATGTACAAAATTTCCGAACATTTTCGAACTTTTGTTGGGGGAGGTACCGGAAGGAGTGGAGCTATATAGCCCATCTCCGAACTTAAACTAAGTTTGGATAAAATATTACGAAAGCCAAAATTTGAACCGAATCGGTTAATCCGTTCGAGAGTTATCGTGCGCACCAGCCAGCCAGACAGACAGACGGACGGACGGACATTGCTCAATCGACTCCAAATTGTCTGAAACACATTTCGTCCAAACATACTTTGGGTCTAAAACCATTATTTCGATGAGGCACATTTTTCCCGTATGAAAGTGTATATAATCTCGTTAGCATAAATGCCGAGGGTATAAAAATACAATACAATACAATTTTTTTCGTCAATGCCAATTTTAACGCTTTTATAACTTCCAGTTGTGATGGAAGCGACAAGCCAGTTTGGGCCACAAAAGTGGAACCGTTTCTTTAGTCATTTTTATCTCTATGGATAAAAATGCGACCTTTCCTTCAAGCAGAACATTTCGATGCTGAAAACGTCATCTTGTGGTACTTTTATAGCGGTTCCTAAAATAAGATACGAATAGCTCATTGAAAGAAGCGAGTTAGAAACTCGAAATACTTTACGAAAATAATCCTCATTCAATTTGACTGAAGACATGTCATCTCATAAATAAGCTAAAACAACAGTTAACAAAGATATAACGCTAATTTCAGATGCCTTACGCCTATACTCGGAAGTTCGACTCACGGTAGATCTGTCCTTCGGGATTCTTAATATACTTACCAAGGCCTTTCATCCCCAAAAGAATTATCTCTGCCCTAAAATTTCGGGTAGAGGGTGTAATAATATTTTAAAGGGTGTTTTTTTAAGCTCGATAGAACTTGAAATTGTAAAACATAACACAAAAAATTAAATTGTAATCAAATTTTTTTTTATTCGAAAGATCAATACGTGACATTAATGGCCTGTTTCTCTAAGACGATTCGAATTCAAATTCGTTCGATTTACTACCAAGTTCCTGTTTTTGTAGAAAATGCTTGTTTGATTGAAAACACAAATAAATCAAATATTTTTCAACAAACAGAAGTTTGGTATTAGTTCGAACGAATTTATATTCGAATCGTCTTAGTGAAACAGGTAATAACATTTGAAAATGATTTCGGGCATATGGGCACCGCGGCTGTTCTTGACGAAGTGCATTCTGGACGTCCAATTTTTGGCCACTTTTTCGAGCACTGCTGGCCGTATGTCACGAATAACACGAACAATGCTGGCCTCCAAGGCATCAATTGTTGCTGGTTTATCAGCATAAACCAGTGACTTCACGTAGCCCCACAGGAAATAATCGAGAGGTTTCAAATCACACGACCTTGGAGGCCAATTGACAGGTCCTCTTCTCGAAATCAACTTATCGCCAAATTTTGATTTCAATAAGTCGATGGTTGCGTTCGCCGTATGGCACGTAGCGCTATCCTGTTGAAACCACATCTCCTCCGGATCAATGTCATCCATAATTTTCAAACAAAAAATCATTGATCATGGTGCGGTAACGATCTCCATTGACGGTATCGCGAGCTCCGGCCTCATTTTTGAAGAAATAAGGTCCGATGATGCCACCAGCGTGAAAACCGCACCATACGGTGCATTTTTCTGGATGTAATGGAGTCTGTAGGGTCTCTTGTGGATTGGTCTCACTCCATATGCGGCAATTTTGCTTATTAAATCTATCCACAGTTCGACGAATGGCTTGTTCAGATGGACGATTATTAGACAGCGGAATTTTATGCAACCCCTATTTTTGGTCCGATTCATGTCAAATTTTGGGACTGGGCATATTCTTGGCTTCTGATTACATTGCAATCGAAACATATGACATATGCAAAATTATGCAAAATGCATAAATTTTTGCATATGCAAAATTTATGCATTTTACATATTTTCTTATGCAACAAATATTTCAATAATAGGTACAAAAATATCTATGTGTACAATTTTTCTGTTTAAAATTCTCTTCAGACAAGTCAATAAAATAGAGAAATGTATAACCACAGCCACAACCTTCAAAATACCGAAAATCGGGAGGTATCGTTCTATGGGGGCTATATGAAGGCCTGAACCTAAGCCCACAAATTTTAGGTGGAAAGTTTTATACCCTTAACGAAGACTTAATACCGAATTTAAGCCATTTTGGAGGGATATTGAGGGCACATCCTTCAAAATACCAGAAATCGGGAGGTACCGTTCTATGGGGGCTATATGAAGACGTGGACCTATACCAACAAATTTCAGGTGAAAAGTTTTATACCCACAACGAAGACAAAATGATAAATTTCAGCCATTTCGGTGGTATATTGAGGCCACAACCTTCAAAATACCGAAAATCGGGCGGTACCATTCTATGGGGGCTATATGAAGACGTGGACCAATACCAATAAATTTCAGTTGGAAAGTTGTATACCCACAACGAAGACTTAATACCGAATTTCAGCCATTTCGGGTGAATATTGAGGGCACATGCTTCAAAATACCACAAATCCTGAGGTACCGTTCTATGGGGGCTATATGAAGACGTGGACCTATACCGAAAAAATTCTGGGAGAAAGTTTAATACTGCAAATGAAGACTAAGTACTAGATTTCAGCCATTTCGGTGCAATATTAAGGCCACAACCTTCAAAATGCCAAAAATCGGGAGGTACCGTTCTATGGGGGCTATATGAAGATGTGGACCTATACCTTCAAATTTCAGGTGGAAAGTTTTATACCCACAACGAAGACAAAATGCCAAATTTCAGTCATTGCGGTAGGATATTGAGGCCACAACCTTAAAAATACCGAAAATCGGGAGGTACCATTCTATGGAAGCTATATGAAGACGTGGACCTATGCCGACAAATTTCAGGTGGAATGTTTTATACCCCCAACGAAGACTAAATACCAATTTTCAGTCATTTCGGTGGGATATTAAGGCTAAAATTTTAAAAATACCGAATATCGGTAGGTACCGTTCTATGGGGCCTATATGAAGACGTGGACCTATGCGGACAGATTTCAGTTCTAAAGTTGCATACCCCTAACGAAGACTTAATACCAAATTTCAGCCATTTTGGTAGGATATTTAGACCACAAATCCTTGAATATATTTTTGCATAGGGTTTTGCATATGCACTTTTTATGCAGATATGTACAAATATGTCAAAATATGCACGATATGCAAAATATGCAAAATATGCAAAAATTTCTGGGCCTAATTCGTTTTAATTTGTAATAAAACGAGTTTCTGTCTAATCAGATTTTCTCTACGACCATCCTAACCATATATGCATTTGCATAGGATTCCGCAGTCTAACGATTATGTACGCCATACAAATGACGAAGTCGTCTATAAGTTGCGCGAGTCGACGACTGATTTTCAAAGTAAATTTGGATAATTTCGTAGCGTTGTTCAAGCGTGAGTCTATTCATGATGATTTGTCAGAGTATACTGAAACAAATAAAAAAAAGTTTCATCAAAATTTAATTTTATGTGTTACTTTTTACAATTTAAAGTTCTATCTAGCTTAAAAAAACACCCTTTAAAAGATGAATGACGATGGGGAAATTGTTCATCCGATATGTGGTGGTGTTATTATAGCCTTGTTCCAGAACTAAAAAGCTTTTAACATTTTTACAACTTTTACACATTTTACCCAAAAACCCGTTTCCGTACACAAAAAAGTTGTAAAATGTTCACTTCTCTTTAAACAAAAATGGCGCTGAATGACGCTCTCAACAACATTGCTGAGGGGTATTTTGCCACCGTTGAAAATTTGATGTTGCCTAGCCGGGAAGTCGAACCCACGAATTTCTGTGTGCAAGGTGTGTGTGCGGTAAAATTTTCAGATCGATATCTTGATTAGAAATATTTTTGTCGCTCTCTCCCATACAAGCTAAACCACAGTGGATTGAGACCATATTGGAACTTTATTTAAGTCTGGTAGAAATTTCACGATGTTCAAAGTATGGACCAAATCGGTTACTGCCTTCATGAGTTATCGTGCGCACAAATTTTCCGAGGAGGGGACCGATACAACCGATATTCGAACTTAAAGTAAGTTTGAACAAAATATTGCGAAAGCCAAATTTTGGACCGAATCGGCTGTTCCGTTTGAGAGTTATCGTGCACTCCAGCCAGCCAGACAGAAGGACGGACAGACATTGCTAAATCAACTCCAAATTGTCTGAAACGGATTTCGTCCAAACATACTTGGGGTCTAAAACCATTATTTCGATGAGGCACATTTTGCCCGTATGAAAGTATATATACCATCGTAATTTACTAAAAAGCACAATTTCTTTAAGAAAACACAAACACTGATTTATTCACTCACTTTACCGTCTTTATTCAAAGACTGTCTTGGGGAAAACTGAAGAAAATATGTCTTTCTCGCAAAAATAACAAAAACAATTCGTACCATTATTTTCTTTTCCTATTTGCTTGCTAGGTTTAACTGTTACAGAAAAAAGTGACTATGTACTTGTTGATGAATAAATCGCAACAACAACAAAGAACGGAACACCCGTGTTTGGTCGTATATCGCATAAACGCCACCAACTTTTTCACCCTCCCGTCGTCGCTTCTACGTCTTCTATTGCACCATACACACAACTCTTTATTATAAAATTAGCGAGAGCCCTGTTGTTACGCTCTTTGACAAAAAATCCTCTCTCCACCCATAAAAAATATGTTCTAACATAAAAAATATGTAGGTTTCCAAACAAATAAAATTGAGATATGTTACAATCTGTCCAAACATATATTTGGATCCAAACATATATTTGTTTGCAACCAGTCCCAAACATATATTCGTTTGGATCCAAACATATTTCTAACATATATTTTTCTGCGTCCAGAAATCACATTCTGAATCACTGTTCCCCGATGGATTATCAGCTGAAATGAAATTGTCATCTGGCACAACCGATGATAGGGGCCCACATATTCTATATCCATTTTTCTCCACATCACATTTATTTCATCGTATTCAACGTATTGTGTATGATTACAATCTGTTCGTTCTAGAGCAACGTTAAACCAGTTATGTTTGCGTTTTAATTTTTTTTTCTTTTTGTTTTTCTCTCGCTATTGTGCTTATTTCATTCTTAGTTCGAACGACTAACTATGCAAGTTAGTTTATGCCAATCAATTTCTACGCTAAATGGAAAATTTTAAAATATTCTCAAGACAAGTTTCTGAATGTGACGTATGGGGAAATTATTGTATGGCGTTTTAATCATCATCATCATGTTTACAAACAAACAAACCGGCGCAGCATCAGGTTCTATGACCTTAAAAAAATAAATAAACAAATAACACTTGAAATAATTACCCTCCTAATTGGGCTAAATTCAATTGAAATCCCTCCTAATTGGGCTAAATTGAATTGAAATGTAACACATTGTTGTGTGATTTGTACACGAAATTGGGTAAAAAGAATTTTAAGAATTTTTTGCAAACTATAAGTGAACGAAAAATGTGGCCTATTGTCTAATATTCCTTCCTCTGTCATCAGTTTGTTTTTACACTATATCTTCCGCCATTTATTATTTCCTATTTTTATTTTTTTTTCTTTAAAATATTTTCAAGTGATTGATGATTGAAATTCAAAAAAAAAAAAAATATTAAATAATTATCACCAATGGTTTTATATTTAACAAAAAAAAATCTTTTGTTTATTACGTCTATTCAATCGCTAAAATTGCAAGTCATCTGTGAAATAGAAAAAAAAGACAAAAAGTAATTCTATATGATTTTTTTTTTGCAAACTCAAGCAATGACCATTTAATTATAAACCAACGATCAAATTGTGGATTTGATATTTGCAAGTCTAAATAAAATCAAAAGTCCGATATAGAAGCACCTGCAAGCAAAAGAGTCACTGACGTAGAAAGTATAGGAAGTATGAATTTTCAATATTATTGTAATTAAATATTATTTGTTTTAAAATTCCCCTTTTTAACTACGTTTCTGAGACTGGTCTGCACAATTCCACACACACACCACTCATTTTAGTATTGAAAACTATTAAAATAGAATTATTTCAACATAACCATTTTCAAAACAGTAAATCTAGTTCGTTCGATCTTACAAATATTTTTATTATTACTATACATATTTAGTTGGCTATTAACCAAGTCATTATGTGGCTAGCCATAGTTTAACCGTTATATTGCAAACTGATATATTGATATCGAATTGAGATTATACAATTGTCTAAAGAGCATTATATTTTAAACAAAACAAGTAAAAAAAATCAATCGTCTTTGTTAAAAAAATTCTGTTGTGACTGTACAAAAACAAGTAAAAAAAAATATCAGTCGGCTTTTACGACACAGATATAACCTTTGCCTACGTGAATTGAGACCTTGGACAGTAGCCGGTAACACAACCGAAATCCTTTTCCCTTCACAATGAAAGTAGAAAATCATCTCAATTTTACAATCATGAAAAGTAGGTTGGTGAAACAAAGGAGATAACGCAATAGTCGCTAATCAAGCCCAGTTTTTTTTTTAATTTTTGGAATTTGAATTGTAATGACGAATGTCACAACCTTGGTTTGGGGACATTTCAATTAAAGCGAAAATATATATATCGTTATAATCGAAATCACCAGTACTACCTACGATGGAAATTCAAAAACAATTCTCGAAAAGCCGGTAACACAACCAAAATCCTTTTCCCTTCACAATGAAAGTAGAAAATCATCTCAATTTTACAATCATGCAAAGTAGGTTGGTAAAACAACAATTGTCGCTAATCAAATCCAATTATTTTTCATTTTTGGAATTTGAGTTGTAATGACGTATGTCACAACCTTGGTTGGGGACATTTCAATAGTCGCTAATCAAGCCCAGTTTTTTTTAATTTTTTGGAATTTGAATTGTAATGACGAATGTCACAACCTTGGTTGGGGACATTTCAATTAAAGCGAAAATATATATATCGTTATAATTGAAATCACCAGTACTACCTTCAATGAAAATTTCAAAACAATTCTCGAGCAGCCCTTAAATGCATTTAAGCAAACATTTTAATCATTTGCATCGGAAGGAGTTGTCCGATATTTGTATGTAGTCCATCTTCGAACTTGATTTAAGTTTGAGCGAAATATTGTACCAATGCACTGTGGTCCTAATCTGCGACAAACATCGAAAAATCGATATCAACAAATTTCAATGACAATTCAGCATATTGTCCCTAAACATATTATATTTTAATATTTTAAAATGTTTTTGTATTTTATAACGGTACTTAAGAAAGCAAAACAGAAGAAGTTGACATTTACATATGATCTCTTAAAGACTTTAAAAACGTCAATAAGGTTGTGACTACTTACAAGGCAAATAACACTATGCAACACTGAAAATGCAAACAACTTCTAGTGTGCATTTTTTGAAAGTACATATTTAGACTACAAAAACCCTAGTAGGGTTTTGTCCTGTCAGATCCAGTTCGGATTTTATGGCCTCATCTAAACCGGGCTAAATCTACACTTTTTTGCATTTAGCATGCCTTTATCTCAGAAACGAATAGGAATTTGGCCTTGCTGTCTTTAGCAATATTGTAGCCCTAAACTAGTAGAACTTATCTTTTGAAAAAACCACCTAAGAAAAACTCCTAGGGCATCAAAATCTATAATATATAGAAAATTTTACATAATTGCTGAAATTCTGGTCAGTATCGGCTAAACTATTGGGAGTTGAACCAAGTAACCTTTTGCAAAAATCTTCCAAATAAAATGCTTACTTCATGTTGTTTCGGCGGTATTTTGCATCATATCTTTTACAACACGTAATTCAAACACAGTTCACACCAACAGTTTATTCTCGCATTTCGGATTTCACTACATTATTGGCATTTTTATTAAATCGTCGTTGAAAAATGTTCTGAAAATAACGGGATAGAGGCATTTTACAACAATAACATGTTCTGAAGAGTTGTGTATTACACTCCAGGGAATATTTTTCCAAAAGAAAATATTCAGAAAAAGTTAACGGTTTTGGAGATACGGTGCGAAATGTATAAAAATTGTGGCATTTTACATATATTTTGAAATTTGTGGCAATAAATGTAGTTTTTCGAGTTCATTATTTCTCCAAATATTTTATTCTTGTCCTTATCTACAAATTTGCTTCAGAGGTCAGAAGAAGATTCGCATTGGTTTCAGAGATATAGCCCCGAATATCTTTAAAAACTCAATATTTAACCACGTTTAGATGGGGCCATAAAATCCGAGCTGGATCTGACACAACAAAACCCAACTAGGGTTTCTTGTCGTTTGGGTCTATACTTTCAAAAAATCCTCAGTTCGAATTGTTTGCACAAGATCACCTTAGAAATGTTGCACAGTGTAACTAAAAATATAAAAGATAAAATTATTTTTTTTCGAAATGGAGGTTTTAGCTGAAGGTATTTTAGCTTTGTTCCAGAACTAAAAAGTTTTTAAAAATTTTACGAGTTTTACACATTTTACTCGAAAACCCGTTTCCGTACTCAAACAAGTTGTAAACTGTTCACTTCTCTTTAGACAAAAATGGCGCTGAATTACGCTCTCTTTAAAAACTTTTTCCCCGACCAGGCAACATCAAAAAAATTTCAACGGTGGCAAAATACCCCTCAGTAATGTTGGCGACATTTTTTTTATTTAAGCCATGAAAAACTTCTCTACAAGTGGTGTCTTAAGACACACCCTTCGGACTCGGCAATAAGCAGTAGATCCCGTATCATTGAGCTAATATGAATCGGGGCGCACTCATTGATATGAGAGAAGTCTCCCTTGTCCCGCCTGGGATGTTGGTGGAACCATTATTATACCCTCAGCATTTATGCTAACGAGGGTATATACACTTTCATACGGCAAAATGTGCCTCATCGAAATAATGGTTTTAGACCCCAAGTATGTTTGGACGAAATGTGTTTCAGACAATTTGGAGTCAATTGAGCAATGTCCGTCTGCCTGGCTGGCTGGCTGGAGCGCACGATAACTCTCGAACGGATAAGCCGATTCGGTTCAAATTTTGGCTTTCGTAAAATGTTGGCCAAACTTTGTTTATGTTCGAAGATGGGCTATATCGGTCCACTCCTTCAGGTACCTCCCCCACAAAAGTTCGAAAATGTTCGGAAAATTTGTGAGCACGATAACTCTTGATTTGTTCCATACTTTGCCCATCATGAAACGTGTACCAGACTTAAATAAGGTTTCAATATGGACTCAATCGGTCCACTCCTTCGGGTACATCCCACACAAAAATTTCGGAAAAGTTCAGTTGAGGACCAGCTCTCGAATAGCTTCGGTTTTTATTGTAACATGTTGTAGTCACCGCCCCCAATACGACGGTACAAGTTTTATATGGGGCAAGTCCACACTTCCTGAGAAAATAACCTGAAAAGTACAAAAAACGCCTATAACAACGTGTGTAGTGGTTGGAGCGCATGATAACTCTCGAACGGATCTGCCGATTTGGTCCAAAATTTGGCATCCGTAATATTTTGTCCAAACTTAGTTCAAGTTCGAAGATGGATTATAACGGTCCACTCCTTCCGGTACCTCCCCCACAAAAGTTCGAAAATGTTCAGAAAATTTGGGCGCACGATAACTCTTGAAGGGAGTAGTAAGAAGATTTGGTCCATAATTTGCACATCGTGAAATTTCTGCCAGACTTAGACGAGGTTCCAATATGGACTCAATCGGTAAACTCCTTCGGGTACCTCCCACACAAAATTTCGGATAAGTTCAGTTTAGAGCCTGCTCTCGAATCGCTTTGATTTTTGTTTTAGCAACTTGTATTCATTGTTCCCCATACGACGGTACAAATTTCATCAGGGGCAAGTCCATACTTCCTGAGAAAATAGCCTGAAAGTTGCAAAAAAATCCCTATGACACCGAGTGTAGTGGTTGAAGCGCAAGATAACTCTCGAACGGATCTACCGATTCGGTCCAAAATGTGGCCTTCGTGATATTTTGTGCAACCTTAGTTTAAGTTCGAAGATAAGCCATATCGGTCCACTCCTTCAGGTACCTCCCC
Source organism: Musca autumnalis (assembly GCF_047663935.1). NCBI lineage: Eukaryota > Metazoa > Arthropoda > Insecta > Diptera > Muscidae > Musca > Musca autumnalis. The sequence goes on along the minus strand of NW_027411644.1, from coordinate 300,011,175 downwards.
CACAAAAGTTCAAAAATGTTCGGAAAAATTGTACGCACGATAACTCTTGATGGGAGACACCGATTTGGTCCATACTTTACACATCCCAATATATCTACCAGATATAGGTCAGGTTCGAATATGGACTATATTTGTCCACTCCTTCGTGTACCTATAATTGTTCCACAAACATCCCAGATGGGGCAAGGGAGACTTCTCTCATATCAATGAGTGCACCCCGATTCACATTAGTTCAATGATATGGGACCTACTGTTTATCGCCTAGTCCGAACGGCGTGTCTTAAGACACCACTTGTAGAGAAGTTTTACATGGCTGAAATACTCAGGAAATGTCGCCAACATTACTGAGGGGTATTTTGCCACCGTTAAAAATTATTGATGTTACCTGGCCGGGGAATCGATCACACATTGCACCACCACGGTGGCACACCATTGCACCACGGTGGCACCCCTTCTGGTACCTCCCACACAAATTTTTGAGTAAATTCACTTTAAGACCTGCTCTCGAATCACTTTGACTTTTGTTGAAGCAACTTGCATTCGCAGCCTCAATTACGGCAGTAAAAGGTTTTTCAGGGGCAAGTCCATTCTTCTTGAGAAAACAGCCCGAAAGTTGTAAAAAGCTCCTATGCGCAATATGTAGTGGCTGGAGAGCTCGAACAGAATACTACGTTCTTATATTTCTTCGAATATTAGATGAAATTCGAAGGTGGTGCTTATAGGTCCACTCGTTCCGGTACATCCCCCACAAAAGTTCGAAAATATTCGCTAAAATGGTACGCGCGAAATCCCATAGACGTAGCAACCGATTTGGTGCAAATTTGGATCTCTAAATATTGTCGAAACTAAGTTTATATTCAAATTTGGGCGCTATCTGTCCGATCCTTGGGGTACCACCCACACAAATGTTCAACATTTTTGTGTGGTTAAGGGTCTGTTCGAGGATCCTTCCTGTTTACAGCGATATTATGTTTTTCGTAGGCAAGTATGGTAAAAAATCCCTATCTGTCGATATTCCCGCAAATTTTTGCGCTTTAATCCTATCCATATTTTTGCCGGTTCGTACGTCCCAAATTTTGAAAACCCCCCTAAATACATACGTATTTCAATTCACACAGGCTGAGGGTATATCCCTGTCGGCAAAGCCGACTGATACTTTTTTACTTGTTTTGTTTTTCAAAATAGTCAGGCTTAACCCCATACCGATTTTCGGTATTTTGAAGGTTGTGGCCACCACATCACACTGAAATTTGGCATCTAGTCCTCGTTGGGGTATACAACTTTCCATCTGAAATTTTTCGATATAGGTCCACGTCTTCATATAGCCCTCATAGAACGATACCTTCGGATTTCTAGTATTTTGAAGGTTGTGGCCTCAATATACCTCCAAAATGACTGAAAATTGGTTTTAAGTCTTCCTTTGGGAGTATAAAACTTTCCACCTCAAATTTCTCTGTATAGGTCCATGTCTTCATATAGCCCTCATAGAACGGTACCTCCGGATTTCTGGTATTTTGAAGGTTGTGGCCTCAATATACCCCCAAAATGGCTGAAATCTGGTATTAAGTCTTCCTTGGGAGTATACAATATTCCGCCTGAAATCCTGAAATTTCTTGGTATAGGTCTACGTCTTCATATAGCCCCCATAGAACGGTACCTCCCGATTTCCGGTATTTTGAAGGTTGTGGCCTCAATTTCCCGCCGAAATATCTGAAATATGGTATTAAGTCTCCATAGGGCTAAGAAACTTTCCACCTGAAATTTGTCGGTATAGGTCCACGTCTCAAAATAGCCAACATAGAACAGTACCTCCCGATTTCCGGTATTTTGAAGGCTGTGGCCTCAATATCCCGCCGAAATGGCTGAAATATGGTATTAAGTCTCCTTGGGGGTTAGAAAACTTTCCACCTAAAATTTATCGGTTTAGGTCCAGGCCTTCATATAGCCCCCATAGGACGATCCCTCCAGATTTTTGGTAGTTTGAAGGCTGTGGCTGTGGTTATACATTTCTCTATTTTATTGACTAGTCTAAAAAGAATTTTAAACAGAAAAATTGTACACATAAACATTTTTGTACCTATTATTGAAATATTTGTTGAATGAGAAAATATGTAAAATGCATAAATTTTGCATATGTACATGTTATTTTTTGCATATGCAAAATGTATGCAATTTAATCAGAAGCCCAAAATATGCCCAGTCCCAAAATTTGACATGAATGGGACCAAAAATAGGGGCTGCATAAAATTCCGCTCTCTAATCATGACAATTTTTTTATTTTTGTCGTTAGGCTCATCCACTTAACTAATATTAAATGGCAGGTGCTTACACCTGGGAAGTTTTTGCAGATTCTGAAACTACAATACTCATAGATGAGAAATATTTTATTTTTTCTTGGAAACCGCGAGTCCTATGTAAATGTGCCTAAGGAAAATGTTGTAGCTGTAAAAATTCTTCACAAGATTGACCTTTATGATATTTTCGTAGGTTTTACCGTTTTTGAGATATAGAAGTTCAAATTGAGACAATGCACTGACTGTATCGCCTTCTTATAAAACAATGTCATTACTGCAATTTCCCAAATTAAACTTATATATTTTGAAAATGGTACAACCTAGGAAAAAATAAATCATCTAATCTTGTAGAGAATTTTCACAGCTTCAACATTTTTTTTAGTCCCGTTTTGATATGACTTGCGGTTTCCAAGCAAAATCTTGAAGACTTAAGATAAAAACCTAAAAATTTGAACTGAACCTCTATATCTCAAAAACGGAAAAAACCTACGAAAAAACCTAAAGGTCAGTCTTGTAGAGAATTTTCACAGCTACAACATTTTCTTTAGACTCATTTTGATACGACTTGCGGTTTCCAAGCAAAATCCTGAAATCCTAAAAAAACCCTCTAATTTTGATCGCGATTTATTTAAAAATCCCTCCCGCTATTTTTTCTATTTTTTTATTTTTCTTATCTATGAACATTGCTGTTTCAGAGTCCGCGAAATCTTCCCATGTGTAAGCGGTTTTCATCAGAAGTTAGTTAAGGCGTACTGAGCATGGTATTGTTTTATAAGGAGGCGATACAGTCAGTGCATTGTCTCAACTTGAACTTCTATATCTCAAAAACGGCAAAACCTACGAAGATATCTTAAAGGTCAATCTTGTGGAGAATTTCCACAGCTACAACTTTTTCTTTATGACCATTTACATAGGCCTCGTGGTTTCCAAGCAAAATCGTAAAAACCTAAAGAACCTCTAAAAATTTGAACTTAAATCGCGATTTATTTGAAAATCCCTCCGGCATTTTTTTTTTTTGTTTCTTCATATTTCTCATCTATGAGCATTGTAGTTTTAGAATCTGCAAAAACTTCCCAGGTGTAAGCGCCTTCCATTTAAATTTGGTTAAGGCACACCGCGCTATGCGTTGATTGATAGCCATTAACCAGTCCGTCGATGAGGTCGCCTTGGGATTAAGCCGTCAAGGCAGGTACTCTCGTAAATCATCACCAAGTTTCATGTATTATAGTCACCATGGCTCACAGGAGGCTAAAATATTTTGTCTCCAGATTCGCAATGGCAGCCACCGGTGTGAGTAAGCACGTCTGCTTTGTACTCAGGAGGTCTTCAGTTCAATTCATGACCAGAACATCAAGTTCCTCATCATCCCATATATCTTTAATATTTATTATCACATCATTTCCTCAAATGTTTGACAAACTATAATCATCCAATTAATAAATTGATACCATATTCCATTTTGAACACACAATATGACATATAAAATGTCAATAAACTGCTGCAACTAACTTCTCAAACGACCTTATGCCATATTTAGGGGCAGAGACACCACACACCTACTCATCTTAGGTGACAAATGCCACTGACTTTGCCAAATTTATTACGGATTATTTAGTCCATACAAAGTGAGTAGCTCAAAATCGAAGTATGCGGAATTTTATAGAATTATTTTGTTTTGGTTTTTCTTTTGATTTGAACAACAGATTTTAGCAGTTGTTCGTTGGTTCATTCAATAGTTCATGGCAATAGTTTTGTAGATTTTTTTGTTAATAAAATATTGTTATTTTTTTTTTGGATTTATCAGTCAATGAACGCCAGTGACATTGATTTTTATTTTCACATAAACAAAATAATAGGTGACAAGAAATAAATAATTAATTATTATAATTTATTTTCTGGACAAATAATTTGTGTGACTCAAGGTAAATTTATAGAAGGTTTGTCCCAATTTACATTAGGCGAGTTTACTTGCGGCAATTGTCAGTTTGCTGGAGAGAGAGGTGAGGCATATGGTAACCCTTTGCCTCTCAGCCCCCTCTCTCACCTACAAACTGACAATTGCCGCAAGTAAACTCGCCTAATGTAAATTGGGACTATGTGCATGAATTACAACAACTAACAAATTTACAAAAACAACATTGTTGTTATTGAAAATTAATTGTCAAAGAAAATATTGAATAATGGGGTCGTTCAAAAAAACTTCGCATAAAAAAACATAAATATATTTTGAAAATCCTCTATAATAGAACAAATTTGAATGACAATGTAAATATAAAGCATTCAGATCTGTCGTAGGTCATTTTTATTACTCTTTTAGGAAGAGAAACAGTATTTTACGGTAACAAATTTCGATCTTTCAAATTTCTTGAGTAGACCCTATTATATTTTGAAAATTAAACTTACAAAAAAGTAAGAATACAGCTGATTGTCACTTCTACATTCTATAAATATGCCTTGGTGTGACTTTAAAAAATAATGGGTTAATGTGACAACAATTTTAGAATTTATTATTCCTTAATCTAAATATTTTCCTTAATTTTCAATGCTACATACATATTTAGTTCAGCTAAAGTCCACATTTTGTTGTTTCAAATATATGAAGAACAACAACAAAATTAACTGTGGGTAATAAAATTGATTATAACGAACGGATAAAGCCACTTAACCTCATCAGTTCACTTATTCTCGCATAACAAGAAATAACCACCGATTCTATGTAGATGACCATATCATTAAAAGTGATTAGAAAATTATATAAAATGAGAAATATTCCGCATTCTCTTAAATCTTAATTTATTTTTTTTTTTTCATTGGAACGTTAAAATACATTGAATTTTAATTTCAAAATTACCTTTTATCTGTTTTATAAATTGATAATAATTCCACCAATTTATATTACAAAAAAATACACAAATTACAGGTATTTTCCCTCCTTCCTTTTTCTATACTCAATCTTTGCAACGCCACCATAAATTGCTTAAATGATTTTTTTTATCGTTTCTAGATGTTTGGTTAATTATTTGCATCATTTATTTGAACTTTGATCTAACAACACGCCCATCCATATTTATTAAACAAATCAATTCGAATTCTCTGGACGGAACTTCAATGTTTTGTTTCTAAGAAAATCAAAGTTTAAATATTTGTCTAAATATTAATTATTTAGACAAATTAAACAATGACTTGGCGGAGAAAGTAATTTTAAATACACATTTGATGCATGATTGAATACATTATTGAAGAGATCAGAATGCAATCACTGATTACAAAATCGCAATAAATTCTGACAGTTATCTGTGACTGAGCGGAATTTCATGCGCAGGAATTATGAAATAAAAAAGTTATTTGATAAAAAAAATATTATTTGATTCCTGTTCGGAATTTCTTATCATTAAACGTGGGATTTGGCAAAGGTATGCCCTCAGTCTCAAGGCTAATGAGGGCACATACATTTTGATATGATTTGAAATAAGTCTCATCGAAATAATGGTTTTCGACTTCAAGTATGTTTGGTGGGAATCGGTTTCAGATAATTTAAAGTCGTTTTCGTCCTGTACGTCTGTCTGTCTGCCTGGTCCCGATATCTCTCGGACGGATCAACTGATTTGGGTTGGGCAAATATCAGTCACTAATTTCGGTAGTTACCGTGGCCACCAGCCATTTTAGTCGAACACCGTTTAGTTTGGAAGCTTTTGGGCCAGTGTCGCAGGATATATGGATTTAGTCCATATTTACATTCGGCAATTTTCCTTGCGGCAATTGTCAGTTTGTCTGTGAGAGAGGGTGTTGAGAGGCAAAGGGTTACCATATACCTCACCTCTCTCTCCATCAAACTGACAATTGCCGCAAGGAAAATTGCCTAATATAAATATGGACTTACCGCCGAAAAAACTGTAGCGTTGTAATAGGGATGGCGAGCACTACTAGTTGTACAAATTTCAAAACTATGCCAGAAGTGATCTTAACTGCACTCTTTCGTAAAATTTTAAACTTTTGGAAATGTATCCGAAGGACTGGACCGATATAGTCCACATTCGAACAATTTGCAATGTGTGAATCAAATCGGAAGTGGAACGATAATAATATAATTGTTCCACAAACATCCCAGACGGGACAAGGGAGACTTCACTCATATCAATGAGTGCACCCTGATTCATAATAGCTCCGAACGGCGTGCCTTATGACACCACTTTGTAGAGAAGTTTTACATGGCTGAAATACTCAGGAAATGTCGCCAACATTACTGAGGGGTATTTTGCCACCGTTGAAAATTGTTTGATGTTGCCAGACTGGGGAATCGAACCCACGGCCTTCAGCGTGCAAGGCGGGTGTACATACCATTGCACCTCGGTGGCACCCTATCTAGCATAAATACTCATTACAAAATCCCTTACTAACCCATTATTTTAATCGGGGCATGTCGTGGGTTTTTTGCGGTTAGTTTTTGGCCACTAAAATAAGTAGTTCTGATTTTTAGTAACTACTTATTTTAGTAGCCCAAAATATCCATCGCGCTATAGTGGTGCAATGGTATGAACACCCGCCTTGAACGCTAAAGGTGGGGGGTTCAATTCCCAGGCCAGGCAACATCAAATTTTCAACGGTGGCAAAATACCCCTCAGTGATGTTGGCGACATTTCCTGAGTATTTAAGCTTTTTAAAACTTCTCTACAAGTGATGTCTTAGGACACGCCATTCGGACTCGGTAATAAACAGTAGGTCCCATATCATTGAGCTAATATGAATCGGGGTGCACTCATTGATATGAGAGAAGTCTCCCTTGTCCCATCTGGGATGTTTGTGGAACAATTATATAAAATATCTTACTACTTACTTACTTACTACGGGCAAAAATGTCCGTCCTAGGATATTTGGTATTGAAAATGGGCTATATCCGTCAACGTTTTGATGTAGCCCCCATAGAACAGTACCACGCGATTTTCGGTATTTTGAAAATTTTGACCTCAATATCGCCCCGAAATGGCTGAAATTTGGTATTTAGTCTTCGTTGGGGGTATACAACTTTCCACCCGAATTTTGTCGATAGGTCCACGTTTTGACATAGCCCCCATAGAACGGTAGCTCCCGATTTTCGGTATTTTGAAGGTTGTGACCACAATATACTACTGAAATGGCTAAACTTTGGTCTTTAGTCTTCTTTAGGGGTATAAAACTCTCCACCTTAAATTTGTAGGTCTAGGTCTACGTCTTCATATAGCCCCCATAGAACGGTACCTTCCGATTTTCTGTATTTTGAAGGTATTAGCCTCAATATCCCACCGAAATAGCTGAAATTTGGAATTTAGTCTTCTTTACGCGTATAAAACTTTTCACCTGAAATTTGTAGGTCTAGGTCCACGTCTTCATATAGCCCCCATAGAACGGTTCCTCCCGATTTTCGGTATTTTGAAGGTTGTGACCTCAATATACTACTAAAATGGCTGAATTTTTGGTATTTAGTCTTCGTTGGCGGTATAAAACTTTCCACGAGAAATTTGTCTAAAATTTACCTCCCGATTTTGGGCATTTTCAGGGTTATAGCTTTAATATACCACTGGCTGGAATTTCGTATTCAGACTTCCTTGGGGTATAAAACTTTCCAGCAAAAATTTGTCGGATACATAGATCAACGTCTTAATATAGCCCCCGCAGAGCGGTACTCCCCTATTTTCTGTATTTTGAAGGTTGTTTTAGTCTCAATATCCCACCGAAATGGCTGAAATTTTGTATTTAGTCTCCGTTGGGGCTATAAAACTTTCCAGCTCAACTTTGTCGGTTCAGGTCAAAGTCTTCACAGATTGGTAGCTCCCAATTTTCGGTATTTTGAAGGTTATGACCTCAGTATCCTCAGAAATGGCTGAAATTTGGTATTTAGTCTTCGTTGGGGATACAAAACTTTCCATCTGAAATTAGTCGGTATAGGTCCACATCTTCATATAGTCCCCATAGAACGGTACCTTCCGATTTTCGATATTTTGAAGGTTGTGGGCCACCGAAACGGCTGAAATTTGGTGTTTAGTCTTCGTTGGGTGTATACAACTTTCCACCAGAAATTTGTTGGTATAGGTCTTTATATAACTCCCCCTAAAACGCCAACACGGATTTTCGATATTTTTGAAAGGTACAAAACATCATTTGCAAAAAAATCAGACATCATAAGTCTACATTTTGTTAAAGGTCCCATTGTAATTGTTAATATTTACTTCAATGCGGGGTATAAAAGGGAGGGTATAAAAAGTTCGGCCCGGCCGAACTTAACGCCATTCTTACTTGTTTATTTTAGTTTTTGCTCAACCTTTGTTGATGTAATAAATTCTGGTCAAACACTAGATGCCGGTTTATATGATTTTTTTTCGTTTTTATTTTGCCCTAAAAAGTGTTTACTTACAGTTAGTCAACTTAATTATTGCAAAACCAAAATTATTACAAAATGTTAAATAAAACATCATTTTATTGGTATAAATAAATATCATTATTAATATTTTTGTTAACAATGCAATCCTTACACATGTTTATTAATATAATAAAATAAAAAGTAGCTAAATTTCACTAAACATTTTCTTAAAATTAACAAAAATGAGTACAACTCATTATTTGCACTGTCAACTAAAGAATTGCAAAATTCACAACTTTTCAGTCTTTCACGTTATTTTTCGAAAAATTGGTTCTAATATTTCGTATACCCACATTTGGCACCAAAAACAGCTTGCAAACGCATCTGAATTTAATAAATAAGTTTCGGAATGTCATAGTCCAATGGTATTTTTTAGTCATTCTTCTTTATTGCATTTTATTTAGTCTCCCAGGTTAGTGGTCCACTTACTCCCGACTTTTTCCTTCAGGTGTACTTATGAATTTTCGATGGGGTTTATATCTAGACACTGGAACGGGGTGTAAATGACTTTGGTACAGCTGTATAACAACCAAGTCTTACATAAATTAGATTTATTCTTAGGGTCGTTGTCTTGGTAGTACTTATATTGCAATTTGTTTGAATTTTCAGGGTCAACAGGCCCAAATTTCTTGACGTTTTTGGTTAAATCTTTTCTTAAAACATCTAAATAAACCTCCTATGTCAATGTTTCTTCCAAAATCAGGATTTTACCAACGTCACTGCTTGGTATAAAACCCCATACCATAACTAACAGTTTTCCGAACTTTACGGTATGTATTACATTTTTGTTTTCCATGGCTTTCAGGGGTTTTCCCAATACTTTTAGAGGTCCATTGTGATAGTACAACATAATTTTAGTCTCATCAGAAAATATAACGCCATCCCAACACTAAAGATGGCGTGAAAAGTTGTCTATAACAAGTCTGAATAGTTTCTATATATTGTGCTGTGGGAGGGCAATGGTTTTTACCTAGTCGCTCGAGATGAGTGCTTGTTATTATGTAGCACTTTTCCATGTAACACACTTACTCCAAAATCATTTTTAATTAGAAAAAGGTATTTTCTGGTGCTGCTTTGGGCTATTTCGTTAATTTCTTTAATCGTTCTACAGTCGCGGTTGCTATTTTGGACCTGCCATGTAACGCCCTCAGTTTGAGCCTGGCTTCTTTCTCGGTTCGGTATATGATGTTGTATACACTTCTCAGCTTACGAGAGGTGATTTTAGGGATTTCTCTTTCGGATTTACCATTATTATAATTGGAATAGACCAAATGTAGCATATTTTCCGAAACCGTTTACCTGACTTTCCCTTTTTCTGAGTATACCGTCTATATTACACACACAAAAATTAATTTATGATCAAAAATTATGGATCTATATGTCCACATACCATAAAGGTCTTAAAAATCCTTAAATGCAAAAAATCGCGGGGAAACCCCACGATTTTATTGCACATTAATTCATTTTGCAAATATTTAGTTGACACCACAAATACCAGGTACCTATCCTTTTTGCCCATTGTTTTTGTTATTTCCAACCGATTTCTGGATTTATTGGCTTGATGTTGTCATTAACAGGTAAATCAACAGATATTTACAAAAAGCCCAACATTATTGAAAGAATTTCTTGTAGTAATTCATAAATAAACATCTACATTTTTAAAAATTCATCGTTTGCAATAATATAGTTGACTAACTGTATTTTTATTTTATTAATTTTATTGTGCCCTTACATGTTTTTCTATTTATATTTATTGAATTATTCTATTTTCTTCTGATTACATTTGGTTATTTTAATTTAGTTATTTTAAATTTATTTATTTTCTTGTTTCCTTACAAGTTTTTTATTTATATTTATTAAATTATTCTATTTTCTTTTCATTACAAACCGTTTTAATTCATTCTAACCTCAAAAACAAACACCTTTGGTTAGTCGTAACAAAATTCTAAACAAACATCATACGCCCTCTTGTACTGTTCTAGAGGTATAAAAACATTCAATTAAGCAAACAAAAACAACAGCAATCATTTACAATAACAATATAAACAACAACAAACAAATTCACATAAGGCATTGAATCTCATAACAACAACCACGGTTGGACATAACAAATGAGCATGTATTGATTAATTAGAGGATAGAGAGAGAGAACCGGAAAGAGGCACTTGATGTTGATCATTTTTATAATGAGTGAATGAGTTTTTGTGTGTTTGGAGAGTTGTTAGTGAATCCTACTCTGAGTGAATTATAATTTGAGTGTTATACAAACTGTTATAATGTTGTTAAACCAAATGGAAACAAAAATCTCCAAATCACTCACATTTTTAGGGAGAGTAAATGAGTATAAAAGAGTATAACACAATCAATGGCTAAACATTTGGAACCACCGTTATATGTGTGTGCGAAAAACAGCCGTTTTTTAAACGGTTGAAAGCACAACAAAAGATGCTCAATAATCAACTAACTTCTAAATAAAATATGAATATTCTAGACCAGAATTTAATGGATTTTAAAACTTTTAAATGAAATTTATGAACAATTAAAATAATTAAAAAAAAAAAATTTTATATTCAGTTAAGCCTGGGGCTCAATTCTGTTTCTATGAAAATGTGAACTGAAAACTTTTATAAAGGAAAAAACTGTCAATGAAAAAAAATATAAAGGAAATATTTTTCATTTCAAATTTTCATGGAACAAGAATCCAGCCCCTGCAGTAGCAATAAAAGTTTTATTTTATGGGAATTTTTTCTTATACATTTCTCTCGCGAAAAAGCTATTTTTCAGTTTGTGTGTTCTTCAACTAACAAAGTAAACAACACGCACTACTTTAAAACAAATCACTAATAATTCCCACAATCAATTAATAGTTGTTTATTGTTGTTTACAATTTAATAAAAGTTCGTGCAACCGCAATAGCCATATTTCCATATTTCAATATGCAACAACTTGTGCGGTGGTACATCACCTCGGCATCTTTGGTGATGATTAATAAAATAAAATTTATTAATAAGAAAACAAAAACTGCAATTCATTGATAAAACCAGGAAATTAAAAGCTGAGTGACATAAAGTGTTGACAATAAGTAGTAGGCAATGGCTGAAGGGGATTTGGGGATAAACCGGGGTATTATATAAAAAAACTGGGAGAATAAAATATTTTATTAGGAATTAGTTATGGGGGATAAACATTTTGAAATATGGAAATAATAACCATCTTCCCCACCACCCTCGCCCATGAGAGTATAAAAATAATAAGAGGAGTGGTGGAACTAAATGTACTACTTCTCAACCAAAAATACTCATTACAAAACCTCTTACTAACCCCTTATTTTAACAAGGGCATGTCACGTGAGCTCCCTGGCTATGTTTTGCCACTAAAATAAGTAGTTGAATTAGGTGGCTACTAAAAGTTATGACTACGTATTTAACTATTTATTCTAGTGGCCAAAAAATAAACACTTATTTCCTGACATGCCCTGTGGGTCCTAATTATTTCAATAAACACAGTCTATCCAAAAAAATTATCCTTCTTATATTGCAAGAATACCACTTGGGTGGGTTTTTTGGAACATTCGGGCCATTGTCGAGAGAAGTATGGCGAATAAATGTACGGCATTGTAACAAAGACTACACAAAAACTTTAAGGCGGGAGTTGTATGAAGCAGTGGGTCTAAATATTGCCACATTTTGGATCCCATATCTCCCCACTAGCCACTATGAAAATTTCAAAATGATTCGAAAAGTGATGGTAAACCGCAATTTTACGAAGTCCGATCATTTTTCTATATTTTTATACCCTCAGCATTTATGCTAACGAGGGTATATACACTTTTATACGGGCAAAATGTGCCTCATCGATTTGGAGTTGATTTAGCCGTCTGTCAGTCTGGCTGGCTGGCTGGAGCGCACGATAAATCTCGAACGGATCAACCGATAGGGTCCAAAATTTGGCTTTCGTAATATTTTGTCCAAACTTAGTTTAAGTTCGAAGATCGGTTATATCGGTCCATTCCTTCCGGTACCTCCCCACAAAAGTTCTCAAATGATCGGAAAATTTGTGCGCACGATAACTCTTGAAGGAAGTAACCGATTTGATCCATACTTTGCACATCCTGAAATTTCTACGAGACTTAGATGAGGTTCCAATTTGGACACAATCGGTCCACTGCTTCGGGTACCTCTCACACAAAATTTCGGAAAAGTTCAGTTTAGCACCTGTTCACGAATCGCTTTGATTTTTGTTGTAGCAGCTTGTATTTACTGCCCCCATATAATGGTATAAGTTTCATGAGAAAATATCCTGAAACGTAAAAAAAGACCTATGACACTATGTGCAGTGGTTGGAGCGCAAGATAGCTCGGATCTGCCGATTCGGTCCACAATTTGGTCTTCGTAATATTTTGAGCAAACTTAGCTTAAGTTCGAAGATAAGCCGTATCGGTCCACTCCTTCAGGTACGTCCTCCACAAAAGTTCAAAAATGTTCGGAAAAATTGTGCACACGATAACTCTGGATCCATACTTTGCACATCGTGAGGTTAGATGAGGTTCCAATTTGAACTCAATCGGTCCACTCCTTCGGGTACCTCCCATACATAATTTCGGAATATTTCTTCGAATATTAGACGAAATTCGAAGGTGGTGCTTATAGGTCCACTCCTTCCGGACGGACAAGGCGGACGTGCTTACCACTGCACCACAGTGGCTCCCAACCAGGAGTATCTTCGATACAAATTTCAAAGCAATCCTTGAGAAGGCATTTAACTGCAATTAAGCGGACATTTTGAACTTTTGGAGAGGAGTGTCTGAAGGAACATCTATTTTAGTTGGCCACCGACGATTTTTTTAGATTTCTTGTGTCATAATATCAATGTACAATTAAATGGAAGGTGCTTCCACCTGGGAAGTTTTTGCGGATTCTGAAACTACAATGTTCATAGATGAGAAAAATCAAAAAACAAAAAAATCGCCGGAGCGCTTTTTAAATAAATCGCGATTCAAGTTGACATTTTTAGGGGTTGTTAAGGTTTTCACGATTTTGCTTGGAAACCGCAAGTCCTATCAAAATGGGAATAAAGAAAATGTTGTAGCTATCAAAATTCTCTACAAGATTGAAATTAATGATATTTTCGTAGGTTTTACAACTTTTGAGATATAGAAGTTGAAACTGGGACAATTCAAATTCAATTCAATTCTGTATCGTCTCCTTATAAAACAATGCCATGACTGCAATTTCCCAACTTAAACTTATACAGTATTTTTTGCTTACCTGCACAATCAAAAATTGCACGACTTCTTGTGCAGCAATCCCTAAAATGCAGGAAGCTTAAATTCGCTTACCTGCCCAACAAGGCCGATATCTTCAATATTACTTACGTGCATATGATGTGCAGCTATAAGCAATGTTGAAATAATAAAGTGAGAGACATTTCAAGTTCGGGAAAGAAAACGTTACAATTTTGTACAATTCATTATCTTTTCTTGTGTTGTATTTGTTTTGCACACTTCTTATCAGTACAAAATCAGAGTTGTTGAATTTCATCCTTGTTTTGAGTTCGCAAAAAATTTAAAATTTTTTCTTGTGCAGATATATGTAAATTTTACAACCAAATTGAAGTAAAATCACCAAAATTTTGATGCAGCTATGCCGAAAATGCAGCTATTGAATGTGCACTAAAACATAATATCTTGAACGGAATCTAGAGAATAGTTGCCTATAAACAGATTTTTGGTCAGGTAACGCCAAAATGCAGCTATGAATAATGCAGGTAACCAGAAATTACTGTATATCTAAAAAAAAAGGTACAACCTAGGAAAAATTACATAAGCCAGTTTTGTAGAGAGTTTTCACAGCTATAAGATTTTCTCAGGTCCCATGCCGATAAGACTTTCCGTATTCCAGTAAAATCGCGAAACCCTAACAAAAAAACCTAAAAATGTAAACTGAGCTTCTTTATCTCAAAAATGGTACAGCCTGAGAACAAATCATAAACGTCAGTCCTGTAGAGAATTTTCACAGCTACAACATTTTCTTTAGCTCCATTTGGGTTGGACTTGCGGTTTCCAAGCAAAATCGTGAAATAATAAGTTTGAGAGAAATATTACGATGTGCAAAGGTTGGGAGGTCTACCACAGCATTGAGAAGGTCTCGGTTCAATCTGACGGACCTGACCAGAACATCGGCGGTAAGCTGGCTTAAATTTCCTGAGTATTTTAGGCATGAAAACCTTCTCTACAAGTGGTCATTCCATTCGATAGTTATAGTGTTAACCAGCCATATTAGTTGGTCACCCTAGGATTTTTTGAGATATTGTACCATGGACCTGCGCACAAATAACAGGAGCACAAAGGCTATGTTCGATCAACTTTTCAAAACGAGCTTAGATCGTAAATTGTACATAAGCCAAAATATTCACCTTTGTGAGGTGGGTCCCCGGAGGTGTTGCCGGATATATAGATATTCGAGCTTAGATCGTAAATTGTACATAAGCCAAAATATTCACCTAAGGAGGGAGGTCCCCGGAGGCGTTGTCGGATATATAGATCTTCTTGGAACTTGATGTGTATCTAAATCGAATAATCACTTCGTAACATACCGTGCTCATCAGTCAGTTTTTTTTTTGCCGGCAGGGTTTTTAAGAGCTTTTGGAGCCTCAGGAAGTATGTGCCATCGTAATAGGAACCGCAAGGACAAGCTGGACCAAAAACACCCTATTTTTGGATATAGATCTTCTTGAAACTTGATGTGTATCCAAATCGGATAGTCAATTCGTAACGTAAGAGCTTTTGGGCTCTCAGGAAGTACGGACTTATCCTCGAAATAAAATTATGCCATCCTAATAGGGACAGCAAAGACAAGCTGCCCCAAAATAATCACAACGAATTGACATGTCCCTATATTGCACTTAATTTTTGTTGTGGATGTATTCGATGGTGTGAAATAATATAATCAATAATCGAACCTGATATTACTTGACCAGTAATCGCGCGCACAATTTAAGCTCAACATTAACTTAACTTTTGTTGAGGAGATACCCAAAGGAGTGGGCTCAGATCAATGAACGGAAAGAAACAAAACGATTCCCGTACACGTAGAGAAAAAAATATGATTGATCCAACAATATTCGAAGAGCAAAATATGTATTGTAAAGATATTGTTATGTTCCAAATGTAGTATTGTGATTCCAACAATTGGGTTTTGTTAAATCCAAAAATAGTTTTTGTCAACTGGACAATAGTTCTCTCTTTTCTTCGACAATTTTTTCTCTTCTCTCGCTATTCGATGCCGTGTTGAAAAAAACAATTATGGTGAGTTTTGTTTGTATGAGATGATGCCTTTATCTTTGTTTTTGTGGGTATGTATACCAACAATGAGACTCTTGTCTTTATTTGTTTCATTCTTCTATCTTCATTGTGCTTTGAGGTTTGGTGTTATACCGGAGTTTGTTATGGTGTTTAATTATTCCTTATGTTGTGGTGGGTGCTTGTGGCTTTTTGTTTGTCTTTGTTGTCAGCCAATGCAGCAAACCATGTATTGTGTTCATCAATGATTGCATTATTATACGCGACATTTATATTCAAGTTATGTGAAAAGTTTATATGAGAAGTATATACACTCAAATCAAAAATTTCTGGGCTGGTTTTCTGGGTTGACAATACTTTTTGTAAACAAAATTAGATTATGATAGTTCCTACAATCGGTATTGTTAACGATTTTTACAATATTGCGGAAATTCGAAAGTTGTTTTTGTTTTCTATGTTTGGAACAAAAGATGGTATTTTTGGATTTGGATTACAATGTTTGAACAAAACAAATACATTTTTGGAACCAAAACAAATATTTTTGTTCCAACAAAAGCGGTAAATATTTTTTTCTCTGCGTGTACCAATCACATAAAGCCACAAACTTTTCAGCTTCTCTGAATCGTTTCATTTTCACAACCAAAACAAAACCACAAACTTTTCAATGTAAAAAGATGGAAACCGTACGATTGCTGAAATGTAACTTCGGCTATGCTTTGCCGAGTTGTTTCATTCACCATCCAAAAGAATTTTTGGCAAACATTTACTGTGCAAAATGATCAACGACACACTCATACACATACATTTGATTGCTTAACAACCCTCCTATCGCTAACATCAACATACTGATAGATAGATAAACATCGTGTGCGTTGATTCATTGCTAAAAGAAAAAAGATGATCGGTGGTGAGAGTAACGTTCAAACTCACCACAATTGAGATTGTGTGTGTTCACACAGACACGGCTCGCGAGCCCAGTAGTGATTAACACTGGACTATGGGCTGGGGGTATAATTAAGTCCACATATTGGAAGGAGAGAGAGCGTGGTGTGACCCTGTTTTTCATTGGTGTCCAAAATAAATGAGAGAGAATAGAGAATTGATGGGAGAGTAATGTCCCTTTGTTAAACAAGGGCTGTCATAGCTCTCATTTGAATTCGTTATTCTCTGTCGTTACGACAACGTGCAGGCGTTGACATTAATGCTGTTTTTCTTATTTCGGAAAAATGTACCTTAAAATTTAAAAATCCCAAAAAGTGCTATAAAAAATTAAAAAATTTTTTCTTTTTATTTTCTTTGGTAATAATTAAAAAAGTTTTTTTTTTAATTAAAACAAATTTAATTTTGACCTGGTTTTGGAATTTTCATTTTAAAAAAATATAAATTTTGTTAATATTTTTTTAACTTGTTGTTGGTATTTTTTTATTTTAACATTTTAACAATGTTTTTGTTTTTTTTTTTTTCATAAAAATATTTAACAATTTATTTTATTTTTGGTAACATTTTTTAAATCGAGTTTTGAGAATTGTTTCCACATTTTTTAGGTATATAGCAAAGCCTCCAAAATAGCTCCAAGTTTTGTCGTAGCTTCTTACAACCACAGCAAAAATACTCATTATAAAACCCCCCACTAACCCATTATTTTAACAAGGGCATGTCGCTCGAAATGGTAGTTCATACACGTGTACTATATATTTCATTGATTTTAATTGATTTCAGACTTGTTCCAAAGCAATTTTATTTAATTTAAGGCCAATATTAATTAAGATATTTTTGTTTACTATAAAATTCCTCAATTCCCAAAGTCCGATAAAAAATGAATTTTAAACCTGTTTTAATTATTCTTTTTATGGAAAACATTTTTTCCAATATTAATTTCAATTACTACTTAATTGTTTTACTCTGTCCTGTTATCTAAAATAGTGTAGCGGGATTAGCTATGGCTTGACAGATTATTTATATGCTTAAAATTAATCTTATGCATAACAGTTAATGAAATTAAAAATCGAAAACAAATGACACAGATACGAGGGTTGTTATTCATACATAAGTAAATTACGAAATATTGAATTGATCGCCAAGAACCCACGTTTTGATGCAGTGTTCATGTGAGGGCAGAGGCAGGAGAAAAACCAAACAATGAAAGGCAAAACAAACTACCATTGATAAACTCTCTATCTCTTTTTCACTTTCTCTACATTGCGAAACTACTCGATCCACTCCTTCGTGTACATCCCCCACAAAACTTTAAAATGTACCGCAAAAATGGTGTGCACGATAAATCTCGAATAGAGTAACTGTTTGGGCGCAAACTTTTCACATATTAATAGGTCTGTCTGGTTACCCTAAAATGTGTAACAACTTGTACCAATTGTTGCTGGAAGTCGTCTGTTAAAACAAAAAAAAACAGCAAAGGAGAGCGATTCGAGACATTTTGGCAGTTCTTTCACTGAGAGTTTGCAAATTCTTGCAGGACAAATTTCTTCGAGCAAGCACTAGCAATTCTTCTTCTTCCTGAAAACAGTCAATCATCTGTTTTTAGTTTTTTGTTGATTTATGTTTGTGAAAATTAAAAAAAAAAATATTGTGGAAAAGCATAGTCTAATTGTATTGTTTTATGGAGAACAAATTTGTAAAGTGGAAAAATACTTTTTTGTTTCATTTTCTTTTTTATTTTTAATAAAATACAACGTGTTTGCCTATTTTATTGGCGGACAAATTGTTCTGTTTTGGCAAGCCAGCTGATTGCTTGCTGGTTTTTGCTGGGAAGGTGTTTGTTTACTTTTTACAATTTTCTAGCAAAAGAGAATAAGAACCCCTTACTCTCTGAGAAAGTAACCAGACAGACTTAATACTTCTTCTAGACATAGATTGGTTCCAATATGGACTTATCGATCGACACTTTCGGCTACCATCCACAAGAAATTTCACAAATTTTCGTCAAAAAGCTGTTTAAGAACATGTCTCGAATCTTTTTGCAGCCCTTCATAAAATTCAAAATTTTTGCCTTAAGGTTGTTAGAGGATTGTTTGTAGGTAGGTAGTCTATATGGTTTTATCGTTCCACCCCATTGTCCCCTTGCATTTATAAATGTTGTAATTAAACAATTAAATCACATTAAATCGCAATTGAACACGCTGCCTTATGCTACCGGCTTTTGTTTTTTTTTAATTCATTGAGGAAATCTAAACACATTTGTTATTGTAATGAACAAATTACTTGAGTGATTTGTCGTTGTTGTTGTGGAGAGGTGAAGTTATTAACTAACCATATTCTTATCATTATTATTATTTTTTCCAATACTTTTTTGTTGTATTTATAAATGCTAGAATCTAATTTATTTGAATTCTAACAAATCAATTTATTATTTCATAAACAATTTGTTATTTATTATTTTGTTGTGTGTTTCTTCCATTACAGAATTTACTTACCTCAATCTATGATGGCTGGCGGGATCTTATGGACAACAAATCCGATCCAAGAACGAGAGATTGGTTTTTGATGAGTTCACCATTTCCCACAATTGCCATTAGTATAACATATGCATATATAGTTAAGGTGAGTTAAAATTAAAAATAAAACTTTTACGAATGTATATGAAAATTTAATTGAAATTAAAAAAATTATATAAAAAATAAAAACAAAAATTATATAAAAATCGAATAAAAATTCAATTTTTGTTGAATTTTTAATAGAAATTTTCAGTAAATATTTTTATTTTATATTTATTATATTATTTATATATAACAAATGTTTTTATTTATTTTCTAAAGTCAATGCCTGATCGAAATGTTAGATCAATAGAAATAGTAAAATAAAAACAAAAAACATTTGTTTTTAATTTTTAATATGACCTTAAGCCAAACCAAAATCCAGAGAAAATTTCGAAAACCGCTTTTTATTATTGTGTTCAACATCATAGCAAATTGTCCATAGATCTTTCAATATAAATTCCAAACCAACAACTCCCTATCCACTTACATATGTTTGTAAGATTCTTATCCATTAACAATCACTGAAACTAAACACCACCACCACTACCAAACATTTCTCTTTCGTGGAAAAAACCTGCAATATATTTCAAGGTTATCATCATCAAATTACGAAAGGATTCATTCACCAGGAAATAGTTAAGAACAAAGATTGTAAATGACAAGAACTAGTTTTGGTAAAAGATTCATTTGCCACAAGGCAAGGGCCGGTCGGTCGGCCATTACTTTTTGTGGTCAATTTGCAATAAAACCATAGCCATAGCAAAGCAATATTGAGGAGCATCGTCCAACAATAATGCAACAGACAGATTGAATCACCCAAACAACAACAACATCAATATTATACCTTGATAACATCACATGGCTACTTAAAATCGAAAAACAAAAAACTATGTAGTCTGGCTAGTCAGAGTGATTTTGCCATAACTCAAAGGAGCACTTTGATTTGCTTTAGGACAAGAATAGTTCTAGAAACAATAATACATTTAGTTTGCCTTCTGGTTCTGGATGTTAATGAACTGAATATCGTCGCATTTAAGGGGATTCCTATTAAAATACAGAATGAAAATAATAACAATAAGATAAGTTAGTAATAGCGAAACCGGTTGATTTCTCATTTACATACATATAAGAATTGCGTTGCGGCATCTTGGAATGATACTAGTCAAAAGGAAGGAAGATTCTTAAGCTAATCGAAGCCTACCTCAATTTATAAACAGAAAAAAAAAATACAAAATATCAATGAATTTTTCAATATCTAGGCAAAATTTCATTGAAATACACGGTGCTCTTGAATCAAATTTAAATGGAAGGTGCTTACACCTGGGAAGTTTTTGCGGATTCTGAAACTACAATGTTCATAGATGAGAAAAATCAAAAAACAAAAAAAAATCGCCGGAGCGCTTTTTAAATAAATCGCGATTCAAGTTGACATTTTTAGGGGTTGTTTAGTTTTTTGCGATTTTGCTTTTAAACCGCAAGTCCTATCAAAATGGGAATAAAGAAAATGTTGTAGCTATCAAAATTCTCTACAAGATTGACTTTAATGATATTTTCGTAGGTTTTGCCATTTTTGAGATATAGAAGTTGAAATTGGAACAATTCAAATTCAATCCAATTCTGTATCGTCTCCTTATAAAACAATGACTGCAATTTCCCAACTTAAACTTATATATCTAAAAAAATGGAACAACCTAGAAAAAATTAAATAAGGCAGTCTTTTAGAGAATTTTCACAACTATAAGATTTTCTCAGGTCCCATGCCGATAAGACTTGCCGTATTCAAGCAAAATCGCGAAACCCTAACAAAACAAGTAAAAAAGTATCAGTCGGCTTTGCCGACCGATATATACCCTCAGCCAATGTGAAGCGAAACTTTCACCTCCGGACAGATCGAATGTATTTAAGGTATCTTCAGAATTCTGTGGCCCTTTTTGGACAGTTGAACTTGCGTCAAAAATGTAGAGTAGGAATTGTCTGCACTAAGACACAAATGTTGAACTTTTGTGGGGCAGGTACCCTTAGGGAGGACCGATATGGGCCATTTGAGAAGTTTAACCTAAATTTTGATAAAATATTAGAAGATCCAAAGTTTGGACCAAATTGGTTGCCCCATCCAAGTGATATCGTCCTAGCATTTTAGTGAAATTTTTTAAATATTGGGAGAAGTATCGAAAGTTGTGGACCAGTATTGCCCATGAAACTAAGTTTGGATATAATATGACGAAGACCAAATGTTGGACCAAATCGGTTGAACAGTTCGAGAGTTATTGTTCTCCCCGACCGCCACATATGGTGACATAGGGGTTTTTTACACCTTTCGGGTTGTTTTTCCAAGAAATATGGACTTGCACCTGAAAAAGCTGTTACCGTCGTAATGGAGGTAGCGAATGGAAATTGCTTCAACAAAAATCAAAGTGATTCGAGAGCAGGTCTTAAAGTGAACTTAGTGAGTGAGTGAGTGAGTGACATATCATCGACCAGACGAAACCGCTGAAGCTAGAAAGCTGAAATTTTGACTGTAGGTTGCTGTCGGTGTGTAGGGGTGAGATAAGGCTGTGTTTTTAGGAAATTCGACCTAGAAGGGTACGAAAAGTACTAAAAGTTACTAAATATGGCAAACGGAAAGAGCTAGAATTCTGAAATATGGAATGAGGATAACTGATGAAGAGTTAGAAAGATGTACCTTTGGGTTTTTTGGAAATTCGAACCAGAAGGGTACGAAAAGTACTAAAAGGTACTAAATATGGTACCCATTGTATTAGGCAAACGGAAAGAGCTAGAATTCTGAAATTTGGAATGATGGTCACTGGTGGAGAGCTAGAAAGATGTACCAAAGTGTTTTTGGAAGTTCGACCTATAAGTACTAAAAGTTACTAAATTTAGTACCAATTGTATATTTTCAACGGCGTACAGAAATAAGGCCCCAGGAAATAACACCCCAAATTGAAAATGAAAATAGGCCCCAAACAGGTATATGAAAAACAACAACAAAACTTTTGGGGTCTAATTTCGTCTTTTTGGGACTTTTTTTCATTCAACTGTTGGGGCCAAATTGTCTTCACAACAAGTAAATCGAACATTTGAAAATCAAATTGGGGTCTAAATAATATTGGGGCCTAATTGAATTTTTCATTAGGGCTTTTTTGCACATGTTTGGGGCCTAAATATATTTTAGTGTTTAACAAAAACAAGAAATTGGGGTGCATTTTCTAAAATTTTTATTAAGATATGATCAAAAATGGGGTGCATTTTCAAAAACTTTATTAAGAAAAAAGCGAAAAAATTAAAGGACTCAAAATAACAATAATTTTTAGTAATAATAAGCAAAAGTAAACACTTATTTCATAGAATTCAAAAAATTATATGATAAGTAATAATAATTGGTAATAATTATTACTAATGTTGCAGATTTTGACAGTTGTGTAAAGGAAAAGCTGCTGAAAAAATGTTTCAGCAACATTAAGAAAGTAAAAAGATACACCTATTAACAATGTTTAATTTATATACCTCATCTTCCATTGGGAGCATATTTGTGCATATAGCGTTTTCTTCAAACACCATCCTATTTAAAAATGCTAAGGCATTTATTTTTCCTTTTTTACAGAGAAAGGAAGGAAAATATATTTGAAAAAATCGCGCGAATTTTTAAATATATTTTTCTTCAGCTACTCTCCTAATTCTGTTTGACTTGACTTGGAGAGAAAAAAGATACTAAAAAAATCGCGCGATTTTTTAATATATTTTTTCTCTCCATTTCTTTCTAATTCTGTTTGACTTGATTTGGAGAGAAAAAATATATTTAAAAAATCGCGCGATTTTTTAGATATATTTTTTCTCTCCAAATCAAGTCAAAAAGAATTAGAAAGAAATGGAGAGTAGCTGAAGAAAAATATATTTAAAAAATCAAACAGATTTAGAAAAAAAGGGAGAGTAGCTGAAGAAAAATATATTTAAAAAATCGCGCGATTTTTTTAAATATATTTTTCTTCAGCTACTCTCCCTTTTTTTCTAAATCTGTTTGAATGGATTTGGAATGAAAAAATATATTAAAAATTTTTTTTTTTAAATATTTTTTCTCTCCAAATCAAGTCAAGCAGAATTAGGAGAGTAGCTGAAGAAAAATATATATTTAAAAAATCGCGCGATTTTTAAATGTATTTTTCTTTAGCAACTCTCCTTTTTTTTCTAAATCTGTTTGATTTTTTAAATTTTTCTTCAGCTACTCTCCACTTTCTCTAATTCTGTTTGATTTTTTTAATTATTTTTTTAAAATATTTTTCTTCAGCTACTTTCCATTTCTTTCTAATTCTGTTTGACTTGATTTGGAGATATGGAGTAGTTAAAGTCTGTCTCGGGTTTGTTTGGTTTTGGTCAGACCGAAATGTGTCCACACCTTTTCGAGCATGAATGCTTCAACTATTTGATGGGGAGTTTTTGGAGCCGACACAAATTTTTTGCTAACGATGTAATGCAAACTTCTTTGTATTTTGTTAAAATATATACTTTGTGATTCTTGCTGGAAATTATAAAAATATATACATACATATATGTATATAGAATTTGGTACAGAAATACTCACTTATCACAATATTTCTGAAAAACATTACGAACGGTACTTGATACCGACGATCCACTTCCCAAAGATTTTGCGATTCCTTCGCAATCGTCTTTAATTTTATTTAAAATTAAAATTTTTATCACATTCATAGACGCCTGCTAGTACACTTGAAAATAAGAGCTTGTTTCTAGGTGGCTTTAACATGCTACAATCGTAAAAAAGTACAGTCATTAATTAGTTACATATTACAAACTATTGAATGAATATCTTTAAAAATATTTTTTGAAATTACACCCCAAATTTAGGGCTTCATTTACACCCCAAATTTAAGTGAATAAATATTTTCTGGCGTGAATGCATACTTTGGGGCCTAATTGCATTTTCGTTGTTTGGGGTGATAATGCATTTTGCAAATGCACCCCAATTTCAAAAATGCATTTTGGCCCCAATGAAATTTTGGGGCATAATTGCAATATATTTTTGGGGCCAAATTTCATAGTTTGGGGCCTTTTTGTATTGGGGCAATTTTTCAAATTGTAAAAACACCCCAAAAATTGGGGTCCATTTTCATTCCCGTTTGGGGCGTTATTTCTTGGGGCTTTATTTCTGTACGCCTTTTCAACGGATAGAGCTAGAATCTTGAAATATAGTATGAGAATAAAGGATGGATGGTTTTGGAAATTCGTACTTATGTGTACGAAAAGTACTAAATAGTACTAAATTTGATACAATTTTGATTCGGATGAACGGATAGAGCTATAAACCAGAAATTTGATTTTAAGTTTACTGTTGGAGTGTAAGATTGAGATATAAAGGCATTTTTGAAAATTCGTACATATGTGTAAAAAAAGTACTAAGTAGTACTAAATTTGGTACAATGTGGATTTGGGTATGGATGTAGTTTTGGAAATTCGTACTTATGTGTACGAAATGTAATAAATGGTACTAAATTTTGCGCAACTTGGATTTGGGAAAACGGATAGAATTGGAATGCTGAAATTTCGATTTAAGGCTACTGTTGGAGTATAAGATTGAGATATGGAGATAGTTTTGGAAAGTTGTACTTATGTGTACGAAAAGTGCTATAATGTACTAAATTTGGTACAATCCGTGGGTGAACGGATAGAGCTGGAAATCTGAAATTTGGATTTAAGATTACTGTTGGAGTGTAGGATTGAGATATGGATGTAGTTTTGAAAATTCGTGCTTATATCTACAAGAGTACTAAATTGTACCAAATTTAGTAAAATTTGGTATTATTTCAACTGATAGAGCTAAAAGCTTGTCATTTGGAATGAAAACCAAGGTTGAGGAGTTAATACAAGGAGGAGGACTTATGTATGTGTACGAAAAGTACTAAATTGTACTAAATTTGGTACAATTCGAATTTGGCCTAACTGTAGAGTTGGAATCCTGAAATTTGGACATAAGATTACTGTTGGAGTGTTGGTTCGAGATATGTAGGCAGTTTTGGGAATTTGTACAATGTACATATGGGTACGAAAAGTGCTAAATGGTACTAAATTTGGTACAATTTGGATTTGAGTGAACGCACAGAGCAGGAATCGTGAGATTTGGAATTACTATTACTGTTGGAGTGTAGAACTGAGGTAGTTATGGAAATTCGTACTTATGGGTACAAAAAGTACTAAATGGTACCATATTTGGTACAATTTGGATTTGCGTAAGCGAATAGAACTGGAAACCATGGGATTTGGAACTAAGACCGCTGATGGAGTGGAGGATTTAAATAGTTTTGGAAATTCGTACTTATGGGTACGAAAAATAGTAAATGGTACGAAATTTGGGGCAACATGTATTTGTGTGAACGGATACAGCCGGAATCCTGAAATTTGGAATTAAGATTACTGTTACAGTGCAAAATTGAGGTAGTTTTGGAAATTCGTACTTATGGATACTAAAAGCACTAAATGGTACCAAATCTGGTACAATTTGGATTTGGGTGATCGGATAGAGCTGGAATTCTGAAATTTGGAATTTAGGTTACTGGTGGAGTGTAGCATTGAGGTAGTTTTGGAAAATCATACTTATGTATGTGTGCGAACAGTACTAAATGGTAGTAAATTTAGTACAATTTGGACTTGGGACACTGATGAAGAGTAAAACCAGTAAGGAAAGGATCAAAGTCGGGAGGGGCCGACTATATGATACCCTACACCACTGTGAATATGTAAAATATATATGGGAGCTATATCCAAATCTTAACCGATTTCGATATAATTTCGCATATTTATTTCCAGACCGAATTCAGTCACACATTCCAAATATCATTGAAATCGGACTTATATAGCGTGTTTGGTGCAGCAAATACGCGAAATCGGCCGAAAATATATATGGGAGCTATATCCAAATCTGAACCGATTTCGATATAATTCGGCACATTTATTTGTAGACCGAATTCAGTTATACATTCCAAATTTCATTGAAATCGGACATGTATAGCGTTGTTGGTACAGAAAATACGTGAAACCGGCCGACAATATATATGGGAGCTATATACAAATCTGAACCGATTTCGATATAATTTGGTACACTTATTTCTAGACCGAATTCAGTCAAACATTCCAAATTTTATCAAAATCAGACGTATATAGCGCGTTTGGTGCAGCAAATAAGTGAAATCGGGTGAAAATATATATGGGAGCTATATCCAAATCTGAACCGATTTTCACCAAAAGCAATAGCGTTCTTTCTATGGCTAAAAAAATTATAGTCCCCAATTTTCAGCTGAATCGGACAAAAATGCGACCTGTACGTTGCGAACAAAAATACATGGACAGACGGACGGACATGCATAAATCGACTCAGAAAGTGATTATATGTATATCCCCATAAGGAACTATGGGTCTATTTCGTTTCCTTTTGTATGTTACATACAGATGCACAAAGACATAATACCCCACAATACCCCAGTGTGGTGTATGGTATAAAAAAGATGTACCAAAGTACTAAATAGACCAAAATATGGTTAGATGGGGATTTGAGTGAACTGATAGAACTGGGATCCTCAATTCGTAATTGAGATTACTGTTGAAGTGTAGGATTGAGGTAATTTAGGAAATTCGTACTTATGTATACGAACCGTACTATATGGTACTAAATTTAGTAAAATGTGGATTTGGGTGAACGGATAGAGCTTGATCCTTCAAATTTGGACTGAGGGTCACTGATGAAGATTAACAAGTAAAAAGGTTTTAAGTTCGACCTGGTCGAACTTTTTATACCCTCCACCATTATATAAACATAGAAAGTAACAATGGAATAATTAGTTTCCCTTCCCTCCATTTATGTATATGGGGGCTATACCAAAACGTGGACGTGGAATTTTTGAAAAAATGTTTCTTGACCTACAGAGACCCTAAATGCCAAATTGTATCTAATCCGGTCTAAAAATGTAGCGAAAATACCAAAATACCTCAAATCGGGAGGAACCGTTATATGAGGGCTATACCAAAACTTGGACCTATATCCATATTTTTTTGTAGATATATTTTTTGACCTCCATGTATCCTAAATGCCAAATTATATCTAGTTCGGTTTGCATACTCAAAATACCTCAAATCGGGAGGTACCGTTATAATTTTTTATAGATATGTTTCTTGGCCTCCAGGAACCCTAACTGCCAAATTATAGCTAATTCGGTCTGCAAATGTGGCGAAGAACGTCAAAATACCTCAAATCCGGAGGTATCGTTATATGGGGCTTATACCAAAACTTGGACCTATATACATATTTTTTTATAGATATATTTTTTGACCTCCATGTATCCTAAATGCCAAATTATATCTAGTTCGGTTTGCATACTCAAAATACCTCAAATCGGGAGGTACCGTTATAATTTTTTATAGATATGTTTCTTGGTCTCCAGGAACCCTAAGTGCCAAATTATAGCTAATTCGGTCTGCAAATGTGGCGAAGAACGTCAAAATACCTCAAATCCGGAAGTACCTTTATGTGGGGGCTATACCAAAGAGTGGACCGATATAGCCCATCTTCGAACTTGACCTGCCTATGGAAAAAAGACCCTCGGCTGCAAAATTTCAGCACTCTATCTCAATTATTGCAGACGCTAGAGTGATTACAACAGACGGACGGACGGACAGACGGACATGGCTAGATCGTCTCAGAATTATATACCTTATAGGGTCGCAAATGATTAGTTCGATGTGTTACAAACGGAATGACAAACTTAATATACCCTCCATACTATTTGGGGGAACGGATAGAGCTGGAATCCTTCAATTTGGTAAGACTACGGTTGAAGTGTAGAATTGAGAAATGGTGCAATTTGGATTTGAGTGCACCGATTGCGCAGGAATCCTGTTCGTTTGGAATTAAGGTTACTGTTGAATTGAAGGATTTAGGTAGTTTTGAAAAATCGTACTTATGGGTACGAAGAGTACTTAATGTCACTCAATTTGTTGTTGGGTATAGGGACAGTGCTGGAATCTGTATTCTTTGGATTTAGGGTGAGTATTGGTGTGCAACGTTGGTATCGCTGTTAATATGAAAGGGGTGAGATACGGCTGATCTTTTTTTAAATCGAACTAAAGATGTACGAACAGTACTAAAATAACAATAAATATTGATTAAAATTGGTATTAGTGCAATAAAATTCTCAGTGTTCGCCATTTCCATATTATATATATATTGCTTAATTTGTTTTTTTATATCCTTTCCGCATACGAAGTAGCGGACACTTTGCTAGTATAATATAAAATTCAAAAATAGTAGATTCTAGCAAATACCAAGTGGTGCTCGAAATAAAAAGAAATAAGAATTAAAAACTTTAAAACCAACCAATCCCAATCATAAGGAAATACCAAATCTTATAAATTAAGATGTCGGATGAAACAGGTTCATAGGCACGCATAATCTGCTATGTTAATCCATGGACCACTCCTTAATTTAGTTTCTTTAGATTCTTAAATACATTCACGTGTATCTTCAAATAACAAAAAATAAAACAATACATGTTTTTGTCTTAAATCACCTTAAAAAAGCATATCTATAACAAATTAAATAAATTTGTTTACTTTTAATATGATAATTTTCGGCAATTTTGCGGCCAATGACTTTACTTCGGTTTTTTATTTTCATTGCTTTAAAGTGCGACGGACATGTTTTAACTGTAGTCACCACGAAAATAGGTCAAGTTGAATTGAATTTGTTATTTTTTTTTTATAGCTTTTAATTAATAATAGTCTAATTATGATCGCACGCAAAATGTTTGAATATCACAAATCAACCTTTATAAACACCGCCTTGCAACATCAAAGTAAAACAAAAAAAAACTATAAATTAGTAAATTTACAGCAAAAGAAAAAACGAAGTGGGAAAAACAACTGAAGCACAAAAAAACAATGTGCAAAGGTGCGAATTAATTTTATTGCCCTACAAGAAAACAGAAATTTCGCATATTTTATATTTTGGAGGTCAAAATCCAGATGACAATATCTGCCCACCCATCAAGTAAAACTTTGCCGCTAGATGTAAATAAATTAAAAAATATTGTTAATCTGGTGTAAACTAAAATAAATATTGCTTCAAAAAATCTTGCAAAATTACAGCATAAAGTTTTGAAATAATTTATAATGTCTTTAAAAGATGACGTTATAGCTGTGTTCCTTTATTTACCTGAGGTTACCATTTTTAACCTGCAAAGCGTTCCTTAACCCCAAAAAGTGGTAAAACTTGCAGCAATTTTTAAGAGAGTGAGAGAGGAGAGGGTGCACATATGCCTTTCTCTTCTACCACAGGCTATCACTGATAGCCTATCAGACAAATTTCTGCAGGTAAAAAATGGTAGAACTGATTTTTCGACTTTAGTTTGACGATTATTTCACAATGAAGAAATAATGGACGAAAAACAGAAGAAAAAGTCGAACGCTGACAAAACTAAATTAAAAACTGTGAAATAAAAGACGAAAATTGATTCTTTATGTTTCTTTTTGACATTGCTACCAGATCTTATGTGGTAATCTATATTTTATATTTTATCTATGTGGATTTAATTAAATAGAGATATCGCGTTAACGGTTCATTCTTCCTGTAGTTAGTTCTATGAGAATCTATATTAAACACTTGAAATTCACCTGTTGATCTAGGGGTTCTGTCTTGTAACGCTAGACCTCTCTTTTTCTAGATCATGAAGATTCCTCCTGACATCCTCTCACGATGACACCCGAAAGAAAGACATGTGGAGGCATTCTATTGCAGTTCTAATGGCTGCTTATTTAAAGGTTTGAATATTTTTCCATCGTGTTGCACTAATATTCGCGGACCAAACTGACTCACCACAGACCGACATATCGCGTTATATGTGTCAACAAGTCCCGCCAAGCGACTTGAAGACCTTGTTCATTCATCTCCGCTTGTAGCACATAGCTGTGCAGTGCGCGGACGGCATGAACATGCTGTCGAATGTGACGCCTAGAATTTTGAGGTAGTTTGTAGTCGGAATTGTGCTACCATCGACCATGACATCAACTATGTTCTCACCTCTGCCGTGGTGAACAGAGTGGCCGTAGATTAAGTGCCGGATATTTGCATATTCCCCGCGTCGAAAAAGGTGTAAGATCACTCAAATAGGAATTCGGCCTTCCACAAATGACATCAAAGAAGGTACCGGACGGCAAGATCGTACAATCATTCGAATACGTAACGATCTCAATGCTGCCTGGAGGGGGCGCAATACAGGAGAGGTAGTTCCGAAGATATCACCCCCACCTTGGGGAACTTCTTATTTCTCAGTACGGGCTTGGACTTCTTGTTCATGAGTTCAACGTACGACAAGAATGTTTGACGAGATGTGGCTTTGTTTTTAAACTGCTTACTTAAACCATAGTAGCATCTGTTGGCCAATACAATTCTTCTTCTTATTTCGCAACTGATGTTGTTTGTTGTGTTTATGGCAGTGCACAGTGTCCAATTTTCCAAAAAACCTGGCCAAAAATCGGAAAAAAATTTATGAATTTACACTAAAAAGGGTCAGATATTGTTTATAGGATCCCATTGCGTGTAGTTATGAAAAAATATATACATTTCTTGTTTAATAAGTGTTTATACCCACTTATTATTAGCAGGTCGAAGTGACTCTATTTGGAATTTTACTTTTTTTTTAATATTTAAGTTGTTTATAAATCTATGATAATATGCAAAATAAACAACGGTTATTAAATATTTTCTTTTTGTAATTGTAATGAAAGTTATGTGAAACTTATTTAAGATGTTCAGTGTCGCCAATGAATTGTGCGTTCTGTAATAATTGATATCCGTACTTGTTAACTTTTTTCAAGATCAATTTTCACAATAAATTATGAAAATAGTTGTGAGTAAGATCGAGTTGGGTCGTGTAATTTATCATTTCATAAAAAAGGAAGGGTTTTTTACGGATTTCCATCGAAACATCCTGCACATATTTGCACTTTTCGTATTTATGTGATATTTTGTCTGGCAGGTATATACAGATTTTCTTTCATTCAGAATGTCAGAATATAGTATAGGGTCACTTTCTGGCGTTTGGGCATAATTTAGAGTTTTGATATATTTTAAGACCTATAGTAAAATTTTATGGCGAACAAATTTCTAGAATATTTTGGTCTGATCCGACCAGATTTTATAGGAGATTTTAAAGAATTGTGGAAAAAGGGAGCAAAAGGACCCCTTTTATGACTCGCACGAGGGTTAATTTTTTAAGACAAATATTCCTTGCATTCTTGTCAGTAAAGTTGCCAAAGACATTATACACCTAAAGTGCAAGGATTCCAAGTGATCCACAACTGAATATTCCAAAACTGTTGACAATGTGGAAGCTTGCACCCCTATTTTAGTTTCTTGGTTTTTTGGCAAAATTGATACCGATATTTCCTTGGTGTGTAATGCAAATAGAGATTTAATTTCTTTGGTGACTTATAGTGAAATTTAGCTAAGAACATTTTTGCTTTGACGCCATTCTTCTAAAATGATGCTTTGTATGACAATTTTGCCAAAACTTTGATTAAGTACGACATTAACCCTACAATGTTTTTCTAATTTGCATATTTCTGGAGTTAAGGTAAGATATAGAGTTTTGGTGTATTCTAGGACCTATAGTAAAAATTGATGGCGAAGAAATTTGTAGAATATTTTGATCCGATAAGATCACATTTTATAGGAGGAGGGACCAAAAAGACCCCTTAAATGACCGCCTGAGGGTTAAATAATATCAAAAATGTAATCAGCGGCCCGAAAAACATAAGAACCAAAGGTTAGGTCAAAATCCATTCATTTTTAGAGTTTTGGCCAGGTTTTTCGGAAAATTGGACACTGTGCAGTGTCAAGGTAGACGAAGTCTTTAATTACCTCAAAATTATAGTTACTAACTTCCACAGTTGGTCCGAGCTCTATGGACGCTTTGCGCGTCGACACCATCAATTTGGTCTTTTCGCCGTTTACCGCCAGACCTACTTTCGCAGATTCTGCTTCAACCTTCCTAAAGCTATCAGTTACTTCCTTTACTGATCGTCCCATGATCTATGTCATCAGCATAAGCATGTTACATGTGGCTATTGGTGTAAATTGTGCGATTTCTTTTGACATTGGCATCTCGTATTACCTTTTCCAGCAAAATGTTGAATAGGTCACACGGAAGGCTGTATGCTTGTCTGAAACCTCTTTTGGTACTGAACTGTTCGGAGAGGTTCTTTCCAATTTTAACTGAGGACCTAGTATCAGTTAGTCATCTTACAAAGCCGAATGAGGTTTGCGGGGATACCAAATTCAGACATTGCATGGAATACCTTTGATCGGAGGGGACTATCGAATGCTGCTTTCTAATCGACAAAAAGGTGATATGTGTCCATTTGCATCCCTTGGGTCTTCTCCAGGATTTGTCGCAGGGTAAATATCTGGTCAGTGGTGCACTTGCCAGGTCTAAAGCCGCATTGGTATGGTCCAATACCTCGTTGACCATAGGCTTTAGTCGTTCCCCTTTCTTATGGACGGGGCACAGGATACTCAGGTTCAAATCGTCGGGTTTTCGTTCTTCCTGCCAGATGGTGGTAACTAGTTGATGAATACACCTTATCAGCGTGTCGCCTCCGGTTTTGAACAGCTCGGCTGGTAAGCCATCGGCTCCTGCTGCTTTATTATTCTTCAGCCGGTTAATTGCTGTTTTTACCTCATCTTGGCCGGTATACATTCTATACCATCTTCTGGGATTGGATCTGTGGTCTTCGTCTTCACTACTATTGGATACCAGCAGATTGGAGAAATGTTCCTTCCATATCCTGAGCACGCTTTCTGTATCTGTTACCAAATTACCTTGCTGGTCTCTACAGGAGGATGTGCCTGTACCAAAGCCATCTGTTTGATGTTTCCCTCTTTGGTAGAATTTTCGGACTTCATTCTGGCTCCTGTACATCTCGATTTGTTCACACTCCCGCTTTTCCAACTCTCTCTTTTTCCTGCGGAAAAGACGTTTCTCCTCTCTCCTTTTCTCCCTGTATCTCTCTCGTGCGCTACGCGTTGCTACGGATTGTAAAGTAGCCCTATATGCCGCATTTTTCTCTTCGGTGGCAGCACGACACTCCTGATCATACCATGGATTCCTTGGTGGAGGCCTCTGGTATCCAAGTATGGATTTTGCGGCTGTTTGCATGGAGTGGGCAATGCTTTGCCATTGCGCTGATATGTTATCGGGATGAGGAGTGCTTTGACTTTAGCAATTGGGCTAGTTGAGTGGAATATGCTGTGGCTATCTGTTGTGATTGCAGCTTACCGATGTCTAACTTTCGTGTTGTGTCTGTTCGTACTTTTTTTGCTACGTTTAACCGGGTGCGTACTTTTGCTGCAACAAGGTAGTGGTCCGAATCAATGTTTGCGCCTCGGAACGATCGTACATCCAACACGCTCGATGAATGTCTTCCATCTATCACAACATGATCAATTTGATTACTTGTTCTTTGATCTGGAGACAGCCAGGTGCCCTTATGAATATCGAGATGATTAAATCTGGTACTGCTAACTACCATGTTTTTTGCAGGTGCAAAGTCTATCATCCTCATACCATTGTCAGATGTTTCACTGTGGAGACTGAATTTCCCGAATGTTGGGCCAAAGATATTCTCTTTTCCAGTTTTGGCATTAAAATCGCCTAGTATAATTTTAATGTCATGGGCAGGGCTATGACCGTTTCTTCTAAGCGCTCGTAAAATATATCTTTGGTCTGTTCGTCCTTGTCTTCAGTGGGAGCATGAGCGCAAATAAAGCTGATGTTGAAGAATTTTGCTTTTAGTCGAATTGCAGCGAGTCTTTCATTGAAGCTGGAGACCAGTTGTTTTAACCGACCAACTACAAATCCGCAACCAAACTCATGCTTTGTGTTATGGCAGCTATAATACAGTGCGTCACCTTTAGGTGTTGTTGTGACGCCTTTCCCGTTCCATCGTATTTCCAGTAATGTCGGCCTTATACTTTTCAAGTACATCTGCCAATGCGTAAACTGCACCTTCTCTATAAAGAGTGCGAACATTCCAGGTGCAGATTCGCAGATCATGGTCCTTAAAACGTTTGCGAGGGTCGTCAACTTTTGAGGGATTTGTTTTTCTTTTCTAGGTGAGGGTTACTAACCCGACGCCCAAACCCAAGTTTTTAACGTTCTTATGGCTGAACGCGCGGCACATGTTAGCTCACTACCTTTAACGGGTGTTAAAGGCAGTTCCCCAGGCGACACCACGGGGAGGTCAGTGTCCACTTGAGATGAAAGAGAGACCAAGATAAATCCTGGGCTTTGCCATGTTAAAGCCGGTCAGTGCCGTTCCTTGGTATCTTCCATCCCCTACGTCACCCAGAGGAAAAGCTTAGCTTCAATACATTTCGTGAGGGAGGGTATAAAAGTTTAGCCCGGCCAAACTTGACGCCGTTCTTACTTGTTTTATATAGTTTTTTTTTTTTGCTTACAACTCAACTAATATATTATTTTCTTTCCTTTTCTTTCCAGATATTGGGTCCAAAATTGATGGAAAACAGAAAACCATTTGAATTGCGTAAAGTGTTAGTTGTATATAATTTCTTCCAAGTTTTATTCAGCATATATCTGTTCTACGAGGTAAGAAAATTTGACCAAAGTCAAACTAGTGCAAAACTAGAGCCATATGACGCACCTTGAGTGGAACTAACTAACGAACAAAAAACTCTTTCCTTTTTCAGGCATCAATTGGTGGTTGGTTAAATGGTTACAGCTTTACATGTGAACCTGTCGATTATTCATATTCACCAAAGGCAATAAGGGTGAGTAAAAAAAAAGAAATAAAACCCCACAAATATTTAAGCTTGGTTTAGACTATACACTTGTACGATGATCATGTGTATTATTTCGATTTAATTGACAAATATTGTATGAAAATCCACTGGATTTGCTAAATCAAGCACAGTCTAAACGTACTGTTATTTTTATATATGTAACCACTTGTTTTTGTCTACTAATGCTTGGTTTACATTTACGAAATCCACTCGATTTCAACTGTCAATTCCTTTGTGAATACGTCAAATGAAAACTCATCTGAAATCCATTCGATTTCATTTGTCATTGGAATTGACAGTTGAACTCGAGTGGATTTCGTAAATGTAAACCAAGCATAAGTTCATATTTACATTAGGCAATTTTCCTTGCGGCAATAGTCAGTTTGAGGGAGAGACAGGTGGGGCATATGGTAACCCTTTGCCTCTCAACACCCTCTCTCACCAACAAACTGAAAATTGCCGCAGGGAAAATTGCCTAATGTAAATATGGAGTTGTTATTAATTTCATTGAAGAATAGAAAGAACTTTTCAGAATGTTTCGATCTCAGGGCCATACAGTAAAAAGAACAGTTAAAATAGATTCAGGATGATTTAACAAATTTGTTTGTATCTTTAACAAATTAGCATAATTTCTGTTTAGATGGGCAAGCAAACTCATCTTAGCTGATGGTATATTATTTGTTGTGTATATCCGTTTAAAGTTGCTGCTGTTGTTGGAGACGTCACGCCGTCTCTTTTATTTAATAATGGCAAAAAACATGGCCTTAGGCAATATAAATGACACACATGAATATTTTGGGTGATTATATATCTGTTCGAATCTGTTGAAATTGTGAAGATGGGAGCAATAAAAAAGATAGCAGTATTGAACTTTGATCACAAGAATTCTTGAGAATTCCAAACACGTGTTTGTTTATCAATGAAGCGTTGTAAAAGCACGCTTGAAGGTTTTAATATGAATATTTACAAGATTGGAATTATTATTTTAAAGACTTTTTTAAAACGGAATAATCGCCGTGAGATCTGTAAACAACAACTGGTAACCGTAACGGAATAAGGAGTGATTTTTTTTAATAAAATGGAATACCAATTTCGTTGAGGATTTTTCTGAATAGACTCGATTCAATTAAATAAAGACACTTCACAGTTGGAACAAAATTTTAAAAGTGTATAAAACAATTTTCCAGAAAAAAATTAATACAAAAACTGAAAGGCAAGGTAGTATGGTTAAAATCATGGCACAATTACCCAGGTAGTGGTATCGTAAAATTTTGAATATGTTATGTCAAAATGTTCTTTATGTTTTTGGGGGAAATTACAACAAAAATGATTTTTTTATAAAGGGATTTGACTTTTCACATTCGAACAGCTGGTGTGATACCACTACCTTGGTAATTGTGCCATGGTTAAAATAATTTTTTTAAATATTAATTTCATTAACAAGAAATTTTACAACCTCCACTTTCTTCAAAAAATTCTGGGTAGTATATCTTAGCTTACTAGGCATGCCTATTAACCATTAATATACATTCTTACATATGTATGTAAATTTATACATACATATGTATACATTTTATATGTTTATTCTTTATACGAAAAACCTATTCCCAATCGTAGAAAGTGTAAAATAAATAAATATTTGTAATAAAATTACACCTCTAGCCAGACATGCTGGAGAATGGTGAATGAATGAACATTTTATGGAATCTAGCAAATCATAAAATAACGTTAGTCAATCACCTTATAATTTATGCAAATAATTAATGACATCGATTTGTATGAAATCCAACTCGTAGTTAAAACCCCGATATCTTCTTTGCTTCTATTTTAAATTTTTAATTCGGGTCAAAAGACTTTCTCTCTTCAGACACGGAAAGTGATAAAACGACATGCGGCCATTGACCATCATCACCAACAAAGTATGACGAAAATAATAGCGTGATCATGGTGACAATATTTTGTTTTTTTTTGCAATTTCTTGTTATATAAAATAATTTTCATTTTAAAAACCAAAATATCATAAATTATGAATTATTTTGCAAAGCAAAAAATATGGCGAAAACTTTCGCTTGAAAAGAGAACAAAAATATTTCATATGAGGCATATAATCATTCGCAAAATCACAAAAGCATCCGAGGACCGCATTCACACGATAGTTGTTTATGACATCTCTGAATGCTATTTAAATCTGCTTGATAGGCTTGTTTACCTAGGGGTTCTCTCATGTAACGTTGGACCTCTCTTTCTAGAACATGAAGATCCCCCTTGACATGCCTTGCCCTATAGGGCTGGAGCTTCCCGCGCGTTTTTGAGCCAAAACTACTATGGTTTGACGTGGCAGCTGACACTACTCAACTGCGATAGTTGGGGGATACAGGAGAGATAGAGTTTAAACAGTTCCGTGTAAATCACCCCACCTTTGGGGGACTCTGTTTCACTCCACGGTGATTAAACTTATTGTTCCTGAATTTCATGTGCGACTGGCGTCCACACATATAATTGATTATGTAAAGTTTCAAACTTGACCGGAGGGTAGTCTGCTCGATGTCCTCAAACAGCGTGGAGTGCTTGACAGTGGCAAAGGCTTTTGATAAGTCAAGCGCCAACATTACTCCTCTATCACACGACTTGCTCTGGATGGGTCCTACAATAATATATTTGGAGATGGCGTTGAGCTCTATGTTGTTGTTGCAGCAGCATGAAACCTACGTAGAACCATAGGTTTGATGCTGGGTTGGCAGCTGCTGGCTAAAACACTATGGTTTCGGGTTCTGATGATCGACAACACCATAGCTATTTCTGACACTGGGGAGGATTACAGCCTCAAGGGTTTTTGGTACGGACAACAAGAGCGAAATCGGTCTGTACAATTCACCTATGCTGGCATCCTTGTCTGGCTTCAGTAGAGCGACTACCCTGCCCATTTTCCAGACTTCGGGAACAATGTGAATGGCTAGCAACAGGTTGAGAACTTTAGTGATACTCGACGCCCGACATATCCAGCGGTTTCAGCATTGCCATGGAGATTCCATCATTGCCCACCACTTTGAATGATATAGCGTTCCTGATGGCACCCACAACATCATCCATTTTAAATTGTGGTGTTTCCTCCTCGACTGGAAGAGATGTAATACGACGTAGTACTCTTCTCTTCGCTCTGTCACGCCCGGGGTGCTCGACAAACTGTCTTTCCATTGTTCGAGAGTGACTTAAGGCTTGGGTACATAAGCTGCCTCGCCTGCTTGCCTGCTTCATTTCTAACATAATAAAAATAAAAGAATAAAGAAGGCCGAGCAAATTTCTTTATTATTTTTTATTCTTTTATCAGAAGCAAGCAAGGCATGCAGGCGAGGCAGTTTAAGGCCTAGGTACATAAGCTGCCTCGCCTGCTTGCCTTGCTTGCTTCTGATAAAAGAATAAAAAAGAAAAAGGCAACTCAGTTCGAAATTTGCTCGGCCTTCTTTATTCTTTTATTTTTGTTATGTCAGAAATGAAGGAGGAAAGCAAGGCAATCATGGCAAGGCTGCTTATGTAGCTAGGCCTTTAACCATTGCCCACAATTCAATTATTCCGGCTCCAATGTTGTAAGTCTTCAGATGATTTGCGCTCATGCTCGACCATCAACGTGTTGACTTCTTGTGTCAGCTCCCTGACCCGGTGGTCACTGGGGTCGGCATGTCGAAGCTCATCACGCAAATTTGCTCGCCTCTGCTGGAAAGTTTGGTCTCACAGATCTCTGAAGTGGTCTCTTAAACTAGGTCAATTAGCTTTTCATTACTGATGAAAGTGCGGCGTTAAGAGTTGATGAAGTCGGGCGGTCTGTTGATGGAGACAATTTGGGAAGATGGTCTGACCTAAGACAAAGGATGGATTGCTAGGTGACGTCATTTGTCAGATCAAGTGAAACCATACTTTTGTGTGGCGAACTGTGACACTTTCCCTGGTAGTGGCGTTCTCATTGACCGTGCAAAGCGTAGAGACTGGTGCAGCAGGAAAGCTTATACCCTCCACTTTCACTTCTGGTGCGACCCTCCCTCAGTACGTTGTAACCATCACCACGCTGTAGACTGCAGTTATTGTTGAACTTGGTTTCCTGCACGGCCACAACCATGACATGATTCCGACTCGCGAAGTCCACTATATCTTGGATCTAACTCAGACATACGACATGTAGCAATAAAAAGTCTTATCTCACTTTATTCAAACGACCTCCTACAAGAAGGGCCGGTCTGTCTACTAAATGTTTATCATTTTCAAGTGGACTGTATTAAAAATAGATATCCCTGTTCAACTAAATGTCTCTTTCCTACACACACATAACCCTCAGCAAGACATTCACTTTCTTTATTCTTTCAGCCTGTTCGGTACGTGAACATCTCAAAAACGTAGAGAAGTAAAGACTAGAAGAAATGCATTTTCCAAAAACATATGCTAATAGTTCCACATTTTGGTTACAGATGGCTACACAACTCACTGGAATTGATAACAGCAATGCCAGTCGTTTTTGATTCCCATTTATCGCGGCAGAAAACATTAACGTTGTGTTTTGTGGCTGAAATTTATTTCTTTACTTTTTTTATTGTTTATTTAATAATAAAATCAAAAGTGAATGCCGTCAAGCTTGAGTTTTAATGTTTTTCTTGTCAATATTCCAATGAATAACAGTTTTCGTTTAACAGAATGTTGCTATGATATCGTAGCAACAGAGCTTAACTCCCTCTACAGTTAATTTTTAACAATTGACTTTTCCTATCTTGTAATATTGACATCTTTGGAACATCTTGGAGGTAGGGATAGGTAAGTCGACTTTCGGTTAATCGTTTGATCGACTTTTTGCAGTCAAAAATCGTAGTCGACTTTTGTCTGGGGGGAAAATCGCATAATCGATTATCTTGTGATCGATTTTCGAGTTTGTCCGTCGATTGTTGACTTGGCGGTTTTACACTTTTGGCGGTTTTACAGTTTCAAAAGAAAACTCGAAAATCGACGAATAGTCGACTATAATCGATTTTTTGCGGTTATGAAAAAGTCAGTTCTAAAGCTGGGTACACATTGTCAGTTTTGAATGACAGTTTTGTTGTTGCTTGCTAGTGTGGCCGTTTATTTTTGTCATTCATCATGCAATTATTTTATGGTTGCTGGACGGTTGGACAGTTATCGATAATTGCAAAAAATCGTCATTCAAAACTGACAATGTGTACTGTACTTAAGACAACTGAAATCATCGCAAGACCGAAAATCGCATTTTTAGTTTTAGACCCAAATCGAAAAGTCGAAAAATCGATTATTGTTTTCCATTGCCTATCCCTACTTGGAGGCCCAACAAAGATGTAAATATACTAAGATAGGAAAAGTCAATTGTGAAAAATTAACTGTAGATGGAGTTAACCTCTGTTGTTACGATATTATAACAACATTCTGTTAAACGAAAACTGTTACTCATTGGAATATTGACAAGAAAAACATTTAAACTCAAGTTTGACGGCAATCACTTTCGATTTTTTTATTAAATCAACAATAAAAAAGGTAAAGAAATAAATTTCAGCCACAAAACACGACGTTTATGTTTTCTGTCGCGAGAAATGGGAATCAATCTATAACCAAAATGTGGAACTAGTATCATATGTTTTTTGAAAATGCATTTGTTCTAGTCTTTACACCTATACGTTTTTGGGCCCAAAAATAAATATGAATAAAAAGTAAATTATTTCCAAATATGCATATTGGAAATAAAAAAATCAAATAAAATTCTAAATGTAGAAATATAAAAAAATCAATGTTATTATAATCCGCAAGCTACGTGATTGCACCTAGGTAGCTCCTCCATCGTTCCAGCCTTTCGTTCTTGCAGATTCCATCACCTTTGTCTGCCGGCTTTATTTTGCAGCCCGAATCCTCATTTGGTTGCATATTTATTCTGGGGGTACTCTCATTATATTTCTCTGGCTGTTTCTTCTTACTTGTATTGGACATCTTATTCTTCCAGCGTAAAAAGTTATCATTCTGTGGCAGCTTTACTTTTCTGGCCTTGGGGACCTTCTACTTCCCACGCCGAAGAAAGTTATCCTTCTCTTGTTTTTTGGTTGGATTTCTCCTATGCTTAACGTTGAAGAACAATTCCTTTTCTTCCTTCTTTATGCATTTGGCTTCATTTACCACCACCTCCAATTCAATAAGGCTCGACCATTCTCCTTCTCGTGAGATTTCCTGCTTTCTGTCTGATAAATGAGAGATATATATCTGTCATCTTGATACCCTCGCTGCTTTTACGCAATTTCCGATGGGCTAATATTGACGTTCCTCGCTTTATCATTACATCTTGTACTAGCTTTGCGCTCTCTGAGCTAGCCAATTCTTCATTGAGTCTTCTCACTTCTGCCTTCATAGCTGTCACCTCATGGGCTGCCTCTTGGATATCAGCTGTTAATTCTTCCTTGACTACCTTAAGCCCTAAACACATCCAACGTTTTAGTAAAGTTGGATGTCATTTCTGATAAAGGAATATAGAAAAATTCGAACTATATAACCCTTGTTATTTTATTCTCAAAGATGTCAATATTATAAGATAGGAAAAGTCAATTGTGAAAAATTAACTGTAGAGGGAGTTAACCTCTGTTGCTACGATATCATAGCAACATTCTGTTAAACGAAAACTGTTACTCATTGGCAGTCAGACTGACTAATGAGTAGGGGCCTTTACAGTTTTCGTTTAACAGAATGTTGCTATGATATCGTAGCAACAGAGGTTAACTCCCTCTACAGTTAATTTTTCACAATTGACTCTTCCTATCTTATTATAGGTCTGTCCGGTTACCCTAAAATTTGAGACAATTTGTACCAATTGTTGCTGGAAGTCGTCTGTTAACACAAAAAGCCAGCAAAAGAGAGCGAATCGAGAGAGACATTTTGACAGTTCTTTTACTGAGAGTTTGCAAATTCTTGCTGGACAAATTTCTTCTAGCAAACATTTGCAACTCTTCTTCTTCCTGAAAACAATCAATCATATGTTTTTAATTTTTCGTTGATTTATGTTTGTGAAAATAAAAAACAATTTTATTGCGGAAATAGCAAGTCCAATTGTATTATTTTTTTTTAAGACCAAAGTTGCGATGGGGAAAATCTATTTTTGGGTCATTTTCTTTTTTTATTTTTAATAAAATACACATTTTTGCTTCCATTGGTTCCCTTATTGGCCGACAAGTTGTTCTGTTTTGGCAAGCCAGCTGATTGCTTGCTGGTTTTTGCTGGGAAAGTGTCTGTTTACTTTTTATAATTTTCTAGCAAAAGAGAATAAAAACCCCTTACTCTCTGAGAAAGTTCTTGCTGGACATTTCTTGCTGGGAAAGTAACCAGACATACTTAATATTGACATCTTTGTTATTCTTTTATCAGATATGACGTCCAACTTTACTTAAACGTTGTATGTGTTTAAGGCTTTAGATTCCTCAGCCTCACGCAAAGCATTCTTGACTTGCTCATTTAGGGTTTTGGCAAGCTTGACTGCATTTTCCTCTTCAGATGTTGTCTTCATTGCATTCACCTCCGCTTCAATTATCTCCATGGCCGTCATCGCATCGTATTCATTCTGAAGGACTTGTAGCATTTCGAATTGTGTATACACCGTAGATTCCAGTCTTACTTTAGCCCCTTCAGCTTTCTTCCAGTCAATTTGAAGTATCTAATTCATGGCTATCAATTTCGCCATTTTTCTCTCCCCTTGTACCAGATTTTTCTTTCACGTACCCTCTTTTGTTCTACTTCCTCCGACGACCGGGACAGAATGGACAGTTTTTCTGTGTACAGTATCCTTTGTATCACTGGTACCACCAGCTCCTCTTTCTTGTTAAACAATCGGATCACAGGCAAAGCACTGGACCTACAATTACAACTACTATAGTATCGATGTTTTAATTTCTTAACTTCGTAACTTAAAAAAAGGAGCTATAAATAATGATTACTTTAGCCCTGTTCCTTTACGTTCAAGAATCTTTAAGTTTTACAACTTTTTACTCGAAAAGCGTTCCTTTACTTCAGACACAATACAATTCATATGGGAGCAGTTTTCAACTTTTACTACTTTTGCCGGTTTTACCATTTTCAGAAGTAAAGGAACAGACCATTTGTTGATACATCGGTGGTTGGTCTCGCCTTCACATGCGTCGAAAGTATAGGTCTGTATCAACTTCTCTCAGTGAATTTTACTTTCTCAAGCAAGAAAAATTGCAGAAAGTTATGGAACAACATTTTTGTATGAACTTGGAAGAAAGTCAGCTGTTTCCGAAAATTTATGAAAATTCTTTTGATATTTTAGACCAAATGGAAGAAAGCATATATTTTAGAATTGCATTTTACTTATTTAAAACAATAGTCCTATCCACAACGCTTTAGAATCTAAAAAATTAAATTGTGAAATTTTCTTGGTCAAAAATCTTAACATTTCAAGTTGTTTAC
Organism: Musca autumnalis; assembly: GCF_047663935.1. Classification (NCBI taxonomy): domain Eukaryota; kingdom Metazoa; phylum Arthropoda; class Insecta; order Diptera; family Muscidae; genus Musca; species Musca autumnalis. The sequence goes on along the minus strand of NW_027411644.1, from coordinate 299,967,380 downwards.
ATTGAACAGCTGATTTAAAGCCAGCTGGCAAAACTTACATATTTTTACGGGACAAATTTTCCCGGCACAAAATTGCAAGTTCTCAGTCACAAAACTGTCAAAAAGTCTCTCTCAACTCGCTCTCTTTTGTTGGAAAATTTTGTTACGAACAGCATTCAGTAAAAATTTTTACGAATTTTTGGGTTATTGTACAGACCTTATACATATATGTAGTATGTACAAAAGTTATTTGCACATTCTCCCGGGCAGATTAAATAATTTTTGCACTATAATCCTCAATAATAAAATTTAATAATACATGAAAAAAGAATGATAGTTTCGTTGTATGTTTAAATACTAAACATTCTGGGTCGGGCCTTAGATGTGTAAAAAGTAATAAATATTTGAGATAAAAGATATCAATAAATTTGGGAATATTATAGAATGTGACCAAAAATCTATATCAGTATTTACGTGATGGCACCTGTCTCTCGTTTGTTGACGACTTCTACACTTTTTCTTCAACTATAAAGGCCTGGGTACATAAGCTGCCTCGCCTGCTTACCTTGCTTGCTTCTAATAAAAGAATAAAAAAGAAAACGGCAACCCAGTTCGAAATTTGCTCGGCCTTCGTTATTCTTTTATTTTTATTATGTCAGAAATGAAGCAGGAAAGCAAGGCAACCAAGCGAGGCAGCTTATATACCCAGGGGCTCAATTCTGTTTCTATGAAAATGTGAAATGAAAACTTTTATAAAGGAAAAAAACTGTCAAATGAAAAAAATTATAAAGGGAATATTTTTCATTTCAAATTTTCATAGAACAAGAATCCAGCCCCAGTAGTGGGATTCTGTAACTCATTCTTGCTGTTACCGACAAAAATCGGTAAAATTAAATCTCAAAATGATGACTAAAAACATAAAGAAAAGTTGGCATCACAGTTTGTGTCGGTAGAGGCTAGCGACTACTTTTTATTCATCGTTAACTTACCGAAAATTTTCGTTAATTATCGAAATTATAAGCATTTTAATTTTACCGACAATTATCGATAACAGCAAAAATGAGTTACAGAATCCCACTACAGTAGTAGATAACAGCAAAAATGAGTTACAGAATCCCACTACAGGTCTTAACTTTTTCGGTGTTTATTTCTTTAGATTGATTTTTTGGTCATGAAAGGTATGAATGATGGTTCAGCTTCATTTGGCATCTTCTTCCCGCTGCCTCTATATTTGAATGTTATGTGTATTACGATAATATCGGGCATTATTTACAATGTGTAATTTAATATTGTATAATAAATGCAAATATCAAACCTTATTACTACGAACAAAATTCTCATGAATATTACAAAAATCAATATTTACAAATAACAAATTTCTAAGCAGACAATAGCAAATATTATTTAAGCAGTGTTAATAATGAAATAAAGATAGAATTACGTAAAAATTTGTTTTGTTTTTATAGACATAGACACGTTTAATTATTTGATATTTTTATACTAATATTCCCCTCTCTCTTTCATTGTAGACGGCGCGTGGTTGTTGGTGGTACTTCTTTTCGAAATTCACCGAATTCTTTGATACCTTCTTCTTTGTGATGCGTAAACGTTATGATCAAGTCTCAACATTGCATGTGATTCATCATGGTATTATGCCCGTGTCCGTATGGTGGGGTGTTAAATTTACTCCCGGTGGTCATTCGACATTCTTTGGTTTCCTCAACACCTTTGTTCACATTATTATGTACACCTATTACATGTTGGCTGCCATGGGACCCAAAGTACAAAAATATTTGTGGTGGAAGAAATACTTGACAGTCTTGCAAATGGTACAATTCGTTTTGGTTATGATCCATTCATTCCAATTGTTCTTCAGAAATGATTGCAATTATCCCATTGGCTTTGCCTACTTCATTGGAGCTCATGCTGTTATGTTCTATTTCTTGTTCTCTGATTTCTATAAGAAGTCTTATTTGAGAAGGGATGCAAAGGTAAGTGAAGATTGAGCTGATAATTATTCATTCTTTCTTTTACTAATCTCTCTCTTTTATCATTTAGGAAAAATCAAAGAAAGCCTATGAAAATGGACTCCTCAAAGCAGCCACAGAAAATGGTAAACATGAAATCAATGGCAACACCAAATTCGCCCAATCGATCAACAACAAATTGGAAGACTATGCCAAGAGCACATCACCCATAGGAGAAACGACGAGACAAAGAATAATTGCTGCCGCTGGCAACAATTAAATCATATCCATTAATTAAAAAACCATTCGTTCCATATGCAAAAATGGTCACAATGGTTTTCTTCGTCTTCATAATTTATTAATTTTTTAATAAACACAAAAACCCTCCCCCCAAATAATTTTATTTAGTTTGTAAAACAAAAATTTAGTTATAAGATTATATTCATTACAAAAAAAAGAAAAGTAATTTAAAATAAAGATGTGGAAAGATGTAAACCTTAAAACAAAAAGAAAACGAACAAAGAAATTCTCATTATAATTGACATAAGAAACGTACCGTTGTCCTGCAGTTAAAAAAAAGAAGAACAAAGAAAGCATATGTCACAGTCTTCTGAAACTGTTGTAATTTGACATTCACACTTTGGAGACAAAAAGCTAACATGACACTCCGATTAAAAGATTATTCAAAATTTTGACGGATACCTCTCGATCTTATAAACGAAGTTGCCAATGTGTTTGAAAAGTGATGCATATGCATTTCTAAAATTTAATAAAAAATACACAACAAATGACAAAATCGCTATCTACTTTTTTCATGCCAAAGAAATTATCATTTTTATGGGTAAATAAAAGTAGCTGTAGTTTTGTCTTGGAACATTATTTGTTTGCCATTTTTTAGACGCCAGGACTAACGGGAACGAACCCATTTCTTGTAAATATTCTTAAATCAGGAGAAATATAACATAAAAAACATCTAAGAACAACAATAAAACAAAACAACGACAACAAATCACTGTAATATTTTCACCCTATTTTTATAATTATTTGTATTTTTTGTTAGAAGTCTCTTTTTTAGTAGCAAAGAAAGGGCCAAACGCTTAATTTTGTGGTATTTGCAGTTTTTTTTATAATTTAATTTTTAATTCTTTTTTAACTAAGAAATAATTACATAAAATATATGTATGTATGTACGTATTTGTAAACCTACATAAGTATGTATGTAGTTATTTAATTTAAAATGACACCCGAGCTTATGTGGCAAATTGCAATTTAATTATTTTGTAATTTTGTTAGAACATAATGAAGAAGAAAATACTTGTAATACTAGAATTGTAGAAAATAAAAGAAAATAAAATATAAGAAAATCCAAAAAAGCGAAGAATATGTGGTGTTTTAATGTAGTTTTTGGTTGGTTGTGAACTCTGGAACACAATTATAGCAAGTTTACATTAGAACTTTTTTGTGGGGTAAACGTCTTTGGCTGACAATTAAAATCCGCTGGTTTTTATCAAAAATAGTTTGTGCCCATTCGAAACCTTGTATTTCGAAATGTATGTTTCGTTTACTCAACATTTGTACAAATTTGGTCTGTTCCTTTACTTTTGAAAATGGTAAAACCGGCAAAAGTAGTAAAAGTTGTATACTGCAGCCATATGAATTGTATGGTCTCTGAAGTAAAGGAACGCTTTTCGAGTAAAAAGTGGTAAAACTTGAAGATTCTTGCACAGGGCTATTGTTACTGGATGTTGTTCGTTTACTCTACAGTACAAAGCAAAAGACCTCAGACGTTTAGTCCCGGGCCACACTACAGTAATTTCACTGAAATTTTGATATGAAATTATGTGTCTCTAGATCGACGTTTATAGTAGAGTAAAATCAAGAAAAACAGCCTACTATGAAAAAACGAAAGAAAAGAAAAACAAATCCCTCAAAAGTTGACGACCCCCGCAAACGTTTTAAGGACCATGATCTGCGAATCTGCACCTGGAATGTTCGCACTCTTTATAGAGAAGGTGCAGTTTACGCATTGGCAGATGTACTTGAAAAGTACAAGGCCGACATTACTGCCATACAGGAAATACGATGGAATGGGAAAGGCGTCACAACAACACCTAAAGGTGACGCACTGTATTATAGCTGCCAGGATACAAAGCATGATTTGTAGTTGGTCGGAGGTTGCAGATTTGTAGTTGGTCGGAGGTTAAAACATCTGGTCTCCAGCTTCACCCCAGTGAATGAAAGACTCGCTGCAATTCGATTAAAGGCAAAATCCTTCAACATCAGCTTTATTTGCGCTCATGCTCCCACTGAAGACAAGGACGAACAGACCAAAGATATTTTTTACGAGCGCTTAGAAGAAACTTATGACCGTTGCCCTGCCCATGACATTAATACCCTAGACAGACGGCAGCGTTAATTTGCATTAATAACTGTATTTAATTTTGGCCTGACAGACGACAGTCTCTGCATTTACGAAACAGCTGATTGCTGTTTTGTTGTTGTTTGCAATGTATTTTTTTTGTTTTCCTTGTGTCTCAGAGCCAGGGATGCCAGATAAGTTTGGTCGAAAATCGGCACTTTTCGGGTGCCAAAATCGGCAAAATCGGCAAAAAAATTAAAAAATCGGCAAAAAATCGGCATTTAAAAAACATTTATTTCAGTTCAAATTATCGCTTTATTTAATAAGCATAGGTTAAAAACATAATATTTAACAATTAAAAATTCATAAAACAAGTCAACAATTCAAAATACGTATGAATATAAATGCTTTTACCATATACATATGTAATATATGTATATTTATAAGTACGCGAGATAAATATATATTCAATTCAGTCAAGCTAAACAAAACTTATACAAATATTGTCTTAAGAGGTTAATTAATAAGGTGATTGTTTCTGTATTAGAATTTTGAAATGTTGTTTTACAATTAAATTCAATTTCTTTAATAACTATTTAAATTAAAGTTTCGAAACAAATCATTTTTAATGAAAACATCATCACAGTTGGACTTATTTAATTTTAAGTAGTCTTTAGTAAAGATAATTCCTTCCATCGAGTCCCTAATGTCATGTTCACACGAGCGTTTCAATTACGTTGTTCGCCTGTCGAACGACGTACACGAATTAACCCGTTTCCACGACACCATTCGTAATTAATAGAAACATAAACAACATTTCCTTCATTTTTGTTTCCATGTTTTCACGAAAATTTGAACCGAAAACACAAAATATATGTACATTAAATGAATAGGAAAAGCAATAGACTTTCCTTCAAATATATCTTCTATATTTAACTACACACATTTCATTCATTTTTTTTTTTTTCATAAATTCTGAATAATTTTGTATTTTCAATATATTTTTATATGTTTCTATTTTCAAAATTAAAGAGAGAGACATATCAAAACAATATTTGTGTATACAGACTTTCAGGTATTTGTTTCCTTTTTGTTTCTGATTTTTTACGCGATTTTGAACTAATGGACAAGAAATGTTTGTGGAATTAACAAGGACACACAACCATCTTCCTTCTGCATCTATATAAAATGTTTAGTTCATTAATTTTCATTCATCTTTTTCCTTTTTTTAAATTTTTGTGTTTTCAACAAATTTTTCAATTTTGAATTTAGACATGTCATAATTAATTTTTTGGATAAATTCTCTCATTTGTTAGGGATGGGACATACTTATTCGTCGTTCAGAGAGTATTTCTAATCGAACAACGTAGAAAAATCGTCGTTCGTTCATAGAATTTTGTGTGGGGAAATAAGTAATTTATTCGTAGTTATGGGTCGAACAACGAATAGAGAACGAACGACGTACCGTGGAAACGGGCTATATTTTTATTTAAATTCACCTGGCTAAAAACTCTTTCCACATTTGATGAAGAATGTGGCAAGACTAAAATATGTTTAATAAATTTGGACAAAGTAGGAAACAATGGTTCAGAATTTGCACATCTTAATTCACATACTGTTTTCCAAAAATCTAGCAACTCTAATTTTTTATCTTTAAACAAATTTTGGAAATTCAAAAGTTGAAAGTTCGTGTAATTCTGAGTCAAAGTCTTGTTTTTCGTTAGTGTTTATAAAGCTTTCGTATTCCTTTATAATGTCGAAAAATGAATCTTCTGTGCCATTTATTATAAAACTTTGATTTATGGAAGCTAGGCACATAAATTTGTTTTCAAAATCAAACCGCTTCAAAATCTGATCACAAAGTTCAATGTAAAAGTTTGTGCAGTTTTTTATTTTTTCCACTAACTCACTTTTCGACAATTTCGTTTTTTGAACAATATCCTTGACGTATATACCCAAGTACACGTTTTGGCAATCAAGGAAATTCAAACTGTTTTTTTTAATCTGTTAAAAAATGTTATCATTATTAATCAAACTACTCTTGACGAAATTACTCATAATCAGTTTAAGTAATCTTTCCATTTCCATGTACAGAATATGAATTTCAGTAGATTCACTTTGAAACATTTTATCTATATCTATGTATCTATCTATCCTACTCATTAAGACAATATAGATTTATGTATAGTTGTCTTTGTTATTGTACCAAATCACAATTTTCATAAAAAACGCAAATTTTATGTGCCTTAAGTAAAAATCGGCATTTTAGGGGTAAAAATCGGCAAATCGGCATTTCTATTTTTTTGGACTAAAAATCGGCAAAATGCCGATAAATCGGCAAATCTGGCATCCCTGCTCAGAGCATGAATATGCTCTCTCCTCCATATGAATATGGGCTCTCTTCTACGGCATTGCCATATTGAAATACCTAAATGCCTTTTAAATGCAGCTCGATTTTGTGCATTAAGAATGTGGATAATGCACGAATTAATTTGAATTAAGGCAGTTAATGCAAATTAACGCTGCCGTCTGTCTAGGGTACAAAATTATACTAGGCGATTTTAATGCCAAAATTGGAAAGGAGAATATCTTTGGCCCAACAGTCGGGAAATTCAGTCTCCACAGTGAAACATCTGACAATGGTATGAGGCTGATAGACTTTGCAGCTGCAAGAAACATGGTAGTTAGCAGTACCAGATTTAAGCATCTCGATATTCATAAGGCCACCTGGCTGTCGCCAGATCAAAGAACAAGTAATCAAATTGATCATGTTGTGATAGATGGAAGACATTCATCGAGCGTGTTGGATGTACGATCGTTCCGAGGTGCAAACATAGACTCGGACCACTACCTTGTTGCGGCAAAGGTACGTACCAGATTAAACGTAGCAAACAAAGTGCGAACAGACACAACACGGTAGTTTGACATCGGTAAGCTGCAATCACAACAGATAGCCACAGCATATTCCACTCAACTGACCCAACTGCTTAATCAAAGCACTCCTCGTCCCGATAACATATCAGGACAATGGCAAAACATTGCCCACTCCATGCAAACAGCCGCAAAATCAGTATTTGGATACCAGAGACCTTCACCAAGGAATCCATGGTATGACCAGGAGTGTCGTGCTGCTACCGAAGAGAAAAATGCGGCATATAGGGCTACTTTACAATCAGTAGCAACGCGTAGCGCACGAGAGAGGTATCGGGAGAAAAGGAGAGAGGAGAAACGTCTTTTCCGCAGGAAAAAGAGGGAGATGGAAAAACGGGAGTGTGAACAAATCGAACTGGCACATCCTCCTGTAGAGACCAGCAAGGTAATCTAGTAACTGATACAGATAGTGTGTTAAGGATATGGAAAGAGCATTTTTCCAAACTGTTGGTATCCAATAGTAGGGGAGTCGACGAAAATACCACAGATCCAATCCAAGAAGACGGTATTGAATGTATACCACCCGGCCAAGAAGAGGTAAAGACAGCAATAAACCGGCTGAAGAATAATAAGGCAGCAGGAGCTGATGGCCTACCAGCCGAGCTGTTTAAAACCGGAGGCAACACGCTGATAAGGTGTATGCATCAGCTAGTTAGCTCTATCTGGCAGGAAGAGCGCGTACCCGACGATTGGTACCTGAGCATCCTGTGTCCCGTCCATAAGAAAGGAGATAAGACTTTATGCTCCAACTACAGGGGCATAAGTCTTCTCCCTATCGCATACAAGATAGTGTCAGGGATATTGTGCGAACGACTAAAGCCCATGGTCAACAGAATAATTGGACCATACCAATGCGGTTTTGGACCTGGCAAGTCCACCATTGACCAGATTTTACCCTGCGCCAAATCCTGGAGAAGACCCAAGAGATGCATATCGACACCTACCACCTTTTTGTCGATTATAAAGCAGCCTTCGACAGCCCGCTACGTTCAAAGGTATTCCAAGCAATGTCTGAATTTGGTATCCCCGCAAAGCTCATTCGGCTTTGTAAAATGACTCTAACTGACACAAGATCTTCAGTTAAAATAGGAAAGAACCTCTCCGAGGAGTTTTGTACCAAAAGAGGTTTCATGCAAGGAGACAGCCTTTCGTGTGACCTTTTCAACAAAAATAACGCTTTACAAAACACTGATACTACCCGTGCTAATGTATGGGTCCGAAGCCTGGGTACTTGCGCAAGCAGATAAGGCAGTGCTTGGCGTGTTTGAGAGAAAAATTCTTCGAAAGATCTACGGACCGATCTGCGTTGACGGTGAATATCGACGTCGTATGAACCACGAGCTGTATCTGCTATACAAGGACATCAATATAGTTAAACGTATCGAGATGCAGCGATTGCGTTGGCTAGGCCATATAATAAGAATGAGCGATGATGAACCCGCTAAAAAGGCGTATAAATTCGAGCTACATGGCGGTGCTACATTGGCAGGCCAAAGAATAGATGGCGCAAACAAGTGGATGATGAGATGACAAGGCGCGGTATTCCAGAGTGCGAAGCAACAAATAGAGAGAATTGGAGATCTTTTCTCATTTCGGTCTATGGAACAAATGTTCTGTAATGGGCCAGCTAAGTAACTCTTATGTTACACGCTAAAACTTTCATACGAAACTTTTCCATTATTTTGGCGTTCTTAGGTCGAGTTCCCCATTACAGTAATTTCATAAAATTACTTTTGTATGGAACTCGATCTATGAACGCCAAAATAATGGGAAAGTTTCGTATGAAAGTTTTAGCGTGTAACATAAGAGTAAGTAAAATCATAAAATTTTTGTAGTGGGGAATTCGATTTAAGAACACCTAATTTCATGAAATTCAAAGATGTCAATATTATAAGATAGGAAAAGTCAATTGTGAAAAATTAACTCTAGAGGGAGTTAACCTCTGTTGCTACGATATCATAGCAACATTCTGTTAAACGAAAACTGTTATTCATTGGAATATTGACAAGAAAAACATTAAAACTCAAGTTTGACGGCATTCACTTTTGATTTTTTTATTAAATAAACAATAAAAAAAGTAAAGAAATAAATTTCAGCCACAAAACACAACGTTAATGTTTTCTGCCGCGAGAAATGGGAATCAAAAACGATTGGCATTGCTGTTATCAATTCCAGTGAGTTGTGTAGCCATCTGTAACCAAAATGTGGAACTATTAGCATATGTTTTTGGAAAATGCATTTGTTCGAGTATTTATTGCTATACGTCTTTGATGCAATGATGATGATGTGGACCGAAACTTGCAAAAAGTTATGCTTGGTTTGCATTCGGCGTCGTTTCGTGATTTCGCGCGGAACCAAGCAAAATTTATCATGATTTCGCATACAAAAATGAAACCATTTCATTTCGTGATTTCCGCCAAATCAACATCGAAATCACAGTACTCATATATACAACCCTGATTTTGCATAAAAAAGTACCAAAAGTTACAACACTTTTCACCTACAAAAAATTTTAATGTCTGTTTATGTATGTCAACAAGAAAATGAGTGCGTAAGGAAAACTACCAAATTCGATCGTATTTTTTCAAATTTGTTTTTTGTTTTGAAGCAAAAGTAAGTCCCGGTCCACACTAGCGTGAATTTCATTAAAAAATTTCATGAAATTAGGTGTTCTTAAATCGAATTCCCTACTACAGCAATTTTGTGATTTTACTCTACCATGGAGGTCGATCTATAGACGCATAATTTCATGCAATTTTTTCAATGAAATCACTCTAGTGTGGGCCGGGACCAAAGGATAAAACATTTCCAAAACTAAAGTTTGGGTGTGTTTCATGCGTGTTATGTTTTGGTGTGTAGGAAGGAGATGGGCACGCGTTGAGAGTTATTTTGAGACTGTTTTATTTATGCATTGCTTATGGCTATCATAGGTGTGCTTACAAGTATGAGAGATCACTTATACTAATAACACAGTTGTAATTTATTCTATGTAATATGTAAAATGAATTAAGTCAAATATATAATACCCCAGTTACACTATTGAAGGTTAACCCACTGGGTTTAATAGATCCAGTGGGTTAATCTTTGCTGGTTACACTTAGCTTTTCGAGGATATAAACTGTCAGCTGATGTTTGTTTACGTATACATACAAAATAACTAATAAAGTCGTGTTTTACACTTTTCCAATTTCTCGTATGAGATATCGTCCCCACTTGGCTCATATTGGTATATTTTACACACAGGGATACATATTTTTATCATGGCATCAAGCGTACTTTTTGTTAAAAAAAAGTGCCTAATGTAAAACAATAAATTATTTTATGATTTTCAAATAACTTTAGATTTATTAACTCCATAAAATCTCATGCGACCAATCGTAAACGTGTAAAACACCACAAACTCTCTTGTAAAAACAGTTGCAACTTTTGGTACTTTTTGAGTAGAGCTGGATTTTTTTGCACAAATACCGAATACCACACTGTATTTTTGGTGGATTTGTGCCGGATTTAAAATAAATCCAGTCGTGAGAGGATTTAATTTTTGTATGGCAAATCTGGTCAGATTTGACCAGATTAAGCAATAAATCCTCATGAAGTGGGTTAACCCGGCAAAAAGCTGTAGTGTAACCGTGCTATAACATTACTCCCCCCAGAAAATTCAAAGTTGAAGGTAGTAAATAGATATACATATAATATAAATAATAATTTGAAAATTAAGCCAAGAATATTTTGAAATGAATACATTATTTATGAAAAGGTTCAGGTGAGTAACGAGATACTTCTTTTCTTCTTCTTGTACTTCGTCTAGGACCACCAGTATTGTCATCAGTACTACGGCTTGTTGTTGGATATTCGATTACTGGCTCTTCTGCTGTTTGTTGATGTTGATTAGGCTGCTCGACGATTTCAGGCTGAGATTCCATAACAGGCTGTTGACTTGGTGATGAAATGCAGCAGTAATCAGGGCTGAAGCTATTCTGTAGTTGCTGGCGAAATTCGTTTGAACGTCTTGGCTTCATCTGATTAATATGACGTTTGTACTGACCATTAGGAGTACTGATGATAAATAACATTTTACCAAGTTGTTGTTTGATAATTCCTGGTATCCATTTCCTTCCTCTTCCATAGTAGCGAATATGTACAGGTTGACTGATATTATACTTGGAAATTGTTGCTTTTCTTGATTTTGGCTATTTTCCATAAAGTTTAGACCAAATTGTTTTTACAGGTCTTCCACGAATAAGTTCTGCTGGAGATTTGCCAGTTTCATTCGGCATAAAACGATATGTAGAAAGATATTTATGTACGGCATTTTTCAATGATAAGTTGTCATCTAAGTTCTTTCTAACTGCTGATTTAAAACTTCTTACGAAACGTTCGGCTAATCCATTTGATGCTGGATGAAATGGAGCTGTTGTAATATGTTTTATATCCAGGTTGGAGCAAAATTGTTTGAATTCATCAGAAGTGAGTTGAGGACCATTGTCGCTGACTAGTGTGTCTGGAATTCCTTCAATTGAAAAAATTGCTGATAAGGCTGCTATTGTATATTTTGTTGTAGTAGTAGACATCTGCGTCACGTAAGGAAATTGAGAAAATGCGTCTACGCATATGAGCCACATGGAGTTGAAAATAGGCCCAGCAAAATCGATGTGAATACGTTGCCAAGGCTTGGTTACTGTTGACCAACTGTTAAATTGTTTTGAAGGTGATTGATTTTCGTTTTTGCATATTGAACATTTTGAAGCAAGTTGCGTGATATCGTTGACTATGTTGTTCCACCATATGTTGTCTGGCTAGTTGCTTCATTTTCACTACATCCCAATGTCCATCATGTAGAAGTTTCAGAGTCTGTTGTTTAAGGGCATCTGGAATAACCACTCGAACAAAATCAGTTTGAAGACAAAGTAAATCATTTTGAACAGTTAATGGGTGTCTTCTGCTGAAGTAAGGTTTGAGGTGAATATGATGCTGCAATAACTTTTCCGGCCATCCATGTAACACAAAATTTCGTACACGTTTGAGTACTGCATCATTTTCTAAACATTTGCGAATCTCATTAGGATTGATTGGAAATTCATCGAAAGTAATGTTGTAACAGGCTTCTTCTTGATCAAAAGGTTGATGATCTTCACATGGTAACCGTGATAAAGCGTCTGCATTACCATGTTCTGTAGTCTTCCGATAATTTGTATCATAAGTATATGCCATCAGAATGATAGCCCAGCGTTGCAATCGGTGAGCTGTCATTGTAGGTAGATGTTTATTCGGGCTGAATATGCTTACTAGAGGCTTATGATCCGTAATTAAAGTAAATTTTCTTCCGTAGAGATATTGGTGAAAACGTTGAACACCAAATATTATACTTAGACCCTCTTTCTCGATCTGGCTATACTTAACTTTATGTTTATCCAATGTTTTTGATGCAAAGGCTATTGGTCTTTCACTTCCATCAGGATATAGATGGGAAATGACGGCTCCGATTCCAAAAGGTGAAGCGTCGGTTGCAAGTTTTAGAGGCAGTTCATCTTGAAAATGAGATAATTGAGCGGCGTTTATAATATGTTATTTGAGTTGTTCAAAAGCATGTTGCTGAGAGGTTCCCCAGTAAAATGTTGTATTTTTTCTTCGAAGGGCGTTGATTGGAGCGGCGATAATTGAGAATTCTGGCAATATTCCCCTCGGACTTATCTGTCGACCAAGATAGGTTATCTTGTCTGGCAAAAACTAACATTTTTGCAATTTGCATTTTATCCCCTTGGATTGTAGAATGCTTAACACTTTTTCTAGGCGTTCGAAATGTTCTTCAATTGTGGGAGCAGAAATAATTATATCGTCAATATAATTAGCACATCCATCGATACCGATTAAAAGTTGTTCTATGTATTTTTGAAAAATAACAGGAGCGCTAGCGATACCATAGGGCAATCTTTGGTATTGAAAAAGTCCCACAGGTGTGTTGATTACCATAATTTCCTTAGATTCGTCATCTAATTCCATTTGAAGATAAGCATCTTTCAGATCGATGGTTGAAAAATATTTTCCATTTCGTATTGTATGTAGTAAACTTTCATGAGTCGGTAAAGGATATTGTTCGATTTCAATTTGTTGGTTTACTGCAAGTTTAAAATCTCCACAAATTCGTATTGCGTTATTTGGCTTTTGAGCGATTACAATGGGTGATGCCCACTGGCTATATTTCACTGGTTTAATTATATTTGATTTAATGAGTCTATCGATTTCCTCTTTAAATTTTGGCATTTGAGCGAATGGAATTTGTCTACTTCGAAAAAACTGCGGTTTTGCATCTGCTTTTAGGCGAATATTAGCTTTGAAGTCGGTTACGGTACCCAGGGAGGGATCAAAAACTGATTTGTATTTATTACACAAGTCTTTAATTTTCTCTTTATGGTTTTCTGTGACACTATTAACTTGTCTTATTTGAAATCCGAATTTATTAAATAAATCAATTCCGAAAAGATTTTCTCCATTTTCAATGTTCACAACAATAAATGTCACTTCTTCTTCTTCTTGTCCGTATTTCACTTTAGTATGCAATTCTCCCAGGACGGGTACTAATTTTATTCCGAAACCGTGTAAAATTCTTTTACTTTTCACAAGCGGTGGTTTGCTTAGGTGTTTATATGTGGCTAAATTTATTATTGACACTGAAGCACCAGAATCCAATTGAAATTGTAAATTTTTACATACATGTACATTTTTGAGTTATTTTTCAAAATTCCACCATTAATTCCATAAATTGTTTCAACACTGTCTATTTCATTATACGAACGATAATGTTTTCTTTTTGCACTGTTCTTATTTTGTTTTGTCCTAGTTGACAAACACACGGGAGAAATATGTCCATTTTTATTACACTTATGACAAGTGGTATTTCTAAATTTACACTCATCTCTTGTATGCGAACGATAACAACCAGAGGACGATTTTAGTTTGTTTTGATTATTATTGTTTCTTTTTGATTTGTCACTGTTTCTATTTTTCACTATATTGACGTTTATGTGATGATCACTGTTATTCTACTTCATCGCTGCTACTGTTTTAGTTGTTGCTTCGTACGATTCTGCTATCAACAGAACATCTGCTAAAGTTGACTGCTGCTTCTGTAGAGCTGCTGCGCGAACTGCATCATGAGGAGTATGAACAATTATGTGGTCACGTATCATCTCATCAACTATGAGAGCAATTTTCGGAGTTGCAAACGAACTTACATTCTCTCGCAAGACCACGAAGATCCGCTATCCACTCTTTGTAGGTTTGGTTGACCTTCATTTCACTTTTAAAAAATTCATACCTTGCTGCTGTAACATGATGTGAAATTCTAAAATGTTCCGTTAACTTTGCCGTTAGCTCGCTAAAATTCTTGTCGTCCAGGTTGGATGTACCAAATAAATTCTTAAGCAATTCAAATAAATCCGTACCAATCCATGACAAGAAAAATGATTTTTGTTGATCTGGCTGATCAACTTTGTAAGCAGAAAAATGTTGATTTAGCTGCTGCAAATATGAGTCCCAATTTTGGCTGTCTTTATTAAATGCGTGAAAAGCTGGTACTGCTTTGCTGTTGGTTGATGGAAATTTGTCCATCATATTTTGCATCCACTTTTGTTGTTGCTCCAAAAGGCTTCCTGCAAAATTTTGCTGTTGCTGTATTAGCAATTGAAAATTTTCACTTGAACTCGCGTCGTCTGGCATTTTATTAAAATTTAATTGTTGTTAGGGCACTAGCACTAAAAAAAAACAAACGACCGGTCAAACAATTTTTTTTTATCCTCTTCGCCACTTTTATGTTTTGGTGTGTAGGAAGGAGATGGGCACGCGTTGAGAGTTATTTTGAGACTGTTTTATTTATGCATTGCTTATGGCTATCATAGGTGTGTTTACAAGTATGAGAGATCACTTATACTAATAACACAGTTGTAATTTATTCTATGTAATATGTAAAATGGATTAAGTCAAATATATAACAATGCGCACACATGTTCGTTTCGAAATACAAAATTTGTATACAATGTAAAAACTATTAAATTACTTTGTTACAATGATATTTTTCATTGTATTTCCGTACTTTTTAATGGTAATGTTAGCAAACAGAGCTAATTGTCAAAAATTGTTTTCCAATACAAATTTCTTAAAAAATTCGGGAACGGAAAAATTACGGAAATTGCAAAAACTCCAGCAAAAACGCCAAAATCAGCGTATCAGCCAACGTATTCAGATGCCAATAAACATGCTGCTAGTTTCTACTAGGCCAAATTTTTATAGCAGAAAACAGGAGAAGTGCGTGTTATTTAAAAAGAAATGCAAGTCTTGCTAGATTTCGGAGTACTGGAAAGCATTTCTAGCACTAAACGGGAAAACTACTACAAGTAGTGATATTTTGCAGGTTCTGAACACAAATTTTATCTGTCAACATTTATTAATAATAAATAATAGTTTATTATTTGGACGAATTAGTTTTTAGACCGAATTGGCTGTAACTTTGCATTTGGAGTTCCCAATGGTACAGAAACTTTCCCACCAAAAATTGTGGACAAATGTCCAGGTTTTGGTATAGCCCCTATAAACAATACCATTCGATTTCAAACATTTTAAAGATTGTATCTACATTTTCGGCTAAAATTGGTTGTAATTTGGTTATGGGGTTCTCAGGGGTCAAAGCAATTTATTTACTAAAAAGTTAAAAATAAAAAAATAATTTTAAAAAATAGTTTGTTGCTTAGCCTCAATAAATATATTCTTTCTCATCATGGAATCTCTCAAAATAAAACGCTTGTATATAAATTAAAAATAGTGAAAAAACTAAATGGCAAGCGTTTTATTTTGAGAGATGCCATCATGAGAAAGAATATATTTATTGAGGCTAAGCGATAGATGTCTACGCAAAGTTTTAGGTTTTGGCCTTAAGTGCATTTATAAATAAAACACTGAAACTTAATTTTTTTAAATTATTTTTCATTTGTTATTACCATACACAATTAATACGATATATAGATAATTTTCGAAATAAAGTTGTAAAGTTCTATATTGTCGTATATTTTTGAGGACCAATTCAATTTACATGTTCGATCAGCTGCGCATATGCATCTACCTTGATTATTGTAATATGTTTGAAATCAGGATTTAGTGAAATCCAGTGGATTTTGGAGCGCAAGTGTAAACTTGGCATACATGTGCATTGATGGTGAGGAAACCAATGGTAGAAAGTGTATTCGTTTCGCATATTTTGGCGAACAATTGTAAAACTTTATGAAATGGTCTGCTGGGTACAAACAAACAAAACAAACAGCTGTTTCATAAATGCAGTCTGTCAGTCAAATTAAGGACTTTTTATTGCAAATTAACTTAGCCGTCTGTCTGGGCATTATACTATGTTTACATTTACGAAATCCACTCGATTTCATCTGTCAATTCCTTTGTGTATACGTCGAATGAAAACTCATCTGAAATCGATTGGATTTCATTTGACGTTTGAGCAATGGAAATGAAAACGTGACAAGTTGAAATAGAGTGGATTTCTTAAATGTAAACATAGTATTAGTCGTTTACAAGAAGTTAGCGGGCGGAAAATTTCTTTTGAAGGTGAAAGCCCTTGATGAGTATCCCATCAAAAAGTTTGCATCCGCGGATGCAGTTAAATCACTAGAACAATTGCCGCTGGAGTACATCTTTTCCTATGAATTTTACAAGGCGGCGCGCAGCTAGGATGCACTCCATTTTGCTTCCACGGCACACAGCTAGGATGCACTCCATTGTCGATCCAAATCACAGCCTTTGATGTAGTGTTTTCGATTGAATTTAAATGCAGTCTAAAGGTGCTATAAAATGCAAGTCATTGCAAATATCCCAAAATAAATAAAATACATTGCATATTGGCGTAAAACAAGAATATTAACTTTATTACATTAACACAAATTATAAAACCTCTCCATTAAATATGATCGTAACTGGGGGATTCCCCATTACAGTAATTTCATAAAATTACTTTTGTATGGAACTCGATCTATGAACGCCAAAATAATGGGAAAGTTTCGTATGAAAGTTTTAGCGTGTAACATAAGAGTTTCATTTTGGCGTTCATAGATCGAGTTCCATACAAAAGTAATTTTATGAAATTACTGTAATGGGGAACTCGACCTAAGAACGCTAAAATAATGGGAAAGTTTCGTATGAAAGTTTCAGCGTGTAACATAAGTCATACGAAACTTTCCATTATTTTGGCGTTCATAGATCGAGTTCCATACTAAAGTAATTTTATAAAATTACTGTATTGGGGAACTCGACCTAAGAACCCCAAAATAATGGGAAAGTTTCGTATGAAAGTTTCAGCGTGTAGATTTAGAGAAAACAAACAGAACTATTGTTGTCGTACAACAATTCGATCAACTAAATAAACTTAAAAAATAATATTTGGCAATTACAACAGATGGCGCTAGCAAAATAGTGTTGAATATAAATAATAGCTACTTTACACGATATGTTATTTTACATATATGTTGTCACGTTGTATATACATTTTGTATATAAAAAGTGACAACTCATACATATATAAAACACACATCGTGTAAAGTACCCATAACTTTAATCACTAGTACAAGTGCTGCTGCATTACATACTTTTCTATTTCTCAGTGAATAATTTTACAAAATAGAGCGCGTTGTTAGGAAGCTGACCATTTTGCTTCCAAAGCAAAGGCATTCTACGGAATGTGTAGTCGTAAGGACTCGGCACATACGGTGAGTATCGCATTACAGCAACCACAAGAAAAATTTTAGGTAACGCCAAGTTTTTTGAAAATCACATAAACATAATTTAACTTTTAACTTTTTTAGGACTACGGGTGTCACAAAGTGTCACTCAACGGGGTCTTAAAGATGCAATAAAAATGCAAGCCATTGATGTATATCCAAGAATAAATAAAATGCTTTGTATACAACGGCATTTACATCTAACATGTTTTATAAAATATGGGCGATTTAAGTTGTCAATTCCATAAAATAACTGTCAAATAAATGAGGTAAATTCCTAAAACACCTGCTTTAAATACAAGTGTAATATGCGTCTAATTTATCTGACACCAAAGCTGTAAACACATTCAACGTTTGGGTAAAATTTTGCATTCGGCATTAACGCCCAAAAAATCACATATTAACAAACGTTGTACCGCCTCTATAAGCGGTGTTTTATTGTGCGGCTCGTCGTTCGGACGCCCGTAAAATCGTTAAAATTCCGAAAATCGGGAGGTACGTTTATATGGGAGCTATACCTAAACATTGAACTATACTGAACATTTTTGGCAAGGAGGTATTTTGCTCATTCAGAACTTAAAATGCAAAATTACAGCCAAATCGGTTGGAAAATGTGGGTAAAATCGTCAAAATTTCGAAAATCGGGAGGTACGTTTATATGGGGGCTATACCTAAACGTAAACCGATATTGACCATTTTTTGCATGGAGGTATTTGGTTCACTCAGAACTCACAATGCCAAAGTACAGCTAAATCAGTTGGAAAATTTCGCTAAAATTGTCAAAATACCGAAAATCTGAGGGTATGGCGGCTATACCTTAACGTGGACCTATATTGAATATTTTTTGCAAGAAGGTAGTTTATTCACTCAGAACTCAAAATGCAAAATAACATCCAAATCGGTTGGTTAATTTGGCCAAAATCGTCAAAATACCACAAATCGGGCGGTACCTTTCTATGGGAGCTATACCCAAATATGGACCTACATCCACTAAAAATGGTTTTCTATCTTTTTGGCTTGTTATAAACCTACGTTTAAAATTTGGAGGCGGTAGCTCGATTAGAACTATTTTTGGTACTCTTTTCCATACAAGTGGGACCACTGTGAGTAGTGAAAGTACCACAAGATGAGATGTTTCAGCATCCAAATATTCTACAAAATTTTAAGTACGGTTCTCTTTGATAACTTTAACTAACTCGATTTTGTCCCGTTTTCATTGTCCTTTTTGACATTTAATCGGTTTTGGTTCAGAAATAAACTATGTTTTGTTTTTCTGCATTTTCGTCACTGGTTATTTATTGGTATGTAGACATAACAATTGGTTATTACTTATGTAGACATCTGTAAAGCTTCTGAAATATTTACCACGAATAGCTCTTGTAATGATGAACACGTTAATGACAAATTTTCTTGGAGGATAGATCCGGTTATTTCAATTTTTGGACCGATTAAACTTACATGTATGCCGTTAAAAAGCTTATAGAGTTGTCAATCAAATTAAATTAATTCGTTTCTGAAAACATTGTTAGTTGCAGTTCTAGAACAAAAAACGTTTTCCTTAACCGTTTTAAGGAAAAATATCAGTACGCGCAAATATGGAGATCAAAGTCTGGGGGGGCGAACAATTCTTTTTAGCGATGAAAGTCGATGAAGATAATATTACGAACCCGGAAGGACAGTTATGCCGTAGGTCAAACTTCTGAGTTATAGCGAATTCTTTCTTCACAAACTATACATACCTACATTACAAAAAACCTAACGAAATTTAATCGCGTCATAACTCAGAAGTTTGTCATGCGGCATAACTGTCCTTGCGGGTTCGTAATATTATCTTCATCGACTTTCATCGTCAAAAAGAATTGTTCGCCCCCCCAGCCTTTCATCTCCATATTTGCTACAAAAAATGTTCTACAAAAAGATTTGCTAATCGATTTGACTGAAGACATGTCACCTCAGAATGAAGCTACAACATCGCCAAACAGAGATATAGAGCTATTTTCCCATGTATTATAGGGAAAAAATTAAAAACTTCATCGCGCAATACCTCAGAAACTTGACCTATGGCGAATATTTCCTTTTGGGTTCTTATACGCCGGTTACACTATTGAAGGTTAACCCACTGGGTTTAATAGATCCAGTGGGTTAATCTTTGCTGGTTACACTTAGCTTTTCGAGGATATAAACTGTCAGCTGATGTTTGTTTACGTATACATACAACATAACTAATAAAGTCGTGTGTTACACTTTTACAATTTCTCTTATGAGATATCGTCCCCTCTTTGCTCATATTGGTATATTTTACACACAGGGATACATTTTTGTATCATGGTATCAATCGTACTTTTTGTGTGTCTAATGAAAAAAATAAATAAATAATTTTATGATTTCCAAATAACTTTAGATTTATTAACTCCATAAAATCTCATGCGACCAATCGTAAACGTGTAAAACACGACAAACTCTGTTGCAAAAACAGTTGCAACTTTTGGTACTTTTTGAGTAGAGTTGGATTTTTTTGCACAAATACCGAATACAACACTGTACTTTTGGTGGAATTGTGCCGGATTTAAAATAAACCCAGCCATGAGAGGGTTTAATACGGCGTTTATATTATAGTTTTTTGCAGGGTTAACCTTCTTTATGAGGATTTGTTTGAAGTATATACAATGGAAATGACATTTGAAACCCAGACCCACTGGGTTAACCTTGTTATATATAAACGGCCTATAATTTTTGTATGGCAAATCTGGTCAGATTTGACCAGATTAAGCAATAAATCCTCATGAAGTGGGTTAACCCGGCTAAAAGCTGTAGTGTAACCGTGCTATTAGTATACTCATCAACGGCTTTCATATTCAAAAGAAATTTTCCACCCCCCAAAAATGCTGCTGCACAGTGTTATTGAGTAAGTATAAATCTACACGCTGAAACTTTCATACGAAACTTTCCCATTATTTTGGCGTTCATAGATCGATTTCCATACTAAAGTAATTTTATAAAATTACTGTATTGGGGAACTCGACCTAAGAACCCCAAAATAATGGGAAAGTTACAGCGTATAGATTTAGAGAAAACAAACAGAACTATTGTTGTCGTACAACAATTCGATCAACTAAATAAACTTAAAAAATAATATTTGGCAATTACAACAGATGGCGCTAGCAAAATAGTGTTGAATATAAATAATAGCTACTTTACACGATATGTTATTTTACATATATTGGTCTGTTCCTTTACTTCTGAAAATGGCAAAACCGGCAAAAGTAGTAAAAGTTGAAAACTGCTCCCATATGAATTGTATTGTGTCTGAAGTAAAGGAACGCTTTTCGAGTAAAATGTTGTAAAACTTGAAGATTCTTTAACGTAAAGGAACAGGGCTTATGTTGTCACGTTGTATATACATTTTGTATATAAAAAGTGACAACTCATACATATATAAAACACATATCGTGTAAAGTACCCATAACTTTAATCACTCCCAGCAAAAAAGTTTGGAAGTAGTGCAATGCAGAGTTAGGATTATGAAAAATGCACTCCGCTCGATACATTTTAGAAGCACTCGCTTAAAGATCCCTAGCCAAGCAAACCAATTTTTTGATCCCTACAGTCGCAGTCTTTTTTCTGAACACAATAAAGAGTTTCTAAAATTGTAAGAATTTGTTTTAAAAAAATAAAGAAATACAAACTAAAGATACGAACATTGCTGTAATTCACAAGACGCAAATATATTTTTGAAGTGGAGTTGGAGTTTTTTTGAGAATCTGAATTGGAGTTGGAGGAAAAATGAAAAACCATTTGGAGAATGAAGCAATAAGTCTATCTGGTTACTTTCCCAGCAAGAATTGTCCGGCAAGAACTTTCTCAGAGAGTAAGGGGTTTTTATTCTCTTTTGCTAGAAAATTTTAAAAAGTAAACAGACACCTTCCCAGCAAAAACCAGCAAGCAATCAGCTGACTTGCCAAAACAGAACAATTTGTCCGCCAACAAAGGAAGCAAACACGTTGTATTTTATTAAAAAAAAAGAAAATGAAACAAAAAAGTATTTTTCCACTTCACAAATTTGTTCTCCATAAAACAATACAATTAGACTATGTTATTTCCACAATAAAATTGTTTTTAAAATGTTAACAAACATAAATCAACAAAAAACTAAAAACGGCTGATTGATTGTTTTCAGGAAGAAGAAGAGCTTGCAAGTGCTTGCTAGAAGAAATTTGTCCAGCAAGAATTTGCAAGCTCTCAGTGAAAGAACTGTCAAAATGTCTCTCTCGAATCGCTCTCTTTTGCTGGTTTTTTGTGTTAACAGACGACTTCCAGCAACAATTGGTACAAATTGTTACAAATTTTAGGGTAACCAGACACAGCTAATATCAGTTGCGGTGTCATAAAAAGCAGAGCAAAGGAAGTAAACTCAGTTACGATCAAATTTAATGGAGAATTTTTATATGGCCTGTTCCCGTACTTTATAAAGTGGTAAAAGTCGTAAAAATTGTAAAAGTCGTAAACGATTTTCATATAAATTTTGTGTACGGGAACGCAAAATGTGTAAAAGTGGTAAAAATTGTAAAAACTTTTTAGTTCTGGAACAGAGCTATAATTTGTGTTAATGTAATAAAGTTAATATTATTTTTTTAAACGAATAAGCAATGTATTTTATTTATTTTGGGATATTTGCAATGGCTTGCATTTTATAGCATCTTTAGACTGCATATAAATTCAATCCAAAACACTACATCAAAGGCTGTGATTTGGATCGAAAATGGAGTGCATCCTGGCTGTGTTCCGTGGAAGCAAAATGGAGTACATCCTAGCTGCGCGCTCTCTTGTAAAATTCATAGGTGAATTCATAGAAAAATATGTACTCCAGCGGCAATTGTTCTAGCGATTTAACTGCATCCGTGGATGCAAACTTTTTGCTGGGCTAGTACAAGTGCTGCTGCATTACATACTTTTCTATTTCTCAGTGAATAATTTTACAAGAGAGCGCGTTGTTAGGAAGCTGACCATTTTGCTTCCAAAGCAAAGGCATTCTACGGAATGTGTAAGGACTCGGCACATACGGTGAGTATCGCATTACAGCAACCAAAAGAAAAATTGTAAGTAACGCCAAGTTTTTTGAAAAACACATAAACATAATTTAACTTTTTTAGGACTACGGGTGTCACAAAGTGTCACTCAACGGGGCCTTAAAGATGCAATAAAAATCCAAGCCATTGATGTATATCCAAGAATAAATAAAATGCTTTTGTATACAACGGCATTTACATCTAACATGTTTTATAAAATATGACGTAAATTCCTAAAACACCTGCTTTAAATACAAGTGTAATATGCGCCTAATTTATCCGACACCAAAGCTGTAAACACATTCAACGTTTGGGTAAAATTTTGCATTCGGCATTAACGCCCAAAAAATCACATATTAACAAACGTTGTACCGCCTCTATAAGCGGTGTTTTATTGTGCGGCTCGTCGTTCGGACTTAGAGGAGGTTACATATCAGCTTTGTTCCTTTACTTTTTTAATGGTAAGAGTGGTAAAAGAGAAAAGTGTCAAACTTGTTCAAAATTGCTCTCTCATGAACATTTTTACCAGAAAAGTAAAGGAACGGAAAAATGGTAGGTCTGGCAGCAATGTCAGAAAAAACATAAAAAAAATCAATTTTCGTCTTTTATTTCACAGTTTTTAATTTAGTGTTGTCAGTGTTCGACTTTTTCTTCAGTTTTTCGTCCATTTTGTGAAATAATCGTCAAACAAAAGTCGAAAAATCAGTTCTGCCATTTTCTACCTGCAGAAATTTTGCTGGTAGCCTGTGGTAGAAGAGAAAGCCATTTTCGCTCTCTCTCCCCTCTCACTTTCTTAAAAATTGCTTCCAGTTTTGCCACTTTTCGGGGTTAAGGAACGCTTTGCAGGTTAAAAATGGTAACAAATGGTTAAAATGGTAACCTCAGGTAAGTAAAGGAACATAGCTATCATTGATATGAAGAAGTCTTTCTGGGAAATAGTTTTTTTTCGGAATAATATATTTTTTCCTCAAAGAATATATCCCTAATGTACATCGAAATAGAAATAAATATATAAAATGTTGTATGGAATTTGACACTAACGTTACAACCCACTTCAGTCGGCTGTGTGCCTTTTATTTTTTTACCATGTTGGATTGCATTTGAAATATTGAAATGTATTTTGTTTTTGTATTTTTGAACGCACATGCAACACGCAGAGTTATAGGTTTGGACTTTATATTTTATCAATAAAAAATTATGATGTCTCAAAAAACAAATAATTCTTTATTTGTTCATGTGTTATTTGTTCATGGGTAATGCCAAGTTTACACTTGCGCTCCAAAATCCACTGGATTTCACGAAATCCTGAAATACACCCCTGTGTTTACACTTATTTGTTGTTGATTTCAAACATATCACAATGATCAAGGTAGACGCATATGCGCAGCTGATCGAACATGCATTTTCAAATCAAGTTTTTGAAAATTGAATTAATCATCAAAAATATACGACAATATAGAATTTTACAACTTTCTTTGGAAAATTATAGTAAAATTATCTATATATCGTATTATTTGTGTATAGTACTAACAAATGAAAAAATGATTTTATCGTTTAGACATCGTTATAATAAATTTTGATAGATAAAAGTTGTGCTCAGATCCTGCACAATATTAGTACTTGCAGTAGTTTTCCCGTTTAGTGCTAAAAATGTGTTCCCGTAATCCGAAATCTAGTAATACTTGCACTTCTCTTCAAACAAGAATCGCGCCGAATAACACCCTCTTCTCCTGTTTTCTGCCATACACTTTTGGCCTAGTAGAAACTAGCAGCAAGCATGTTCATTGGTATCTAATATGATAGCTGATACGTTGATTTTGACATTTATGCTGGAGTTTTTGCAATTTCCGTCATTTTTCCGTTTCCGTATTTTTTAAGAAATTTGTATGGGGAAGCAATTTTTGACAATTCGCTCCTTTTTCTAACATTACCATTAAAAAGTACGGGAGCACAATGAAAAACAAAGTAATTTAATATTGTTACGAATGTAACTGATAGGTTTAAGTTAATTTAGTTTAATTTCCGTTAATTTAAAAATTTGAATTGTAACGTAACGCAGTTATTTTATTTAAGCAACAACAACTACCATGTAGAACTCTCTTCATCATTCTAGTCGTTACATTACCTTTTGTTAATGTTCTTTTGTTTGTTTTGCCATAATCATGTAATTATCGTTTAGTTTGTTACTTCTTATCTTGCATTTATTTGTTGTTGTAATTACGTCATTGATCATCCCCCATGTATGTGGTCTGGTTGTTCGCTTAGTGCGAATGTGCGTCTGTGTGTTCGTTGTACATATTCGAGGAGTTGCCAGACATTTTCTAGAGGACTCTCGAACAGGGAGACTTTGGGATATAAATACAGGGGAACTGGCAATGACGAGTGAGTTGTGTTTTAAGCGTTGAACTGAACAGATCGGTTAAATAAGAGCAGCGTGCTAACTAGAGACTTGCTGTGTGCTTTGCAATTAAAGTCGGTTCTGAATAAGTGTAATAAAGTAAATAAAGCATTGTAGAAACGTAATCTAAAACGAACCCTGTTTTATTTGGTACAAATCGTATCGGGGAATAAAACAACGTCTACACGGAGATTAGTTAAATCTAATTCCGTAACAATATTTTTTTCACATTGTTTACAAATTTTGATACTAAAATTTTTTGTTGCAGCAATTGACCATCTACCTTATTTATTGCGATACGTGAAAAGTGTTGCAACTTTTGGTACTTTTTTATGCAAATACAGGGTTGTATGTGTACTGTGATTTCGATGTTGATTTCGCTGAAATCACGAAATGTGATGATTTCATTTTTGTATGCGAAATCATGATAAATTTTGTTTGATTCCGCGCGAAATCACGAAACGCCTTCGAAATCACGAAACGACGCCAAATGTAAACTAATACGGCGTTTATATTATAGTTTTTTGCAGGGTTAACCTTCTTTATGAGGATTTGTTTGAAGTATATACAATGGAAATGACATTTGAAACCCAGACCCACTGGGTTAACCTTGTTATATATAAACGGCCTATAAGCATAACTCCCTGTTTTGTAAGCAAATTTTGTTCCTTAATCTATTTAGATTTTACTGCGTTTTAGGTTTAATGTAAACATGGCGTCAATGCCCTTCAAATAAACATTAGTCGTGTTCCTTTAGGTACCTGAGGTTACCTGTTTTTACCACTTTTTACCCGCAAAGTGTTCCCTTACTTTTATAAGCATACAATTTATATGAGAGCAGTTCACCACTTTTACCATTTTCTGCCATTTTTAAAAGTAAAGGAACAGACCAATTATTGTTAAATAAAACACAACTCTCGCATAGATATAGTCCAATGTTGAGACATTTGGATGACGGCGACACTCAGTTGTTGTTTCTGTGCCGTCGTTCAAATTTTCAGTATGGCTCAGTTTTCTGATTGCAAATATATTTCTATTGTTATATTTCTATTTGTTATTAATTCAAAAACAATTAAATGTATTTTATAAAATCGGAAAATAACGTTATAATCGGTTAATATCATCGTGATAACCGTTAATCCCTTAAAGTTGTGAAAAAATAAAGTGAAAAGGCAGGATTTTTTTGCAATCTGTGAAAGGCAAACATATTGAAAATATTCCGGTTCGGTTGGTGGCGTATTTTGCGTCAAAGTAAACTGACCCAAGACAACTTGTTTATTATTTGACAGATAAGGATTATATGTTTCATACATACAAAATTTTGATTATGCTAAATTAAAAAAAAAAGAAAATAAAAATCCATGTTTATTTGCAGTTGTGTCGTTCCTATTTCACGATTAAAGGGAATGGTATACTCCTTGTCCCTGGCGACGATGATGTTCATGAAGATAACAGCGTCCCACCTTTAGCTTTAACCCTCCGTTGGACACCTGGGTCTGGCCAGACTTTTTTGACTGTATATAATGCGTTAAGCACACATTTTACTTAGATGCGGATGCGTAAAAGCATTCAACAGAGAATCACAACAAGATTGAAGATTTGTTGGTGTACTCTAAATTCCAAGGATCACATGCCGTCAAAATTTCAGAACGTTCCAAGGCTTAACCCTAGTTTAGTAAAAACTCTCCGATTGGGGGACGGACCCGGTTACCCGGTTATTGGACCCAAAAGTCCGGGTTAGACCCGGCTCTACTGGAAATACCTATCTAACAAGTGGTCATATGATGGGGTCAGTTTCAGGTGGTCAGGTGATATAAACCCAAAAACTGATTTTTGAACCCGGATTTTTCCATAAAACCCTCAAAAAGTCGAAAATGTGCCCTTTATGGGGTCCAATTCAATGTATGCCAGATTGTAGCTCACACTTTAACCTTTCCAAAGTGGTGCTATATGTTGTAATACCTTTCATGGATCCAGAGATATGGCGAATCTCGACAACCCGTTTTCTCTTAGTGGCTATTTATAGAAAAAAATTATTACATCTTTGTGTTTATTTCAGCTTGAGTCCATATTTTGTTGTAATTCAATTGTTTGAATAACAACAAAATATTTTAAAGTGGATATGAAATTGATTAGTTGCGGGCGAAGGGTATCGATACAGAGTCGGCGAAAAAGGGAACTGATGAAGTTGTTTGGTGACAACTGAAACTATAGTATTCCCTACCCTTCGCCCGAAACTAATCAATTTCATATCCACTTTAAAATATTTTGTTGTTATTCAAACAACTGAATTACAACAAAATATGGACTCAAGCTGAAATAAACACAAAGATGTAAAATTCTGCAGTCCAACAATAAAAAACGCCAACAACGAAAAAAATTATTTAGATTCACTTTTGGCAGTTTTGTTAAGATGTGTATTATTTTATTGTTGTAAAATAATTTCGGCTTAATCTCGGGTCTTGTTGTTTTTAAATTTTTAAAACAACAAGTTTTATTTAAAGTGGGATGTAGTTAAAATTGATTTAATTTCGGGAAAGGCAAAGAATGCTAGTTTCGTCCAACGCCACTTGGACTCATCAGTTCTCTTTCTTTGTATTGAAACAAAGAACTCTTCCCCAATTTTATGACGACCAGTAGTGCGATTCTCTAACTCATTTTTTTAGTTACCGACAAAAATCGTTAACATTTAAACGCAAAATTATGAATGACAAGTTCAAACAAAAGTTGACAAGACACATGCTATCGGTAAAACTTTACGACTATTTTTTATTCGTCGCTAACTTACCGATCGTTAATTACCGAAATTAAAAGCATTTTAATTTTACCGATTTTTGTCGGTAACTCAAAAAATGTGTTAGAGAATAATTGCACTACAGAGCTCAAGAATAAACGTAACCGATGAATTCGATGAATTCGTTTAAATTCGAATTCATCAGAAAAATTTAATAAATCTCGTAGCCGCATATGTAAACCAAGTAACTACTTCCCACTGTTATGGACTTTGCATTGCAAAGAAACGCATAACAAATTTTGATGGTTTGTTGTAAACAACAAGTTTTAAAAATTAAAAAAAAAAAACAAGACCCGAGATTAAGCTGATATTATTTTACAACAATAAAATACATATCTCAGCAAAACTGTCAAAGGTGAATCTAAAAATAGACACACAGCACGGTGACGATAGTTTGTTGTTGTTTACAAAACCATCAAAATTTGTTATGCGTTTCTTTGCAATGCAAAGTCCATAACAGTGGGAAGTAGTTACTTGGTTTACATATGCGGCTACGAGATTTATTAAATTTTTCTGAGGCATTCGCATTTAAACGAATTCATCGGTTACGTTTATTCTTGAGCTCAGTAGTGCGATTCTCTAACGTATTTTTTGGTTACCGACAAAAATCGGTAAAATTAAAATAATTGTAATTTCGTTAATTAACGAAATTAGTCGATAAGGTAGCAACCAAAATAAAGTTGTCGCTAAGTACTACCGATAGCAACAGTGTTGCCAATTTTTATTTTCACACTTTATTCATAACTTTGGATTTTAATTTTACCGATTTTTGTCGGTAACCAAAAAATGTGTTTGAGAATCCCACTACTGGTCGTCATAAAATTGGGGAAGAGTTCTTTGTTTCAATACAAAGAACTAAGAGAACTGATGAGTCCAAGTGGCGTTGGACGAAACTTATATTCTTTGCCTTTCCCGAAATTAAATCAATTTTAACTACATCCCACTTTAAATAAAACTTGTTGTTTTAAAAATTTAAAAACAACAAGACCCGAGATTAGGCTGAAATTATTTTACAACGAAAAACAAATTATAATTTAAAAGAACATTTTGTTCTCGTTCTCGAGATTTGCACCTGTCCATAGGAGAAAACTTGCGATTTAAAGGAAATTTTTGTATTGTTTTCTGCGAAGGGTCGGTAAAGGAAATTTGTTCCAAATTGGATTTAGGCCCATGTTGGTCAGATCGAATTCGGCAACTCGCATAAAATACTAATTATTCAGAGGCAGGTTGAATGTTTGGACTGGATTCCGGCAGGAAGTTCATACTTCCCGTGATATAGGCTCCGAAAGTTCAAAAAATCCCTTTATTTTGACGATAAGTTTAGTTTAAATCGAAATTTTGCATATATAGCCGGCGTTCGGCAGGGGATTTAAGACTTTCTCCTATGGACAGGAACAAATCTCGGCTAACGCGAACAACATTTTCCTTTAAATCGAAATTTTTATCATCGATCCGACTCCAGTCGGTATATTCAACTTATGTCATTATTCAATTGGTTATAGAACACAAAAACTCATATTGGTGTATGGTAAGAGCTCCACAACCCTACATTTGTCTGGCTGGCTGATACACACGAAAATTTTCCAATGAGTTAACGGCTTAAATGTCGTTTAGGGGCGAATCTCAGATCGGGCTGAAATTCTTACAGTAGATAGCCCTTGGGATCCTGAACACTAAGATGTATTATTTTTCGGGAGGAAGTCCATACTTCCCGAGATATGGGTCTTAACATATCGGAAATACATTACGTTGTTTAAGGGCACCTCTCGGGTCGGGATGAAATGTTTACTGTAGATAGCCCTTGTAACCCTAAACACAACGACATATAGATTTCCCGGGGGAAGTCCATACTTCCCGAGATATGGGTATTGACATTTTACAATTTTAACGTGGGCAATATGGGTATCGTTTTAAAGCTAGTGGAGAGTACATTTGTGTACGAGACATATTTAAACCTTTTTATAGGAGAATGTCTTAAATTCCAGGTTGAAGCCGGCTACTTATTACTTTCAATTTAAAATAATGTTTTGGTAGCGTAGCCGACTTTTGCACCTGCCGATAGGAGAAAGTCTTAAATCCCCTGCCGAAGGCCATGTATTTAAGTACACTTGGCGACATTTGAAAGTACTCTTCCTGAGCTTTTAATCGAGTCCCATATTGCATAGGTTTTACTAATGGTGTTACAAGCAAAAATGATGTTCCTAAACGACACTTTTTCCGAATTAACTGATTTTGTCTAAACTGTGCACCTCGTAATATTTTGTCGAAACATATACATATTAAGTTTAAAGATGGGCCATATCGGTCAACTCCTTCAGGTAACTAAACAAACAAAAGTTACACATTTTCGAGAAAGTGCAATTAAAGAACTTGTCTCGGACTGCTTTGAAACATGTTTTCCTCGCGGCGCTAATTAGAAGGGGATACATTTTTTCCTGGGCAACATCATACTTCCTGAGGTAATTGCCCAAAGCTGTAAAAAATGCTCTGCCAACGCCATATAAAATGGCTGATGACCAAGAGGAATTACGAATTGAGTGCCCAAATTTGGCAAAAAACTCTAAAATCTCAAACGTACATCAAACTTCAAGAATGTCCACATGGGACAAAACCTGCCTTTAAAGTTTTAGCTAAGTAGATTGGTTTCAAGTTTTACCTATGGTACTCCGTGCGGCCTTGTTTATTGCGATAAATGTTTTTCGTGGACAAGTCCATCGTTCCTGACATAATTGTCCAACAGCTCTAAAACTCGTACGGTGCCTGACAGCCTGACATTGGTCCAACTTTTGCACATCCTAATTTTGCTCTCAAACTTAAATCATGTTCCAAAAATGTCTTTATCGGATAACTCTTTCACGTATATCCCTTATTAAAATGCCCGATTTTCGCTTAAGTGCAGTTTTAAGTCTCTTCAAGGATTGTTTTGAAATTTTTATTGAAGGTAGTCCTTGTGGTACAAAATTACAATGATACATAATGACATACGGTGACCAACTAAAATGACTGGCTATTGAAAGTAATGACTCCCAAAGTCAAACGCCTTTGCGCTTAAATCCAGTTTAAGGGTGATTATAAGTGGTTTCGTTGTAATTATGACTAGATACCGTGTCTGAAATATCACATTAAATAGGCCCATTCCTTCACACCCATGTCGCACTAAAGTTTTTAGTAGTTATACAGTGGAATCTCGTTAATTCGTAATCCAAGGGATCGGTCATTTTATACGAATTATCGTGATTTTCGATTTAGCGGAGTTAAAATGCGAAGGAAATGGCGTCAAGGGACCGACAGCTTATACGAATTATCGAGATTTTTGATTTATCGAGGTACTTTTAGTAATTTTATTTTCCATACTTCACTCGATAGTGGTTTGAAATTTCCAAACCCCAAGTCGTGGTATTGCAATATAATATCTAGGTATATGCGATTACCATCTTTCGCTCGTTCGGAAGATATATATTTTGGCTTCACTAATCGATGTTCTTTTTTTGCATATTTAAATCTATTCAAATACCTCACATTATCTACGCCTTTATCTCTGTGTGTAGTGATCCATTAGGTCATTGTTTATCTGAGTTAGGAGATGTATTTCTTTGTTGATATCAAAGAAGACACACAACTGCATCATTCATTGCTCACATGAGTAAGAAGTGCTGCGGGTTGGTTTCCCGACACGACACCACCACCCCACACCCTTCACTAAGTTTTGGCGGTCAACAGCACCCATGCTGATGGGAAATAAGAGAACTTCAAGATAACACAGAGCATTCATAACACCAGAAATTTTCCACAATTCTCACAACTACCAGAGATACGTTATGCCCTCCTAGACATTGTTGGCTCTGCGACAGCGAACGGACTGCGATTAGAGACGAACGAACGAACAGCAAAGTTTAATGAATTTCAATATTTTAGTCAGTCGTAGTTGCTGCTTCGGCCGTGTTTAACGTGTCATTTTGTGTTCCGAAAGAAACGTTAATACAAAAATATAAAAAAAATAAATCGATTAACCTAAAGCAAAAACAGCAACAAATAAACGCAATTTTTGCAAAATAATTGAATAAAAAAAGTACAACGTAACGTAAAAATTACGATATTTATAAAAAAAACACAAATCAAACATTGTTTAAACCCCTAATAAAAGTTTAGATTAATTAACAAATTACAAATAAAATGGCTCAAAAGACCAGCGTATGCATTGTCGGATCCGGCAACTGGTAAGTTAGATGTTTAAATAATTATCTGTAAAATGCATTTCCTTTGGTGTATTTTTTTTTTCTTCTACGAAATTATATAATTGCATTTTTACAAAACTAAAAGTGGATTACAACATCACCATATTTGAATTAAGAAAAAAGAATACAAATAAAACAAAACCAAATGAAAGTGTTTATTTGCAATAACCTTTTTTAACCACAATCTGCTTGTTTCTTTGTTTATAGGGGCTCCGCCATCGCCAAGATTGTGGGTGCCAATTGTGCCAATCTGCCAGAATTTGAGGAGCGCGTCACCATGTATGTCTATGAAGAAATGATCGATGGCAAAAAATTAACAGAAATCATCAACACCACTCATGAAAATGTTAAATATTTGCCAGGACACAAATTGCCACCAAATGTGGTAAGTAAATATTGAATGGACACTAACGTAATGCGGTGGGATTATGGATTTTTCTATTATAACATTTGTTAGAGATTCCAATTGTGGTTTGGCATTTCAATTTCTGACGCATAATTTTACATGAACCACTTCGTATCCACCTTTTAATTAAAAGTTATTATTTTTTGTGTTCGATCTTTATAAAGATGTGATTCGAAAATTTGGATATTGTGCTGAAATTTTCAAGATTAAAATGTTGATCCGTTTTATCTTTGCCTTCTTTGGCAAAGGTAATTTTTTTTGTAATATTATAATTAATGTTTTCAATTGGTTTTGACCATAAAATTATAGGACACTTACTGTCCAAAATTGCAGAAGGTTGTTGTTTTAGGAGATTGATGCAAATAGCCGTTTTGACTTTGGAGAAGTCTCTTGGTGGTTGCTGTGCAACTTTGTTGTTGTCGGGTCTAATTACTACAGTGAATGTGTGTTGTCATTCTGACGTTTGTATGGATGTTCCTCTCCTAATGTCCATGATCCACTGGAGTCATGAGAAGGTAGGATGCCTGTTTTCAGGATGGATTCCAGCTTTCAGGGCGACATCTACATTTGAAAACTTTTAAATTGTTCTAAAATAGAATTCAATAACCAAGGTTCTCCATGGCGGATCTATCGCCTTTCAAAAGGTCAAGAAGCCTGTTGTTGTTGCCGCAACAGTGCTTTTTTATTATATGTTTGTATGTTCATTCTTTAGCTTAATCTGGGTATAGGCCGCATGCTGGGCAGATTTTTTGCACAGTGTCGTCGATCTTTGCAGCTCCCAAGTGCGACCGGACCATGTTCCGATTTGAACGTAGTGTCGAATGTGGCCCCTAGAATTTTGGTGCAGTTTGTGGTCGGAAATCTACGACCACAACATTCAACTCTATTCCAAAGTGCGCCGTCCATGTGGTGAACAGAGTGGCTATAGATTTTGTGGCGGAAATCTGCATATATCTCGCGTTGAAAAAGGTGGTAAGATTGTTTGAATAGGATTTCAGTCGCTCATAGATGCCATCAGGGAAGGTACTTGACGCCATGACCGTGCAAACATCCGCATACGTTACGATCTCGATGCCGTCAGGTGGGGGCGGAATACATGAAAGGTAGGGGTTAAACAGTTCCCAAGATATCACCCCACCTTGGGGAACTCACTCTACAGGGTGTGGACGTCTTGTTCCTGAATTGTGTCTGACGTATCAAAGGCTTTCGATAAATCAAGCGCCACCACCACTGTTCTGTCACGGCTTTCTCTGGTTGAGTCCTCGACTAGTATGTGTGGAGATGGTGTTCAGCGTTGTTGTCGTGCTGTGCTACTTACGGAATCCATGCTGATGCTCCATATTGAGGAGGACTAAGGCCTCAAGGGTCTTTGCTACAGGCTACAAAAGCGGTCTGTACTGGCATCCTTGCTTGCCCTCAGTACTGGGTGGCTAGCGACAGGTAGAGAACTTTAGTGAGATACTCAACTCTCGGCTCATCCAGCGGTTTCAGCATTACCATGGAGGATCGAACGCTTTGGATGATTTAGCGTTTCTGATGGCATTCGCAACATCATCCATTGTAAATTGTGGTGGTTCATCCTCGGCAGAAAGATTTCTGATGCGACGTTGTACTCTTCTCTTCACCCTGTCACTGCCGAGCTACTCGACAAACTGGCGATTGAAATAACTTGCTCTCCTCTTCGAATCAGTCAATGTAACGTCGCCAAACGTGACTGAGGTCCCATCTTCCTTTTTTCCAGGGTTCGAGAGTGACTTAACCGTTGCCCAAAATTCACTTATCCCGGCTCCAATGCAGCAACTCTTTAGCTGATTTAACCACTTGTTCCGCTTATGCCCGCCGACCAACCTTTTAATTTCCAGTCTCAGCTCTCTGACTCTGGGGTCACTGGGGTTAGCGCGACGGAGCTCATCACACTCATTTTGCAGTCCCGTCGCCTCTGCTGGGAAATTTGGTCTCACTTCCTGTATTCGACCAGCAAGTATATGGCAAGCGGCTGCAGCACTGATGATGTCTCCGAAATCCTTTCTGCTACCTTAACATCAGAAGAAATGGGGCAGATCTCTGAAGTGGTGATTAGTCAACTCTCTGAAACTCAGCCAATTAACCTTTTTCAGATGTAATTCGAATTATTTTAATTGTAATTCGAGAATTCTATTTGTAATTCGTAACGTTTCATTTGTAATTCGAGAATTCCATTTGTAATTCGAATTATTCCATTTGTTATTCGAGAATTCCATTTGTAATTCGAATTATTCCATTTGTTATTCCAATTATTCCATTTGTAATTCGTATTATTCTATTTGTAATTCGAATTATTCCATTTGTAATTCGAATTTTTCCATTTGTAATTCGAATGATTTCAAGTGTAATCTATATATATAAAAATGGTGTAAAAAATGTATAGTAATTCATAAAATAAGAACGGCTAGGCCGATTTCTGTAAAATTTTTTGTCAGTTGTTCGTATTTTCGAGGAGAAGGTCTTTACGGAAGAAAATTTTGGAAAATCTCTCTGGAAAAGTCGGAAAATTGAGTTTTTGTATGAAATTTTATTCCTTAATAGCGAGACGAAGTTCGCCGGGTCCGCTAGTTTCAAATAAAATAATTCGAATTACAAATGGAATAATTCGAACTACAAATGAAATAATTCGAATTACAAATGAATGGAATAATTCGAATTTCAGATGGAATCATTCGAATTACAAATGGAATAATACGAGTTTCAAATGGAATAATTCGAATTACAAACGGATTAATTCGAATTACAAATAGAATAATTCGAATTACAAATGGAATATTTCGAATTACAAATGGAATAATTCGAATTACAAATGAAATGTTACGAATTACAAATAGAATTCTCGAATTACAAATGAAACGTTACGAATTACATCTGAAAAAGGTGTAGCTTTCCCATGATTGACGAAAGTGCGGCGTTCAGAGGTGATGAAATCGGGCGGTCTGCAGATGGAGACAATTATCGGGAGAACTGTCACACTCTCCGCTAATTATGGTAGGAACGTCCTCATTGTCCGTGCAAAAGGTAGAGATATAAATCTGCTCAGTCATCGCTGTAGCTCTCTGGTCATTTCCGAGAACCGAATGCCACAACTCATGATGAGCATTAAAGTCCCAAAGACCAGACAGTAATGACCTTCCAAAAGTGGGTTAATGTTAGGCTTATAATCTGGAGTACAGCTATTTATCGGCGGGATGTATACGCTCAGCAACTCTACCTCGGCAGTTCCACACCTGACTGCTATCCCCATACATTCCATGTACGGGTCATTAGAGTCAGGCTCAAGCTAGATAAGTCCGTATTAAACAGACTGATGTAATACGAAAGCTAATCCCCCACCTCCACTTCTACACCATTTGCACATGTAATTCGAATAATTTCAGTTGTATTTCCAAAAATTTCCCTTGTAATTTGAGAATTCCAATTGAATTTCGAATTATTTCATTTGTAATTTGAGATTTTCATTTGAAATTCGAATTATTTCATTTGTAATTTGAGAATTCCAATTGACATTCGAATTATTTTATTTGTGATTTGAATTCTTTCATTTGTAATCAAATCATTCCACTTGTATATCGAATTTTTCCATTTGTAATTTGAACTTTTTTCATTTGAAATTCCAAATGAAAAAATTCGATTTACAAATGGAAAAATTCGAATTACATATGAAATGATTTGAATTACAAATGAAAAAAATCGATTTACAAATGGAGAAATTCGAATTACATATGAAATAATTTGAATTACAAATGAAAAAATTCAAATTACAAATAAAATAATTCGAATATCAAAAGGAATTCCCAAATTACAAATCAAATAATTCGAAATTCAATTGAAATTCGCAAAATACAATTGAAAATTTTCGAATTTCAAATGAAATAATCAAATTACAACTGAAATTCTTCGAATTAGATGGGAAAGTGGTGTAGTGCGATCCTTCCTCCGAGTCCATTGCAATTAAATTGCAAAAAAGGCGCAATTTCAGGGATTGAAAAATCAACGGCTGTGTTAAATACTGCGTGTGTGGTTGCTGTTGGGGGCTGGGGGAGGCTCGAAATCTGAAGATGACTCGAAGATTGGATATGGGTGAAGATGCGGGCACAAATAGGTCCTGAATTTTCCTCCGTCCCGGCACGGACCAAAAAAATCCGGACCAGGCATTCCGGTATATGCTGCTCCCAAGACAGAAAAACGATACAAATGCAAACATGTGTACAATAAGATGGCAGCCGCTGACTGGACCACGTGTGTTGTGTGGTTTCGGGTCAATCCGGAACAGAGATAAAGAAGATAACTTTATCCATTCTCCAACTGCTGCCAATGAGGGATTTATTGACCTTGTTTCTACATCTCAGCTTGCTGTCGATTGTTGCCTAGAAGAGCTCATTAAGTTACATTTTCATTTTTACACGGTCGATTTCGTTATGATTATTTGCATATTTCTCCGGTCCAGAGATGCAGTATACTGTCATGGGATACTGTCTATTTAACTCTAAGAATCTTCAACTTATTGGTTCTGAAATCCAAATTCGACTGGTGCTCCATACATCATTGAATATTAAACGATAAAACTATACCAAAGGGTAATATCATCAGGGTAAAAATCACTAAAGACCTATGGTTTGCAGTGATGTTTACCTCGGAACAATTGGCATCTCTGAATATCATCATATTTTCAACGGTGTCAAAACAGCCATAAGCTTAGCGTATTTAGCTGTTGGCAAAGTCAACTGATTCTTTTTCAGTTATAAAGTTGGCCACCACTACGAGTAACAACATTTTTACTTGTTGTTCTATCCTTAACCTATTGTTTTTAATACGTTCTAGAGCATGATTCACAATTTATTTACCCTCACCTTGTTGTAACGACGTCTACCTTGGTAACATCGTATTTCAGGGTCAGACATTATTATTAGATGGGAGATTAGATAAGCTTAAACCGGCAAAACCTTATCGAAACCTAGAAGTTTTAAATAAACAAAATACACAGGCTTATATTTTCGAATATTTTTCAAGGTTTAGTTCTAATATTCCAATTGTTCTTTGTTATATGGCGATTTGTGTTTGGTATTGAAGGTAATAGAAGAGATTTTATAGAATGGAACTTTGCTATTAGTTAGTTTAGGTTAAGTTTGTTTTTGTATTTTTCACATGCAACATAAATGACAAGAGAAGTAAACAAAAAACTTTTTTCCATTTTTTTTCTTTAATAAAAACATTTTCCAATAGAATAATGAAACATAAATAATGTGTAAATTAATAAAAAAACATTAGGCCAACAATATAAAAACAAATACCATTTTTTACTACACCTAATAATATAATATTTCCTCCATATGTAATTAATTCATAAACTTTGGGCTCATGGCTTATCAGCGGCAAATTTCGTTTAAAAAGCAACAATATTTTCACAAAAAAAAATTACCAGCCACCGCTATAAACAACGTTCTGACTGATAAGAAGGGAACACACATTGTTGATATTTAGTTGTACCATGACCCTCAACGGAATTCTGTCCATCTAGCCATTAAATGTCCATCAATAGTTTAGTGACATTCAACGAAAAAAATGTACATATGTATATTGAAAATCAATTGAAAGCAGGCAGGAGGCATCGTTTATCGGTATTGCATGGGTGCGGCTAAAATCGGGCCTTATCTCTTTCTCGTCCAGTCAATATTTTATCTAACTTCTTTTTATGTTATTGTTTAAAAAATTATGTAATTAATTAAAAAAAACAACATAAATAATAATTTACCTTCTTAGAAATACTTAATTATCTGCATGAAATATTTAATTATGATGCAGGAGGCGGATTGAAACAAATATCCCCCTCTGGTGACACAGGTTAATGTTAACCGATCGCCATAAAATTTCATATAAGGTTTTTGGGTCAAATAGAAAAAATTTGGGGGTAGGCGTTTCAAAAAAAAAAAAAAACTTTGTCGTTTTTTGGGTCGCCCTAATACATATTTACATATCTTCCACTACATTCCCGAAGGGACGAGGAATACTTCTCTCACAACAATGAGTGCACGGCGATTCATATTATCTCGATGATATGGGACTACCTTTTTATCGTCGAGTCCGAACGGCGTGACTTATGACACCACTTTTAGAGAAGTTTTCCATGGCTGAAATACTCAGGAAATGTGGTCTACATTACACTGAGGGGATTTGTCACCGCCGAAAGTAATTATGTTCTGGTCAGGGATTAAACCGCAAACCTTCTGAGGGAAAGCCAAACGTGCTGACCACTGCACCACGGTGGCACCCTTGAAAAAGGTATGAACAAGTAAAAAAGTATCAGTCGACATTGCCGACAGAGATATACCCTCAGCCTGTGTGGTGAGAAGTACTTTTTTTTTCCAAAAAAACTTACGTATTTAGGGGGGTTTTCAAAACAATACACGGTGCTCTTGAAACAATTTTAAATGGAAGGTGCTTACTCCTTGGAAATTTTTGCGGATTCTGAAACTACAATGTATATAGATGAGAAAAATCAAAAAACAAAAAAAAATCGCCGGAGCGCTTTTTAAGTAATCGCGATTTAAGTTGACATTTTTAGGGGTTGTTTAGGTTTTCACGATCTTGCTTAGAAACCGCAATCCCTATCAAAATGGGACTAAAGAAAATGTTGTAGCTATCAACATTTTTGAACTTTTGTGGGGGAGGTACCTGAAGGAGTGGACCGATATGACTTATCTTCGAACTTAAACTAAACTATTACGAATGCCAAATTTTGGACCAAATCGGTTGATCCGTTCGAGGTTTATCTTGCGCTCCAACCACTACACATTGTGCTATAGGGGGTTTTTGCATCTTTCAGTCTATTTTCTCAGGAAGTATGGACTTGCGCCTAATGGGATATGTACCGTTGTAAGCGGGGCAGTGAATACAAGTTGCTACAACAAAAATCAAAGCGATTCGAGAGCCGGTCCTAAACTGAACTTATCCAGAATTTTGTGTGGGAGGTACCCGTGGACTGATTGAGTCCATACTAGAACCTCATCTAAGTCTGGTTGAAATATCCAAATCGGTTACTCCCATCAAGAGTTATAGTGTGCACAAATTTTCCAAACATTTTCGAAATTTTGTGGGTGAGGTACCGGAAGGAGTGGACCGATATAACCCATCTTCGAAATTAAACAAAGTTTGGACAAAATATTACGAAAGCCGAATTTTGGACCGAATCGGTTGATCCCTTCGAGAGTTATCGTGCGCTGCAGCCAGCCAGACAGACAGACGGACGTACATTGCTAAGCCGATTCCAAATTGTCTGAAACGGATTTCGTCCAAACATACGTGGAGTCTAAAACCATTATTTCGATGAGGCACATTGTGCCCGTATGAAAGTGTATATACCCTCGTTAGCATAAATGCTAAGGGTATAAAAAACTTAAAGAATTTTGGACAAGAATTTTGGAGATGTGGATTAAGAAATCCTTACGAAACAAGTTCATTGATGTGGGGATGGCACGAAGAAATACATCCTTCTTCAAACGTAGTTCTAGACTTCTCTAGTTTACAAGAATTTTCCATTTTGTTAACAGACGTTATATGAAGGC
This sequence comes from Musca autumnalis, assembly GCF_047663935.1. NCBI lineage: Eukaryota > Metazoa > Arthropoda > Insecta > Diptera > Muscidae > Musca > Musca autumnalis. Next base: position 299,926,887 of record NW_027411644.1, on the reverse strand, counting down.
TTGGAGTATGTGGGGTTTCCAAATTGATAATATTGACGACACCGTCCACTTCACAGATTGTGTTGGAATCGCTAGGAGATTCTGATATTTTATGATTATTGAGAAATGTTTGTGCCAAGCTTAGCTCACTAAAATTACATTTTAATATGCCTGATGATCGGTTGAGTGTGTGGGATTTCGGTGGATTCCTAATATTTCAGTTCAGTAATATTTTCTTATCCGTCATCCACTGAGATCACGCTGTTTTTATCAATATTTTGAAGTTCTTCGCTTGGAAGAATAATTTTTCTTCCATTGTGAATCATAAGCACTTTTTACATTCTCTTAAATTTATTTAAATTCTCGAAAAACGGCCACCCCCAATATATTTATATTTCTCATATAAAAAAAATAAACACTTGCACTCTCATTCATTTTTTTATTTATAAATAAAAATTTTATTAAACAAATAAAAATAACATTACAATTATTACTTCATAGACATGAAAGCAATTAGAAATAATTAAAAAAGGTAGAAAGAAAAAATGTGCAACTTAGACAACGTCACAAAGAAGAAAAAAAAAATTACGTAAATCCCATTTTTTCTTCATTGCATTTCACATGCAATTGCAGTGAATGACACGGCACTGCACCCAAACGCCGTGCAGCGGCGATAGATGATGGTCAATGTTTGTCAGAATGTGCAGTGCATGTTTCTATTATCTAATCGCTGCCAACATTGACATTGAAAACTCTTTGCAGGCGGCATTTTGCTTATTTTGAGACAAGAAAATAAGGTGTAAATAGAAATATAAACAAAAGAAAGAAAAAATGGCAATTATTTTTTTTAATTCACTTTTTTTTTTCAATGTTATATGTTAGCCAAATGCATATTGCAATGGATGATTGGGTGGGGGGTTAAGGAGGGGCAGAGCTGACAAGGAGCAACAAAGAAGGTCGTTGTTTGCTTGGATATACTTGGATACGTATGTATGTAACAATGTGCATAAATATGTATGCAAATACTATGTGGTGATTCTTGCATGAATTTCAATGGCGTGAGTTTTGTTTTTTGCTATTTTGGTTTGTTTTTTAGAGAGTATTGCGCCGTTCTCTTTAGGGGGGTCTACTTCATGTGTGCTCATTAACATTTGTTTTCGTGGCAAGTAATAAGAGGTGTTTTCATTTATATTACCTTCTGTGTAGCAAAGGAAAAAATAGTAAAATACAAATTTTTAACACATCTGATCCACTCCCTGTCACCATGTCAGGTGGTTCCATGTGCCAATGCAAATATTAAGTAATTTGGCATCATTTGCTCTTATTTTGTCTCTTTCTTTAATATTTTCACATAACAAAATACCCACTCTTGGATGGCCCATGGTTGTACAGGAGAAATTTATTTTCTCTCTTGGTTTCTTTTTTTTATTATGGAGAGAAAATAATACTTTCTCTGTTTATTTTTTTTTTCATTTCTTTGTTGAACTGAGAGCACAGAAACTTGTTTATTTTCTGTTTTTATTGCTGTTATATCAGTCGCGGTCTGCATTTGACAGTGCCATTGACAGTTAAGGTAGCATGAGAAAAAGTTATAGGTCAAGGCCAAGATGCACATAACACCAATGTGGTTTCATTAGCAAATGTATGTTTGTGTATTGGTTGATTGATTATTTTATTGGGTATCTAAATGGAAACTGGTGCATCTTTGAATGGAAACAAGTTTATTTTTATTATTTTTTTTTTGTTTTGATAATAATATGTTTGTATATGTTTAACTGATATTTCAAACAAATTAGTTTTGAATTTTTTGGGTGCATCGAAACCTACTTTTAAAACATAAAGACTACTTTTTCTGTTTATGGGTAATAAAGGTGAAACTGTTTGTATTATCCGATCCGAGAGGTGCCCATAAACAACCTAAAAGTGTTACAAGTACGAAATTTCCGAAATGTCAAGACCCATATCTCGGGAAGTATGGACTTTCCCCCGGAAAAGTATATATCGTTGTGTTCAGGGTCCCAGGGGCTACCTATGGACCGATCCGAGAGGTGCCCCTGATCAGCCCTTCAGCCCAATCCCAGAGGTGCCCATAAATAACCTTTAGGTGTTAAAGTACGAAATCAAGTTCCAAGAAGGTCTATAACGGACAACATCTATGGACATCGCTTATGTGCAATATAAGGGCTGTTCATTGATCGTTGTTGAAGTCCGGGGAAAAGTCCATACTTCCCGAGATATGGGTCTTGACATTTCGGAAATTTCGTACTTGTAACACCTTTATGGTGTTTATGGCAAGGGCTATCTAATCTAAAAATTTCAGCCCGATCCGAAAGGTGCCCATAAACAACCTAAAGGTGTTAAAGTACGAAATTTCCGAAATGTCAAGATTCATATCTCGGGAAGTATGGACGTCCCCCGGAAAATTATATATCGTTGTATTCAGGATACCAAGGACTATCTACTGTAAAAATTTCAGTCTGATCCGAGAGGTGCCCCTAAACGACATTTAAGCCTTAAATTTTAAAGTTTTAGTATTTTAAATTTAATTTCATATTTTGTTAGAGTAATTTTTAGTTATTTAAGTTTGAATCCCAAAGTGACCGACTATTGCTACTGAGCGGTAATAGGAGCGAGCGTTTATCCTATTATAAAATCCAATTTTAAAACTTTTCATAATTTTTTTCTTTCAATATTTTTAAATTGTTCTATTTTCTCCAACAATAAACATTTTTAGTTTATTCTGCAAATAGTAGATATTCATTTGCAAAAGTCGCTTTGTTGTTGTATGCCAAACTCATACAATTCTTATCAAAATGTGTTAAACAATCAAATAACGAGTACATATTGTGGTCTGATATTCAATAACAACTTTATTGAAGTGTTTGATTATTATTTTTTTTTTTTTTGATAACCTTTTAATAGGGGAGTGGTTCTACTTGGAAACATCACGAAAAGTTATTAAATTTAGATATTTTGATAGCATTATTTCAATCTAATTCAATTTCAATTGCTAATTGTTTTGATTTTTTTCTATTTTGGTAATAATTTTACATATGAGGAAGCATTTACCACAGTTCATTGAACTTGTAAGCGATAATTTTGTTGTTTACATTACATGTTCGCGCTCATAACTAAACGTAAGCAGTCAAAACAAATGTTGTAAGCAAAACAAATTACCATATGTACATAATTTTTGTTTAGAAAAGCTTTTTTTTGTCAAAAGCTTTATTTATGGATTAAGAATTGTGCATAAACACGCTTTGATTTCTATTGTATGGCGGCTTCTTTATGGATAAAACAAGTGTATTGCGTACTCTTTTGTATTCAGTGTGATCAGAACAATAGTCCAGTCAAAATAGACCTTGAAAATCAAAAATTCTAACAGAGCTGGATTTTGGTGGAGAGGTAGGGTTTGCCGTATTCACTTATGTACAAAGCAGAGCATATTTGCCAAATCTCTTGTAATTATTTTTGTATCGTATAATATAAAAGTTGTTGGCATCGCATGTTTATTTTTTATTTGTTTGTTCTTTTTTTATGGAAAAACAAAAGTATTATCTTGTTTTCTTAGATACATATACGATAATATATATAAATTGCATTTAATACAAATATATTTAAAGACAATTTGTTTATTTTTATTTTTTTTTTAATAATAGCACGCAAAACATTCTGTTAAGAATAGGTCTGTTCGATAACAAAATGCTGTTCGATAACAAACTTGTTCAGTAGAAGAGAAATGAGAAGTAGTTGGAAGTACTTGCAGGAACTTGCAAATACTTTTTACTTGCGAAGTTACGAACAGCCCTAATGTTTTTTGTATGTATTTCGTCTTCAAAATGACAAAATGCATTCATGATAAATTGTGTTTCCTTCATAATATGAAAGTAAAAAAATATATATATTAAACAAATATTTGAAAAATTCACGCCAAATACACGTAGTATGAGTGAATATACTATATTCAACATCACATTCGCTTATTGTTTTGTAAATTTATTTTTATTCCTAGCGTGATGTGATAAAGTTGATCGATAATATTATCTTAAGGGGGCAATGAATTTTGCTTTGCATATTTGAAAGTAATACTTATGTCCAGTTTCTCTAAGACGACTGGAATTCAAATTCGTCCTAACTACTACCAAACTCATGTTATTGTAACACTTTGTTTTATTCGAATCTTCTTATTGAAACAGGATATTAAATTTATTTCGGGGAATAAACGCAATAAAGTGGTTTTGATTATTACACTGTGCAACATTTTTAAGGTGATCTTGTGCAAACAATTCGAACTGAGGATTTTTTGAAAGTACAGACACAAACGACAAGAAGCCTTACTTGGGTTTTGTTGTGTCAGATCCAGCTTAGATTTTATGGCCCCATCTAAACATGGTTAAATATTGAGTTTTTAAAGAAATTCGGGGCTATATCTCTGAAACCAATGCGAATCTTCTTCTGATCTCTGAAGCAAATTTGTGGATAAGAACAAGAATAAAATATTGAGATAAATAATGAACTCGAAAAACTACTTTTATTGCCTCAAAGTTCAAAATATATGCAAAAATTCCACAATTTTTATACATTTCGCACCGTATCTCCAAAACCGTTACTTTTTTCTGAATATTTTCTTTTGGAAAAATATTCCCTGGAATGTAATACGCAACTCTATCCCGTTGTTTTCAGTACATTTTTATACCCTCAGCATTTATGCTAACGAGGATATATACACTTTCATACGGACAAAATGTGGTTTTAGATCCCAAGTATAAGTATGGACGAAATGTGCTTCAGACAATTTGGAGTCGATTGAGGAATGTCCGTCCGTCTGTCTGTCTGGCTGGCTGGCTGGAGCGCACGATAACTCTCGAACGGATAAACCGATTTGGTTCAAATTTTGGCTTTCGTAATATTTTACCCAAACTTAGTTTAAGGTTAAGGATGGGCTATATCGGTCCACTCCTTCCGGTACCTCCCCCACAAAAGTTCGAAAATGTTCGGAAAATTTGTGCGCACGATAACTCTTGAAGGGAGTAACCGATTTGGTCCATACTTTGCCCGTCGTGAAACGTGTACCAGACTTAAATAATGTTTCAATATGGACACAATTGGTCCACTCCTTCGGGTACCTCCCACACAAAATTTCGGAAAAGTTCAGTTTAGGGCCATCTCTCGAATCCCTTTGATTTTTGTTTTTGCTGCTTGTATTCACTGCCCTTCATACGACGGTACAAGTTTCATCAGGGGCAAGTCCATACTTCCTGAGAAAATAGCCTGAAAGTTGCAAAAAAGACCCTATGACACCGTGTGAGGTGGTTGGAGCGCAATGTAACTCTCGAACGGATCTGCCGATTCGGTCCAAAATTTTGCCTTAGAAATATTTTGTCCAAACATAGTTTAAGTTTGAAGATAAGCCATATCGGTCCACTCCCTCAGGTACCTCCCCCACAAAAGTTAAAAAATGTTCGGAAAAATTTGTTGTACGGTAACTCTTGAAGGGAGTGGACGAATTGGTCCATACTTTACTCATCCTAATATATCTACCACATATAGATCAGGTTCAAATATGGACTATATTTGTCCACTCCATCCGGTACCTCCTACACAAAATTTCGGATAAGTTCACTTTAAGACCTGATGTCGAATCACTTTGATTTTTGTTGAAGCAAATTGCATTCGCTGCCTCAATTACGATGGTAAAAGTTTTTTTAGGGGCAAGTCCATACTTCTTGAGCAAACAGCCGAAAGAGTGTATAAACCCGCTATGGCACCATATGTTGTGGCTGGAGATCCACTTCCATAACGGTCAATGTCGATCCATTCCTTTTTGTATCTCCTCCGCAAAACTTTTGATCTTTAATCCTAATCAACATTTTTGTCGGTTCAAACACCCAAAATTTTTAAAACGCCATAAATACATACGTATTTTGGGAAAAAATTGTTTCAATATACACAGGCTGAGGGTATATCTCTGTCGGCAAAGCCGACTGATACTTTTTTACAATTTAATAGAAATGTCAATAATGTATTGAAATCCGAACTGTGTTTAAAATACGTGTTGTAAAAGATATGATGCAAAATACCGCCGAAACAACATGAAGTAAGCATTTTAGAGTTTCAGAATGTTCTAAAGAATTGTTGAGAACTTTATTGGGAAGATTTTTGCAAAAGGTTGCTTTGTTCAACTCCCAATATTTTAGCCGATACTGACCAGAATTTCAGCAATTATGTAAAATTTTCTATATTTTATAGATTTTGATGCCCTAGATGGAGTTTTTCTTATGTGGTCTGTGCAAAAGATAAGTTCTCCTAGTTTAGGGCTACAATATTGGTAAAGACAGCAAGGCCAAATTCCTCTTCGTTTCTGAGATAAAGGCCTGATAAATGCAAAAAAGTGTAGTTTTAGCACGGTTTAGATGAGGCCATAAAATCCGAACTGGATCTGACAGGACAAAACCCTACTAGGGTTTTTGTAGTCTAAATATGTACTTTCAAAAAATACATACTAGAAGTTGTTTGCATTTCCAGTGTTGCATAGTGTTATTTGCCAAAATGATCGAACAAGACAACGCTTAATAGACTTGATATTGTCTATCAACACCAATATACACACACTAATGGCCTGTTTCACTAAGACGATTCGAATTCGTTAATTTTTTGATTCATTTTTGTTTTGGTGGTAATTTGAACGAATTTTAATTGGAATCGTCTTAGAAGAACTGGGCCAAATAAATAATATTTATTTTCCAAATACCCACCTAACATTTTGTCACAGTTCTTTTTGAAATCGGTCTAACCCCCTGTTTTTGAAAAAAAATTCTTCTCTCGCTGATTTTTAAATGAAGAATTCTTTACTAAATATCGAACGCATCTTCGAAAAATTAGGTCTTTATATCATCTGGGGGCAGAGCTATGGATGCCTAAATTATTACGAATATTGACGATGAACAAAAATTAGTTATAAAAACAGGGGGTTAATCTCTGAAAAATCTAGTCAAACTTGTATGGATGCGTCCAACGAAATCGGAAAGTTTTGTAGAGAAATCGGTAAATGTTTTAATAAAAAGTCAAAAGAACTCGAATCTGGGGGGTTACTCTTACATACGCTTTTGTATTACCGATTGCGCTGATGCCAAAAAGGAAAATGGAAATAAATAGTTGCGAAAGGAGATACGAAAACGCATTGGAGACACATTTAGTTTCGTTACGCATCGCATCCAGATATTATAACCCTCGGCAACAATTAATATCTGGGTATAATTTACCAATTAGTATTTACACAAATTTACCAATTAGTATATTCACAAACATGACCTAAAATGTTTGCCAAAAGTATTGTCGACCAAACTACAATTGCTGGAGTTTTAACATTGTGTATAATTACATCTTTGTGTTTATTTCAGCTTGAGTCCATATTTTGTTGTAATTCAATTGTTTGAATAACAACAAAATATTTTAAAGTGGATATGAATTGATTAGTTGCGGGCGAAGGGTAGGGAATACTATAGTTTCAGTTGTCACCAAACAACTTCATCAGTTTCCTTTTTCGCCGACTCTGTATCGATAAACAGGTCAATAAAGCCATCTAGCAAATTAAATAAAATGAGAAATTTGCTGTATGGCCCTAAAGCTGTTTACCCTACAATTTGAGTCGAACTAAAGAATTTCATATCCACCACGGTTTTTATGTCGTCTTTGCTTCGCAAAGAATACGAACATAGGAGTGTTGCTTCAATAAGCGGGTGGCTTTATTGACCTGTTTATCGATACAGAGTCGGCGAAAAAGGGAACTGATGAAGTTGTTTGGTGACAACTGAAACTATAGTATTCCCTACCCTTCGCCCGCAACTAATCAATTTCATATCCACTTTAAAATATTTTGTTGTTATTCAAACAATTGAATTACAACAAAATATGGACTCAAGCTGAAATAAACACAAAGATGTAAAATTCTGCAGTCCAACAATAAAAAACGCCAACAATTGTGTATAATTCTCATATACATTTCCAAGTAACTTTACCAACCTACAACACCATGATTTCAATATAATTTGGCGACCCAATTGCGTCACATTTTCCAAATTTCATTAAAATATCTGCCCAATTTTGTGTTTGGTGCACTAAATACCTCAAATCGGTCGGACATATATATGAGAGCCATATCCAAATCTTAACCGATTTCAATATAATTGAGCACACCTTTTTCTAGACCAAATTCCATCGCATATTCCAAATTTCCTTGAATTTGGACATACGTAGCGTGGCAAAAGTAATGGCTTTCTTTCTATGGAAAACATGATATTCCCCAACCTTCAGTTGAATCGGACAAACTATGTGCGTGAAGATAAAAACGATTTTAACTAGCGGAGACAACAAGTAAAAAAGTGTCAGAGATATACCCTCAACCAATGTGACGTGAAACTTTCATCTACGGACAGATCGAATGTATTTAGGGTCTCTTCAGAATTTTGTGGACCTTTTTGAACATTAGAACTTGCTGACAAGAATGTGGATTAGGAATTAACTGCACTAAGACACAAATGTTGAACTTTTGTGGGGAAGGTACCCTTAGGAAGGACCGATATGGGCCATTTTAAAAGTTAAGCTAAATTTTGACAAAATATTAGGAGAACCAAAGTTTGGACCAAATGGGTTGCCCCATTCAAGTGATATCGTCATAGCATTTTAGTGGCATTTTTTAAATATTGGGGAGAAGTACGGGAAGTTGTGGACCGCTATTGCCCCATGACGAAGACCAAATGTTGGACCAAATCGGTTGAACAGTTCGAGAGTTATCGTGGCCGCCACATATGGTGACATTGGGTTTTTTACGCCTTTCGGGCTGTTTTCCCAAGAATTATGGACTTGCCCCTGAAAAAACTTTTACCGTTGTAATGGAGGTAGCGAATACAAATCGCTTCAACAAAAATCAAAGTGATTCGAGAGCAGTACTGAAAGTGAACTTATCCGAAATTTTGTGTTTGAGATACCCGAAGGTGTAGACAAATACAGTCCATATTCGAACCTGATATGTATCTGGTAGATATATTAGGATGTATAAAGTATGGACCAAATCTGTCACTCACTTCAACAGTTATAGTGCGGACAATTTTTCCGAACATTTTTTAAACTTTTGTGAGGGAGGTACCTGATGGAGTGAACCCATACAGTTTATCTTCGAACTTAAACTATGTTTGGACAAAATATTACCAAAGCCAAATTTTGGACCGAATTGGCAGATCCGTTCGAGATTTATCTTGCGCTCCAACCACTACACACGGTGTCATAGGGTTTTTTTTGCACATTTCAGGCTGTTTGCTATGGAAACTTATAGCGTCGTATAGGGTGCAGTGAATACAAGTTGCTACAACAAAAATCAAAACGATTCGAGAGCAGGTCCTAAACTGAACTTTTCCGAAATTTTGTGTGGGAGGTACCCGAAGGAGTGGACCGATTGAGTCCATATTAGAACCTCGTCTACGTCTGGTAGAAATTTCACGATGTACAAAGTATGGGCCAAATCGGTTACTCCCTTCAAGAGTTATCGTGCGCACAAATTTTCCGAACATTTTCGAACTTTTGTGGGGAGGTACCGGAAGGAGTGGACCGATATAATCCATCTTCGAACTTAAAGTAAGTTTGGGCAAAATATTACGAAAGCCAAATTTTTGCATCGAATCGGTTGATCCGTTCGAAAGTTATCGTGCCCTCCAGCCAGCCAGACATGCGGGTGGACATGGCTAAATCAACTCCAAATTGTCTGAAACACATTTCGTCCATTATTTCGATGAGGCACATTTTGCCCGTATGAAAATATATATACCCTCGTTAGCATAAATGCTGAGGGTATAAACAAATTTTCAAAAAAAAGCTATCAAAAATTTGTTTATATTCCACAAAAATTGAAATTTAGAACAATTATAAAGTTTATACATAGTTTTCTTTTTGTTTTTAATACACGTCTATTAAGTGAATTTTTTATGAAATTCGCCCCTATAAAGTCTTAAGGGCGCTGGTGCATTATGTAAATATTGTAATCTAATACATCTGAATAAAACTGAAATAAATGAAAAAAATCGGAGCCCCCAGAACCGTTTCAACTCCTGTTTCCCGAGCTTTAGCAGCATACACATGCGGAATTGTCACACAGGCTGGGGCCTTGTTTGGCTGCTTGTCTATCATTGCCACTTCGGCTTCTCCGACTTCGGAGCCGGTGCCAAATTGGTGGAATCCGTCAGTGTCGTTGGGTCCGATGGAGTCAAGATGGCTAGCCCTGTCGCACACACCGTTGTTGTCCGCAAAAGAATACGAACAGCCGAGACCGTCCGTTTTCTGATGTTAGGGTACTTCCTTTTGTAGCGATTCACGAAGAAAATGTTTAACCTTATCTCCATGAATTTCAGCTGTCTGATTTCTCCTGCGGATTTATCCACAAATTTGGGGCAGTAATTCAGAACTCTATAGCCGTGTCTGTCCTTTCTCTCCCGGTAGTGTGGAATGTGAGAGAGTGATCTACCTCTTCATCCATAGCCTCTTCCACGAAGGCATTCTGCCTGGCAAGGACAGGTCTGTCTGGACCTATCGACGTTCTATCTCCTGAGGGGTTGATCCCTGCTCATCTGGTGATCTACGTCTTCATCCATAGCCTATTCTTCGAAGGCGTTCTGCCTGGCAAGGACAGGCCTGTCTGCACCGACCGACGTTTTATCTCCTGAGGCAATTAAGGAGGACACATGTCTGTTTGATTGATATGGGTGTCCATCGCATCAGCAATCATCTTTAATGATGCAAAGACCCATAACAACACCTATACGGCTATCTTTTCTGGGTCTTTGAAGCGAGGGATACATCTACTACTGTCACCATCTAAATCCACATGAACCAAGGAGCAGAGGAGATAATTAAATATATAAGTGATAGAATAAGCCCTACGGTAAAACATCCAAAAATCCTTGGAGTTTTAAATATTTGATACTTTCTTCATGGCATCGTTTATGTCTCTATGACGTTTATGAATCGAAACCAAGTCTTTTGACCAGCGGCTGCCAACTTAGTACCAAACCTATGTTTCTACGTCGGTTTCATGCTGCTACAACAACAACAAACATATAAATACTGTTACAACAACAAAGTCATGAGTGAACAGCCTGGCGAAATCTTTACGGTTCCTCCAAATTTCAGGAGTTTCTAATATAATTTAATTATTCTACCTACCAATCATGTCGCCAGAGTCCACATGACTTATTCAGTTGCCTAATGACTTGCCAACACGACTTTTGATTTATTTTCTTATCCTAAATGAAAGTGGTACGCTATTTCAGAATCCGGAATCAATTTGGTTCAACATCTTTTGTTTTTGAGGTATAGCCTCGTAGATTTCCCCGCTGAAAAGCACTATATCCATCAGATGCTTATGCAACATTCATTTTATTGCCCTTACCTTGAACCCATGGCAAACCTTCTCTATTTGGACTTTTGAAAATCCAAGCTGTCTAGACACATATACAACTCTTAGGAATTCCAACAAAATTCGCTTTAATTCAAGTCAACTCGCCATAAATCCCATACTCTACAAAATCACTTTTCAATTGCTTTTAAATACCCTGCATAGCCCTCATTAAAGAAACATTTACGTTCACTTTTCCGCATAACCTTTTAACGGAAGAAACCAACAACAATTAATTGGCTATTAATTGTTTCGCGCCAAATGTTTTTATTTTATTTTTTAGTAATCTTATCACCAAGACTTTGTCATGAATTAATACATAGTAATAATCATTATTTTGTTTATTTTTTTCTTTTAGGTTGCCGTACCCGATCTCGTTGAGGCTGCCAAAGATGCTGATATTTTGATTTTTGTTGTACCCCATCAATTCATTCCCAATTTCTGTAAACAATTGTTGGGCAAACTGAAACCAAATGCCATTGCCATTTCATTGATAAAGGGCTTTGATAAGGCCGAAGGTGGTGGCATTGATTTGATCTCAGACATTATTACCCGCCACTTGAAAGTTCCTTGTGCCGTATTGATGGGCGCCAATTTGGCCAATGAAGTTGCTGAGGGACAATTTTGTGAAACCACCATTGGATGTCGTGATCCAAAATATGCCAAGATTTTACGTGATCTCTTCCAGGCTAATCACTTTAGAGTTGTGGTAGTTGAAGATTCAAATGCTGTGGAAATTTGTGGTGCCTTGAAGGTAAGTTAATGAAGCCGAATTGTGTTATTACTTTTGATAATAATTTTTTGTTTTGTTTTTAGAACATTGTTGCCATGGGTGCTGGTTTCGTTGATGGCTTGGGTTTGGGTGATAACACCAAGGCCGCTGTCATCCGTTTGGGTTTGATGGAAATGATTCGTTTCGTTGAAATCATGTATCCCGGCGCCAAATTGTCCACCTTCTTTGAAAGCTGTGGTGTTGCTGATTTAATTACCACCTGCTATGGTGGCCGTAATCGTAAAGTTGGTGAAGCCTTTGTCAAATCAGGCAAAACCATTCAACAATTGGAAACTGAATTGCTTAATGGCCAGAAGTTGCAAGGTCCCTTGACCGCCGAAGAAGTCAACTATATGTTGAAGAACAAAAACTTGGAAGACAAGTAGTTGCAATATTAAGAGTAACAAGAAATGTTTTAATTAATTGGTATTTGTATGTTTTTTGTTTACAGGTTCCCCTTGTTCACCGCCATTCACAAAATCTGCTCTGGTGTTCTTAAGCCCCAAGATTTGATTGAATGCATACGCTGCCACCCTGAGCACATGTAAGTTTTATTGTTAACATTTAAGCTATAGTTTGTTCGTGATTGGTCTTTAGAATATAGCGAATACGCGCGTCGTATCTCCTCCTCTTCAAATGTACTCTTTCTTGCATCATGTTCAACTCTAACCTCAACTTTTGAAAGTCTATTATATTGTATATTTTTTTTATTTGTTTATTTATTGTTTTTCTGTAATTCTGTATAAGTAAATAATTAAGTTTATGTCTCAGAGATCTGTAAAATGTTCCTTTTTTCAATCGAAAAATATGTATGTATTTGTTTTTAATGTAAAATTCATTTGTTTTTAAAACTATGTGCCATATTATTTTGTGTAAAAAAACAAATGCAACATATCTTCCAAAAATCATGATCAAGGATGCTCTAAACGAAATGTTCATAGTAAAAACATTAATTAGAAAACAAATGCTACAAAAAAAAACAAATATCAAAAATGTTAATTGCACCACCATATATGTGTTTTTGTGAAAGATTTCTATACATCGATTCGAAAATTGAGATTAATTTGAAAACAATGGTATGGAGGAAAATTTAAAACAAATATCTTTCAGTATTATATATAATATATGTTCACCATTTCACTCTTACTATATTTTTCTAATAGAGAAATCAAAAATAATTTAAAGTAATTTAATAGAGACGTCTTTTTATATGGCGCCTGAAAGTATGCAATGTTATGTTACGATAGGCACATTACCCCCCATTATTAGGTTTCATAATGGGAAAATATACACAAATATAATTCATTGGAGGGCATGGCGGTGCAATGAATGATAAGAACTGTTGCATGCACACTGAATGCCAGAGTTCGATTCCCAGGCCAGACATCACATTTTCAACGGTGACAAAAGTATCATTGAGCGTAATGTAGACACCATTTCTTGAGCTTTGTCCAGCGTAGAACACCTCCTAGAGGACGCCAGGATGTTGTCAGTCTGACTAGATGTATTCCCTTCATGTAGTCCCTTCTGGCGTCCTATCTACCCTGTCATCCAACCATCATCCCCGGACTTCAGCTGCTATCGTTATCCATTAAAAAGATGCATCAACACGCGGCTTCTGAAGCCTAAACAAACAGAATTTAACAATCCCCAATGTAATTTTGAACATTGAGCGGAAACGTCCTACTTAACACTTTCCGTTTTCACACAACTTCGGTCCGGGTATAGCGATGTTCTTAATTCCTATAGAGAACTTAGATTTGTGATCAAAACCACTACATGAGGGCCAACGTGGTGCAATGGTTAGCACGTCCGCCTTGCACTAAGAAGGTCTGCGGTTCGAATCCCAGGCCAAGCAACATCAAATTTTCAACGGTGGCAAAATTCCCCCTCAGTAATGCTGGCGACATTTCCTGAGTATTTGAGCCATGAAAAACTTCTCTGCAAGTGGTGTCGTAAGACACGCCGTTCAGACTCGGCAATAAAAAGTAGGTCCCACATCATTGAGCCAATATGAATCGGCGTGCACTCATTGATATGAGAGAAGTCTCCCTTGTGCCTTCGGGGATGTTGTGGGAACATATGTATGTATGTACGTAACCACTACATCCGGCTATATTCCGAACAACATTTTAAAAGTTTTCGCAAAAGTGCAGTTCAAGCCCAGCTTTGGGATCATTTCGGTGGCAAGTCCATACTTCCTAAAATAATTACCCTAAAACTGTAAGAAAATCCTACGGCCTCCACCTGCTTAATTTGGCTCTGGGTCTATCTCCAGTTCTAGAAATGTGGCTACTTTGATTGGCTGTAACCACAAAGCTACTGGAGTTAGTTAAGAAGGTTTGGCAGAGCAGTTGAAAAGGTGCAGTGTGTCCTGTGGGCATGTGCCGCACGCTGGGCAGATGTTTTGTATGGTATCATCGATCCTAGCCCTATAGGAATTTAGACGACTACACCATCCCGATTGTAGTTGAGCCAAAACTACTCTGGTATGTTGTCACAGATGACGCTCCTCAGCTGCGATAGGTGGGGGATAATCTCCGAGGACCGCAATCTCACGATAGTTGTTTATGACATCTACGACTGCATCCTACTTAAACCTGTTTGATAAGCATGTTGATCTAGGGGTTCTCTCTTGTAACGTTGAACCTCACTTTCTAGATCATGAAGATGCCTCCTGACATGCATGGGTGGGGGTCCTATCCACCATATCGTGATTAGGATGGCTCTCACGGCAACACTCAACCAAGTACTGCAACGAAATCATGCCATTATGTAGTTGTACTGGAAGCATATTTGTCTCCTCATGTAGATGGTACACTGAAGACATCAGGAGCACCCTGTTGCAGTTCTCAGGGCGGCATATTGACAGGTTTGAATCTTTGTCCATCGCGTTGTACTTATATTCGCGGACCACACTGGTGCCGCATAGCTTACCACAGACCGACCTATCGCCTTATATGTGTTCAGCAAGGTTTCTTTATCTACACCCCAAGTGCTGCCGGCTAGGAACTTGAGGACCATGTTCCTCCATCTCAGCTTATCATAGATAGCTGTGGCATGCGCGGACGACGTGAACATGCTGTCGAATGCGAAACCTAGAATCTTGGGGTAGTTTGTGGACGGAATTCTGCTATCGACCATGACATTCAACTAAGTTGTTGTTGTTGTAGCAGCGTGAAACCTACGTAAAAGCATAGGTTTGATGCTGGGCTGGCAGCCGCTGGCCGAAACACCATGGTCTCGGGGGAATCCGTACTCACCTCTGCCGTTCATGTGGTGAAAAGAGTGGCCGTGGATTTACTGGCGGATATTTGTACATATTCCTCGCTTGGAAAATGTCACAAATGACATCTGGGAATGTACCTGACACCATGATCGTACAATCATCTGCTTGCGTTACGATCTCAATGCTGTCTGGAGGGAGTGGAATACAGGAGAGGTAGAGGTTAAACAGTTCCGGAGTTATCACCCCACCTTGGGGAACTCCTTGTTTTACTCTACGGGGCTTGGACTTCTTGTTCCTGAATTTCATATACGACTGGCGGTTTCAAGCTTGGCCGAAGTGTAGTCTGCTCGATGTCTTCAAACAACGTAGAGTTCTTCACAGTATCAAAGGCTTTCAATAAGTCTAGCGCCACCATCACTGTTCTGTCGCACGGCTTGCTCTGGTTGAGTCCTCGACTAATATGTGTGGAGATGGCGTGCAGCGCTGTTGTCGTGCTGTGCTGCTTACGGAATTCATGATGCTGATCAGCAACTGGATAGCTATTTCTGACATAACGCCATAACCATAGAAAACCAAAACCCAATTGGTTTCTTATGGTTATGGCTATGTCATTATGTTAAGTTACTACTAATCGAATACATTGATTTCCATTGGTTTGGTTGAATCAGCTGATTGATATGGCCTAATGGCCTTGGGGTTATGACACGTCTAATTCTACCTTAATGCCGTAAGAGTCTTTGCTGGCATCTCCTTGCCTGATATCATTAGCGGGACCACCACTGTCAATTTTTCAGACTTCGGGAACGACCAAGACCAGACGGTTATGACCTTTCAAAAGCGAGCTAATGTTGGACCTATAACCTGAAATACAGTTATTTATCGGCGGGATGTATAAGTGCATCAACTTTTCCTCGGCAGTTTCACACTTGACTGCCTGCCGGTATTCAATCAGTCCATAGATGAAAGTCTTAATTTATAGACGAAGACCTGCCTCATACGGAAACTGTGATTCTAAGGTTAAATTTTTTTGAAATCTAATGATGAATAATTCATTAATATCCGATTTCGGACGATCAGGGAATTAGTAGAAAATCTCTTGATTTAAAATCAATATATTTTAGGGAAGTCAGGAATCAAAGATTTGGCGTTGCTTCTTTTCTTTACGCCACAGGCAGACAGTATTTATACCCTCAGCATTTATGCTAACGAGGTTATATACGAGGGCAAAATGTGCCTCACCGAAATAATGGTTTTAGACCCCAAGTATGTTTGGACGAAATGTGTTTCAGACAATTTGGAGTTGATTTAGCCATGTCCGTCCGTCTGTCTGTCTGGCTGGCTGGTGCGCACGATAACTCTCGAACGGAGCAACCGATTCGGTTCAAATTTGGCTTTCGTAATATTTTGCCTAAACTTAGTTTAAGTTCGAAGATGGGTTATATCGGTCCACTCCTTCCGGTACCTCCCCCACAAAAGTTGGAAAATGGTCGGAAAATTTGTGCGCACGATAACTCTTGAAGGGATTAACCGATTTGGCCCACACTTTGTACATCGTGAAAGTTCTACCAGACTTAGATGAATTTTAAATATGGACTCAATCGGTCCACTCCTTCGGGTACCTCCCACACAAAATTTCGGATAAGTTCAGTTTAGGACCTGCTCTCGAATCGCTTTGATTTTTGTTGTAACAATTTGTATTCGCTGTCCCCTATACGACGGTACAAGTTTCATAAGGGGCAAGTTCATACATCCAGAGAAAATAGCCTGAAAGGTGCAAAAATAAGCCTATGACACCGTGTGTAGTGGCTGGAGCGCAAGATAAATGTCGAACGGATCTGCCAATTCGGTCCAAAATTTGGTCTTCGTAATATTTTGTCCAAACATAGTATAAGTTCGAAGATAAACCATGTCGGTCCACTCCTTCAGGTACCTCCCTCAAAAAATTCAAAAATTTTCGAAAAAAATATGCCCACGATAACTCTTGAAGGGAGTGACTGATTAAATCCATACTCTGCAAATCCTAATATATCTACCAGATATAGATCAGGTTCGAATATGGACTATATTTGTGCACTCCTTTGGGTACCTCCCACATAAAATTTCGGAAAAGTTCACTTTAAGAACTGCTCTCGAATTACTTTGATTTTTGTTGAAGCGATTTGCATTCGCTACCTCCATTACGATGGCAAAAGTTTTTTCAGGAGCAGGTCCATATTTCTTGGGAAAACATCCCGAAAGGTGTAAAAAGCCCTATGTCACCATATGTGGCTCCCGAACTGTTCTACCGATTTGGTGCAACATTTGGTCTTCGTCATATTTTATCCAAAATTAGTTTCATAGGGCAATACCGGTCCCCAACTTCCGGTACTTCTCCCCAATATTTAAAAAATGTCACTAAAATGTTAGGACGATATCACTTGAATGGTGTAACCAATTTGGTCAAAATTTAGTTTAACTTCTAAAATGGCCCATATCGGTCCTCCCTAAGGGCAGCTCCCCCACAAAAGTTCAACATTTGTGTTAATTCCCAATCAACATTTTTGTCGGCAAGTTCAAATGTTGAAAAGGGCCACAAAATTCTGAAGAGACGCTAAATACATTCTATCTGTCCGTAGATGAAAGTTTCAATTCACATTGGCTGAGGGTATACCTCTGTCGGCAAAGCCGACTGAACATTTTTTACTTGTTTTTATTATTTTTAAATCATATATTGGTGATATTCATTGTGCATTCCTTCAGAGGAATTTCTGTTACTTTCTAAGTTTTCGAACTGCATATATTTAAAATAATACTGAAAGATATTTAAAAATTTATTGGAATCGACACAAAAAATCTAATTGTATAGACATAAGAAAACTGAAGAAAAAAAATCTAAAAAATTGCACAAGCTTTAAACCTAAAAACAAATAAGCTTTATAACTAAATCCAAGGCCTAAAGCTATTAAAAAATTATTTATCTTACAACTTTATTTCTTTTTCTCATTACTAATATTTTAACATCATAACTTTTAATCTCATCATTTGTTTTGTTTTAGGTCGTCATCATTATTGCCTGCACCAAAGCTATAAAGTTACACAAATACACCAAACACACTCAAACAGTCAATCAAACATAAGCGCTAGCACAAATTCCATCAACGTCTTATTTTCATTTTGCAAAAAGAAAAAAATGTCAACTGTCCCAAAAAAAAAAGCAACTAATGAAAAGATAAACTTTCTGCAAGCGGATGAAATCATCATCACCAAATAGCATTCATCAAAATCTCCTTTTTTGGTGTTTTGTTTGTTCCTAGCACAAAATGACAGAAAATCAAGCAAGCAAACAACAAACATGTTTACCGCAAATCATGCTGCAAACAATCAGTCAAACATACAAATGTCCTACTATCCCTTTTTAATTTGTTTTCTCTGTTTTTATTTTATCACATCTTTTTATTTTATTTTTTTCATATATTTTTTTTAATTTTTTTGTATATAATAAAGTGTAAATTGTTAAATATAATGAAAAAATATATAAGTAAAAAAATAATAACTGTTAATAAAGAAAAACAATATTGGTTATTTTCTACAAACAAAAAGAAAAACGAAATTATTAAACATTTACAACAAAAATTGGTTTAATTGGTTTACAAAATTCTCTTCCAAATTGGCATGACAAACAAAAACCCCTGTGTTCCATGTTTTATATAAACAATGACCAAAAATATTAAGACAATGCCAAAATTTATTTCTTATAATTTGCAGGCAAAAGCTATAAATTTGTGCTTTATGGCAAATCTTTTGAGTTTGGCGTTCAAAAAAAGTTCATCAACATAAAGCAAGAAAAACCCACACTGCTTTTTACAACATCTCAACTATGCTTCTAACAAATCTAATCTTCTAATGTGCTCTAACTCTAAGCTCTGAAAACAAACAACAACAAAATAAAATACCAAATCTGTGATTTGTTTTTTATTTAAAAAACGAAACAAAAGAAACAACAAAAACATGATTTTACTCAAATGCACAATTAAATTTAATTTTCTACCCAAAAACTCAACACTTGTTAAACTACTTACACTTTATTGGTGCTTTATTTTAAAGAAACCCATGTCGCCACCCTAGAAAAATTCTTCACCAACTAATGGCATATCTTTTAACAGAAACAAAAATCCCCACAAGTAATGTCCTCCGATTTTTTTAAGTTCACAAAGCGCCACCATAAAATCCACATGTAATAAAAATAAATGGTTTAGAGAAAACGAAAAAATTTAAGACACCCATACACAAGAGCGTTTTAGGAAATAAAAACACACACAACAACAACTATGGTACCTAATATAATTTTAAGTATATTGAAATGGTCAAGAAACAATGAAATTTTATTTTGTGTGTAAAATAATGATAGACCATCACACAATGAAAGACAATGGCATAGTTTTAAATTTTTAATTTAAAACCAACAAAGTTAGAGAAAATTAAGATCATAAAAATTGAAAACAAGACAAGAAATAAATGTATGCAAAAAACAACTAATAAATATTTTGAAATGCCCCTAAAAGTATGTGATATAGTTTTTTCTTTCATTAGAAAGGCATGTAAGTAGAAAAATGTCATGTTTTGTCAATTAAATCACCATCACAGATATTTTCATACATTGCCTCTCCAAAATTTAGCTCATATTAAAATGCAGGAACTTTGGGTTCATACTAAGAACAGATATCCAAAAAGCAATGTCGTGAATATGCACATTAGGGCGGCCCAAAAAATGACAAAATTAAATTTTTGCCATTTGATCCAAAAACCTTATATGTATATGAAATGTTATGGCGATCGGTTAACGTTAACCCATGCCCACAGAGGGATCTCTGTTTCCGTAGTAATTTGTATGGGACCATAGGTAAATTTTGACGAAAATGATCTAAAGGCCGCATTTATGGTCCAATCGAAGAAACCAGGGGCCTAATTACGTGATTCGATTCGATCGAGTATTTGCTCGTGAAAAAGATTTCGACACGATAAAAAAGCGGCATGACGAGATTCGATCGACATTGTTGATCGAATGTTTCGAGAGTAACCGGTAATCGAACTATGAAAACCTATGTGTACTATAGGGAATATGATGAAGGTAGATGTAAAAAAGGTGTTTTTTGAAAGCAAGAACCAAAAAAAAAAAACTAAATTATGAATGAAAAATGTAAATATTTGTGGAATTTGTTGAACAATACATTCAATAATAATTTCGGAATGAAGTTGTGCTATGGAAATAAGAAAATTATTAATTCTTGCAAAATCTTTTTGACATTGTTGTAACGGATTGCTGATACATCTACCTTAATAATCCTCTCTCAAAATAAATGAGAGAGAGTTTGGTGGATGTTTTGCATTAGCCTCTCTGAGAGAATATTTCCTTTGGTAAACAACGGGGGATGAAATGTTTAAAATGTACTTCCCTTATACAATAAAGGCTATTAATATTAAATATTTGTTTTTCTTTTTTCCAGAAATGCTTATTTTTTAACGACTGCAAAAGTAATTTTTGGTTAATGATTGCATGCATTTTAATTCTAAATTTATCACAATTTCTCAAAACGACTGCAAAGGACTTTTCCCAATTTCTCTTGTTATATTGTCTAAAAAATGCTGCCAATTATTTACTAACATCGTTTTTCTTCTATAAAACGACAACAAACAACAATTTTTACATTTTAAACAAAAAGACAATAAGGAAATCATTCATTTTATTTGTTTACGATAGGTAATTTGGCCTCGAGAAATTACTCGCAAATTTATGCTCAATTTCTCGATAATTTTACTCGATAACGAATGTTGTCATCCCAACTTTGAGTACTCAGGTCGAAACAACTCGATATCGAATCACATAATTAGGCCCCAGTTCATTTTTGTGACTAAAAAACGATGTCTACAAAAATGTACAATCCCACGGCAGCGGGTTCTTTCGTACTGGATTGACCCGTAACAACACAAAACCAATGTTCCGGCCAGCAGCTGCCACCTCAGTGTGTACATGTTCGTATTTGTTTCGTTTTTCTGTATTGGGAGCAGCATATCCCGGAATGCCTGGTCCGAGCCGGGACGGAGGAAACCCCAGGACCAATATATTTGTGCACAGTTTGTCACATCCGCATCTTCACCCACATTCAACCTTCGGTGAGATGTAATAGATGTCAGGAGTGGGTACATCTAAGGACTCGGCCACGTGAGGGACTACGACAGGGACTATGTTGTTGCATGCTTTGTGAACACAGTCCCCAGTGAGTCGTCGTCGGATTACGAGACTCCCTCGTCGTCTGATTACGAAACATCCCCGCAGTCCCTTCGACAACAACCGCACACACAGCATTTAATACCAGCCGTTGTTGTCCCAATCCCCGAAAATGCAGCCTTTTTGCAATTGAATTCAATGGACTCCGAGGTAAGATCGAGGAGATAGTAGATTTTATGAGTCGGAAGAACATCAAGGTCGCGGCGGTGCAGGAAACCAAGCTGAACAACAACCACAGCTTAGAGCATTGTGATGGTTACAATGTTCTGAGGAAAGATCGCACCAGAAGTGGAGGTGGGGGATTGGCTTTTCTATTGCACCAGTCTGTCCAATACAGACCTATCTCGCTTGAGCCTGTCACTAATGACCCGTACATGGAATGTATGGGGGTAGCAGTAAGGTGTGAAGCTGCCCAGATAGAGTTCCTGAATGTATACATCCCGCCGAGAAATAGCTGTATCCCTGATTATAGGCCTGTCATTAGCCCGCTCTTGCAAGCTCATAATCGTCTGGTCCTGGGGGATTTTAATGCGCATCATGAGATGTGGCATTCGGCCGTCGGAAACGACCAGAGAGGTACAGCGCTGGCTGAGCAGATTGATAGCTATACGTTTTGCACGGTCAATGAGGACGCCCCTACCAGAATTAGAGGAGAGTGTTACAGTTCGCCTGACATAACCATCGTGTCACCTGGTCTGACAAATGACGTTACCTGGCAACCCGCCATTTCCCTTAGATCAGACCATCTCCCCATAACTGTCTCCATTAGCAGACCACCCGACTTCATCACCTCTGAACGCCACACGTTCGTCAATCATGGAAAAGCTGATTGGCCGAGTTTCAGAGAGTTCACCAATCACCGCTTCAGAGAATTGCCCAATCCTTCTGATGTTCGGGTAGCGGAAAGGACGTTCCGGGACATCATCACTGCTGCAGCTGCTGCCATATCCCTGCTGGTCGAATACCCAAAGTAAGACCAAATTTCCCAGCAGAGGCGACGGGATTAGCAAATGAGCGTGATGAGCTTCGTCGTATCAACCCCAATGACCCCAGAGTCAGGGAGCTGTGACTGGAAGTTAACAGGCTGGTCGGCGAGCATAAGCGGAACAAATGGTTAAATCATCTGAAGAGCTGCAACATTGGAGCCGGTATAGGTGAATTGTGGGCAACGGTTAAGTCACTCTCAAACCCAGGAAGAAGGGAAGATAGGACCTCAGTCACGTTTGGTGACGTTACGTTGCCTGACCTGAAGAGGTGCGCAAGTAATTTCAATCGACAGTTTGTCGAGCATCCCGAGAGTGACAGGGCGAAGAGAAGAGTATTACGTCGCATCAGATCTCTTCCTGCCGAGGATGAACCACCACAATTTACAATGGATGATGTTGCCAATGCCATTAGGAACGCTAAATCATCCAAAGCGTTGGGCCCTGATGGAATCTCCGTGGTAATGTTGAAGCAGCTGGATGAGCCGGGAGTCGAGTATCTCACCAAAGTCTTCAACTTGTCGCTAGCCACCCTCGTTGTTCCCGAAGTCTGGAAAATGGGCAGGGTGGTCCCACTACGGAAGCCAGGCAAGGATGCCAGCAAAAATGAATCGTACAGACCGATTTCGCTTTTGTCGCCCGTAGCAAAGACACTTGAGGCCCTGCTCCTCCCCAGTATCATAAATAGCTATCAAGTTGCCGATCATCAACATGGATTCCGTAAGCAGCACAGCACGACAACAGCGCTGCACGCCATTACCACATATATCTGTAAAGGACTCAACCACAGACGGCCGGTCAGGCACTCCATGCTGTTTGAGGACATTGAGCAGACAACCCTCCGGCCAAGCTTGAAACGTTGGATAGTCAACTATATGTGTGGACGCCAGTCGTACGTGGAATTCAGGAATAAGAAGTCAAACCACCGAAGAGTGAAACAGGGTGTTCCCCAAGGTGGGGTGATATCTCCGGAACTGTTTAACCGCTACCTCTCCTGTATTCCACCCCCTCCAGACGGCATTGAGATCGTGACGTATGCGGATGATTGCACGATCCTGGCGTCGGGTACCTATCCTGATGACATCTGTGAGAGACTGAACAACTATTTAACCGATCTTACCACCTTTTTCATTCGAGGAATATGCAGATTTCCCCTCAAAATCTACAGCCACTCTGTTCACCACATGGACAGCGCAGTTTGGACGTGAGTTGAATGTCGTGGTCGACGGTAGCAGAATTCCGACCACAAACTGCCCTAAAATTTTAGAGGTCACATTCGACACTACATTCACGTCGTGCGCACACGCCTCAGCTATCTGCGACAAGTTGAAAAGTAGGAACGAGGTCCTCAAGTCCCTGGCCGGCAGCACTTGGGGTGCAGATAAAGAAACCTTGTTGGCCACGTATAACGCGATAGGTCAGTCTGTTGTAAGCTATGCGGCTCCAGTCTGGTCCCCGAGATTGTGTGATTCGAACTGGAAAAAGATTCAAACTTGCCAGAATGCCGCCCTGAGAACAGCGACAGGGTGCCTCCTCAAATCTTCAGTGGACCATCTACATGAGGAGGCAAAAATTCTTCCTGTAAAGCAACACAATGAGATGCTTTCGTTGCAGTACCTGCTTGGATGTTATCGTGTGAGCCATCATAATCACCATCTTGTGTAGGCCCGGCCCATTCAGGGAAATCAGGAAGGATATCCATGCTCTAGAGGGAGAGGTCCAACGATAGAGGAGAGAACCCCTAGATCAACAAGCATATCAAGCAGGATTGAATAACATTCACACGGACGCAGTTGCCAAGGCCTTAAACAATTATAGTGTGAATAAAGTACTCGGAGTACATCCTCCATCTATCGCAGCTGAGGAGCGTCAGCTGCCACGACAAACCAGAGTAGTTTTGGCTCAACTACGCTTGGGACAAGACATATGCCCAGTATGCGGCATGGGCCGCACGACACACAACACCTTTTTAACTGCCCCGCCAAACCTACCCATCTAACTCCAGTGGATCTGTGGCTACATCCCATCGAAGCAGCCACTTTTCTGGAATTGGAGATAGACCCAGAGCCAGATTGAACAGAGGAACGAACAAATAAACATAACAAAAACACTGTTACAACAACAACAGCAAAAATGTATAATGATCGGTTAACGATAACCCTTGCCTCCGGACCGATCTAGAGCGATTTCGTGAAAATTTACCTATGGTCCCATACAAATTACTATGGAAACAAAGATCCCTCTGTGGACACGGGTTAACGTTAACCGATCGCCATAAAATTTCGTATATAAGGTTTTTGGATCAAATGGCAAAAATTTAGTGGGTAGGCGTTTCAAAGAAAAAAAAAAAAAACAATTTTGCCACACACACATGAACTTATACACTTTTTCAGATGTAATTCGAATCATTCTAGTTGTTATTCGGAAATCTCATTTGTTATTCTTAACATTTTATTTGTAACTAGCAGACCCCGGTCCGCGTTGCTGACCCGTCGTAATGAGTTTTAATGACAATTTTTTATGTTGTTGTTGTAGCAACGTAAATGTGTTCGTTCGTGTATTATTTCAGTTATCAGGTTTCTCTGTATCCAGATTCAAGAATTCTGCAACCTGGACTGGTTGAGTCTATAAGGAATCAGGAGACAGGTGAGAGGGGTTAGCTGGGCAGTTGAATATATGCAGAGTATCGTGTGGTCCCAATCCACATGCTAGCCATGTGTTGGGGATCGTGGCGTCAATTCGGGCCCAATACGAATTGAGGCGGTTGCATCGTCCGGATCTTAACTGGGCTAAAACCACTCGTGTTTGCCTTGGCAGCTGGCGTTTTTCTGCTGCGATGGATGGGGGTGGTCTCCAAGTACGGCATTCACACTGTATCTCGGTACTGCCTGCGCAACCATGTCAGTGTGAATGCTATCCAATCCTGCCTGATAAGCTCGTTGGTCTAGAGATTCTCTAATGGCGTCTAATGATGTTGTAGTACTATGCATTTTCCGAAGTCTATGTTGATGTTGGGCAACTGGAAATCACCTTATCATCATGGGGAGGAGTAGTGCCTCTAGGATCTTTGCAACAGAAGCAGCAATTTTGCCGCAAAGATTATAAAACATAAAATAAAACTAAAGTTTCAGACCGCCTGCGTCTATAAAGATAAACTAAGTGTTTCATTTAACCTACACCACCAGTTTCCCAATAGCAACACGTAAGTATCGCCTGAATACTTGTTGTGTTGTCTATATTCAATAAAGTGTTGTTGTTGTTCGACTTTGGGCAACAATTAATTTCGGCTCTAAAACTACTACTTAGAACAAGTCCCTACAAGTCCATACGCCTGCATCGGGACCACCCTGCCAACTTTCCAGGCTTCTGGTATGATATGGGTGGCTAACGATAGGTTGAGGACACTTGTTAAATACTCGACTCCAGGTTCATCCAGTTGCTTAAGCATTACCATCGATATTCGGTGTGGGCCCAACGCTTTGGATGATTTCGCGTTTCGGATGGCATTTGCAACATCGCTCATCGTAAATTGTGGTGGTACCTCCGCGGCTGGAAGGGCTCTTCTTATACGGCGTAGCACACTTCTCTTCGCTCTATTACTCTCGGGGTGCTCTATGAACTGCCGGTTAAATAACACGCGCACCTCTTTGGGTCAGTTACTGTCATCCTCCTCTTCCGGATTCGAGAGTGATTTGACCATTGCCCACAATTTACTTAATCCTGCACTAATGTTGCATTGCTTCAGGTGGTCTAGCCGCTTATGTTCGCCCTCTAATCTGTTGACTTCAAGAGTAAGCTCTCTAACTCTTGGGTAGAGATGGTTTTTACCGGGTATTTACCCGGTAAATACCCACACGGTGGGTAAATACCGGGTAAATACCCATTTGTGGGTATTTATTTGGGTATTTACTATATTGAATGGCAAATACAACATTTTACACCCTATTCCTGGGTTTAGGTTGTAAATTCGTTTCAAATGGATAGTTTTACAATACTTTAGACTAGTGGGTAAATACTTGGGTAAATACCCGAGTATTTACCCAAGTGTTGGGTAAAAACTCATTAAGTGCCGAACCACTTGACGTAGGCTGATGAAATTTAGTTTAAATCTTACTTATGTCAAGAGAATATCTAGCATTGAAAATGGGGTCTCTGGGTCCATGTTTTGATATAGCCCCCATATAACCGTACCTCCCGATTTAAGGTATTTTTTGTCTATTTGCCTCATTGTACAATCATAGTGGCTGAAATTTGGCATAGTGAGTTCTCAATATGTAGAAAATACCGTTGCAAAAACTTGTCAACATAGGTCCACGTTTTCTAATAGCCCCTATATAAGGGTATCCCGATTTCGAGTATTTACCCAAATTTTGGGTAAAAACTCTTTAACTGGCGAACCACTTGACGTAGGCTGACGAAATTTAGCTTAAATCTTACTTATGTCAAGAGAATATCTAGCATTGAAAATGGGGTCTCTAGGTCCATGTTTTAATATAGCCCCCATATAGCCGTACCTCCCGATTTAAGCTATTGTTCATCTATTAGCCACATTTTACCACCAAATTGGCTGTAATTTGGCACAGTGAGTCCTCAAGGAGTAGAAAATATCCTTGCAAAAATTTGTCAATATAGGACCACGTTTTCTAATAGCCCCCATATAAGGGTACCCCGATTTCGAGTATTTACCCAAAATTGGGTAAAAACTCATTAACTGTCGAACCACTTGACGTACGCTGACGAAATTTGGCTCAAATCTTACTTATATCAAGAGAATATTTAGTATTGAAAATGGGGTCTCTAGGTCCATGTTTTAATATAACCCCCATATAGCCGTACCTCCCGATTTAAGGTATTTTTCATCTACTAGCCACATTTTAAAACCAAATTGGCTGTAATTTGGCACAGCGAGTCCTCAAAGAGTATAATATATCCTTGCACATATTTGTCAACGTAGGTCCACGTTTTCCTGTAGCCCCCATATAAGGTTACCCCGATTTCGAGTATTTACCCAAAATTGGGTAAAAACTCATTAACTGTCGAACCAGTTGACGTTGGCTGACAAAAGTTTGCCCCATGGACCCAGGGACTCCATTTTGAATACTTTTAATACTATTGATTTAAAAAGTTTCTAGCCAAATTTTATGAGCCTACGCCAATGGTTCGGCAGATAAAGAGTTTTTACCCAATATTTGGGTAAATACTTGAAATCGGGGTACCCATATATGGGGGCTATAAGAAAGCGTGGGCCTACGTTGACAAATATTAGCAAGGATATTTAATGCTCATTGAGGACTCACTGTGCCAAATTACAGCCAATTTGGTTGTAAAATGTGGCTAATAGATGAAAAATACCTTAAATCGGGAGGTACGGCTATATGGGGGCAATATTAAAACATGGACCTAGAGACCCCATTTTCAATACTAAATATTCTCTTAATATAAGTAAGATTTGAGCCAAATTTCGTCAGCGTACGTCAAGTGGTTCGACAGTTAATGAGTTTTTACCCAATTTTGGGTAAATACTCGAAATCGGGGTACCCTTATATGGGGGCTATTAGAAAACGTGGTCCTATATTGACAAATTTTTGCAAGGATATTTTCTACTCCTTGAGGACTCACTGTGCCACATTACAGCCAATTTGGTTGTAAAATGTGGCTAATAGATGAAAAATACCTTAAATCGGGAGGTACGGCTATATGGAGGCCATATTAAAACATGGACCTAGAGACCCCATTTTCAATGCTAGATATTCTCTTGATATAAGTAAGATTTGAGCCAAATTTTGTCAGCCTACGTCAAGTGGTTCGGCAGTTAATGAGTTTTTACCCAAAATTTGGGTAAATACTCGAAATCGGGGTACACTTATATGGGGGCTATTAGAAAACGTGGACCTATATTGACAAATTTTTGCGAGGATATTTTCTACTCCTTGAGGACTCACTGTGCTTATTTACAGCCAATTTTGTTGTAAAATGTGGCTAATAGATGAAAAATAACTTAAATCGGGAGGTACGGCTATATGGGGGCTATATTAAAACATGGACCTAGAGACCCCATGTTCAGTACCAGAAGTTCTTTTGACATAAGAAAGATTTATGCCAAGTTTTGTTAGCCTACGTCAAGTGGTTCGCCAGTTAAAGAGTTTTTACCCAAAATTTGGGTAAATACTCAAAATCGGGGTACACTTATATGGGGGCTATTAGAAAACGTGGACCTATGTTGACAAGTTTTTGCAAGGGTATTTGCTACATATTGAGAACTCACTATGCCAAATTTCAGCCACTATGATTGTACAATGAGGCAAATAGACAAAAAATACCTTAAATCGGGAGGTACGGTTATATGGGGGCTATATCAAAACATGGACCCAGAGACCCCATTTTCAATGCTAGATATTCTCTTGACATAAGTAAGATTTGAGCCAAATTTTGTCAGCCTACGTCAAGTGGTTCGGCAGTTAATGAGTTTTTACCCAACACTTGGGTAAATACTCGGGTATTTACCCAAGTATTTACCCACTTGTTTAAAGTATGGTAAAACTATCCATTTTGAATCGATTTCATAGCCTAAACCCAGAAATAGGGTCTAAGATGTTGTATTAGCGATTTAATATAGTAAATACCCAAATAAATACCCACAAATGGGTATTTACCCGGTATTTACCCAATTTACCCAATTTACCGGGTATTTACCCATTGGGTATTTACCCACTGTCCATCTCTACTCTTGGGTCTTCAGGGTACGTACGACGAAGCTTATCACGCTCATTTGCTAGTTCCGTCGCCTCTGCTGGGAAATTTGGTCTTATTTCGGGTTTTCGACCAGCAGGTATGTATCGAGCTGCAGCAGCATGTCCCGGAAAGTTTTCTCAACTACCCGAGGATCTGAGGGAGTGCGCAATTCTCTGAAGCGGTGATTGGTAAATTCTCTGAACCCTTGCCAATCAGCTTTCCCATGGTTCAGGAAAGTACGGCGTTCAGAGGTTATGAAATCGGGTGGTCTGTTTACGGAGACGATAATAGGGTGGTCTGAGCTAAGGGAAATGACGGATTGTCAGGATACGTCATTTATCAGACCTGGTGACACAATGGTGATATCTCGAGAGCTGTGGCAGTCTCCTCTAATCCTCGTAGAAGTCTCTTCATTCACCGTGCAAAACGTGGAGCTATCAATTTGCTCAGCCAGCGCTGTACTAGGGATTGATAATGGAAAGCAATAATCGATTTTTCGATTTTGGTCTAAAACTAAAAATGCGATTTTTCGGTCTTGCGATTATTTCAGTTGTCTTAAGCTGGGTACACATTGTCAGTTTTGAATGACAGCTTTGTTGGTGCTTGCTAGTGTGGTAGTTCATTTTTGTCATTAATCATGCAACCACAAAATATTTTGTGGTTGCTGGACGGTTGGACAGTTATCGATAATTGCAAAAATCGTCATTCAAAACTGACAATGTGTACTGTACTTTAGAACTCGACTATCCACTTTTTTCATAACCGCAGAAAATCGATTATAATCGACTATTCCTCGATTTTCGTGTTTTCTTTTGAAACTGTATAACCTCAAAAACTGTAGAACCGCCAAGTCAACAATCGACGGACAAACTCGAAAATCGATTACAAGATAATTGATTATGCGATTTTCCCTCCAGACAAAAGTCGACTACGATTTTTAGATGTTTGACTACAAAAAGTCGATTAATCGATTAACCGAAAGTCGACTTACCTATTCCTACGCTGTACCCCTCTGGTCATTACCTAGGACGGAATGCCAAAGCTCGTGATGAGCATTGAAGTCCCCTAGCACCAGACGGTTATTGCCCTCTAAAAGCGAACTAATATGGGGCATATAACGCCGGGCACAGCTATTCATTGGCGGTATGTGCACATTAAGCGGCTCTAACTCGGCAGCACCACAATTTACTGCTACCCCCATACATTCCATGTATGGGTCACTAGAGACAATCTCAAGCGAGATAGGTCTGTACTGGACAGACCGGTGTATCAGGAAGGCAAGTCCTCCTCCGATTCTTGTGCGATCCTTCCGCAAAACGTTGTAACCATCACAACGCAAGCTACAGGTAGCGGTGAGCTTTGTTTCTTTGATCGCGGCGACCATGATGTTTTTCCGACTCTAAGGCCAGAGCACCCACGAAAATGCACCCATTCCATACATACATTACATCTCACCATTGTTGGCAAGTGGTGGATGCGGATCTGGCAAACGGAACAGATCCATACTGGCCCGGGGTTCATCTCCATCCCGGCGTGGACCAGAAGAGCTCGGAGCAGGCATTCCGGGATAAATTGCCGCTCCCATGGTGAAAAAATACACGAACACAAACACATAATTGTTGAGGTGACGGCCCCTGGTCGAAGATTCCTCCGAGTCAATCCGGTAGATAGAACCGGCCGCCGTGGGATTGGACAACTTTTTATGGACTTTATGCTTGACAATTCAAAAATAGGTATTCTCTACCTCACTTCTTCGGTCCATTGTCAAACCGAGGATGATTTTAAATTTACCAACAGATTTTGTCTGTTATCTTTCTTTTCTCTTAGGGACTGGCGAATTTTTTCGCCCATTTATGCTGTTTATCCTAATCTAATCTAATTATAAAAGTTAAAAAATAGTTAAGTCGAATTCTCCCGCTCATTGAGACTTTTTTCATGGCTGATGGATCGTTGAACCTCATGGTAAAATCATTACAAGGTAGGGCATAGCAAACAGCTGATTACAATTTTTTTCTATTGGTTTGCTCATTCTTTCAAATCAATATACACAAAGTGTGTATGTATGTGTATAGTTTTGAAAAATATGACAAAATATTTTATACATAATCAAATTCAGTCGAAATGAAAATTGTTATTACAACATTTATTATTTATATTTATTACAACATTGTGATGAAACAAACTTTTGAACATATACAGAAGCTGACTCTGTAAAGAAAATTTAGCCTCCCATTCATTTTTCGCGTTTTTAGTTAATGATCCAAAATATCAAATAAACAGTACAACCTGTTGCATATTCAGTTATGGTAATTCTGACAGAATAAGCAAATACACCCAGGCCTTGTTTTTCACAATTTGTTCGAACCTGACCTACCTTCCAAATTATTGTACCTCACAATTTAAAGAAAATTTTTAAAAATATCGTGTTTCTTGTTCGGGGGCTCAACCACCGTTGTCTCGAAAATTAATTTGCAAACCGATGCACTCATAAGTTTAGCAAATATAGCATTTTCGACCCCGTGACATTCATAGACATTTTCTGAAAATTGCATGAAATTAGGTTCAGTAGTTTTGAGAAAATAATGTTTTGAAAAGAGTGGGCTTGGCCATAAGTTTTGAAGATGTAACATATTTCAAAAAGTGGGCGTGGTCCGGTATTTTGTCTCCAAATATGTACCTAACGTACACACAACCCCATCGAATCCCAACATTTATGCTGAAACCGATATAATCATAAGTTTGGCTTATACATTATTCCATTTGTAATTTGAAACAAGTAAGAACGGCGTTAAGTTCGGCCGGGCCGAACTTGTTATACCCTCCACCACAAGTTGTATTGAAGTAAAATGGAATAATTAGTTTCCTTTCGTGTATGAAGAAGACTTACCCCCTGTTTTTGTAAAAAAAATGTATTCTTCTCACACGAATTGTCAAATTTTGTAGATCGATTTACTGGCCTTAGCGCAAATGTAGAGCACTAATTTTTAAATGAGGAATTATATACTAAATATGGAACGCGTCTACGAAAAATTAGGTCTGTATATAATCTGGGGGCAGAGCTATGGATGCCTAAATTATTACGAATATAGACGAACGAACAAAAATCAGTTACAAAAACTGGGGGTTAATACTAAATTTCAGCAATTTCGGTAAAACAATGTGAGGCACCATTCTATGGGGGCTATTTCAAAACGTCGATCTATACCGACAAATTTCTGACGGACAGTTTTTAGGCTCAAAAAAGACTAAATACCAAATTTCCTATATTTCGGTAAGAGAATGTGGCTAAAACTAAAAAATACCGAAAATCAAGAAGTAAGCTTCTATGGGGATATAGGAAGACGTGGACCTATACTGATAATACTCTTCTGGAATATTTTATAACTCTTGGAACTCCATTTCGGTTGGATATTGACGTCACAATCTTCAGTATTACGAAAATTCGGAGGTACCGTTCCGACGAACCTATACCGACGAATTTTAGTCCGAAATGGGGCAATATGAAAGCGTGGACCTGTACAGACATATTTCTGGCGAACAGTTTTAAATCACATTGAAGACTAAATACCAAATTTCAGCCATTTTGGTGGAATATTGAAGACACAACCTTCAAAATACGAAAAATCGGGAGGTACTTTTCCACGGGGGCTATATGAAGGCGTGGACCTATACCGACAAATTTAAAGGGGAAGTTTGAGTACCCCGAACGAAGTCTAAATACCAAATTTCAGCTATTTCGGTGGAATATTGAGGCCACAACGTTCAAAATACCGAAAATCGGGAGGTACCGTCCTATGGGGGCTATATGAAGGCATGGACCGATACCGACAAAATTCTGAGGGAAAGTTTTATACCCCTAAAGAAGACTACGTACCAAATTTCAGCCATTTTGGTAGGATAATGAAGCTAAAACCTTAAAAATACCGAACATCGGGAGGTACCGTTCTATGGGGGCTATATGAAGGTGTGGACCGATACCGACAAAATTCTGGGGGAAAGCTTTGTACCCCTAAAGAAGACTACGTACCAAATTTCAGCCATTTTGGTAGGATAATGAAGCTAAAACCTTAAAATACCGAAAATCGGGAGGTACCGTTCTATGGGGGCTATATGAAGGTGTGGACCGATACCGACAAAATTCTGAGGGAAAGTTTTATACCCCTAAAGAAGACTACGTACCAAATTTCAGCCATTTTGGTAGGATAATGAAGCTAAAACCTTAAAAATACCGAACATCGGGAGGTACCGTTCTATGGGGGCTATATGAAGGTGTGGACCGATACCGACAAAATTCTGGGGGAAAGTTTTGTACCCCTAAAGAAGACTACGTACCAAATTTCAGCCATTTTGTTAGGATAATGAAGCTAAAACCTTAAAAATACCGAAAATCGGGAGGTACCGTTCTATGGGGGCTATATGAAGGTGTGGACCGATACCGACAAAATTCTGGGGGAAAGTTTTATACCCCTAAAGAAGACTACGTACCAAATTTCAGCCATTTTGGTAGGATAATGAAGCTAAAACCTTAATAATACCGAAAATCGGGAGGTACCGTTCTATGGGGGCTATATCAAAACGTGGACCGATATATCCCATTTTCAATACCAACCATCCTGTAAGTAATAAAAACTTCTGTACCAAATTTTGACTCTCTATCTTTAAAATTGCGAGCTGTATCTTGATTTCAACAGACAGACAGACGGACGGACGGACATGGTCAAATCGACATAGAATTTTATGCTGATCAATAATATATATACTTTATAGGGTCTCCGACGAATATTTCGATGTGTTACAAACGGAATGACAAATTTAATTATACCCTCCATATGGTGGAGGGTATAATTACAAATGAAAACATTCGAATTACAAATGAAATAATTCGAATTTCAAATGGAATAATTCGAATTACAAATAGAATAATTCGAATTAAAAATAGAATAATTCGAATTACAAATGGAATAATTCGAATTACAAATGGAGTGTTACGAATTACAAATAGAATTCTCGAATTACAAATGAAATGTTACGAATTACATCTAAAATGTTTCGAATTACATCTGAAAAAGGTGTATAATTGAAATGTTTCGAATTGCAATTGGAATTCTCGAATTACAAATAAAATGTTACGAATTACAAATGGAATTCTCGAATTACAACTAAAATGATTTGAATTACATCTTAAAAAGTGTAGTTATCTACAAGTGGTTTCGTTAGACATATCAGCTTCATATAAAATCGCGCTGCACCCGTTGACAGGAGGTAAGCACCCTTATCCTTCAAGTATGTTCGTGGGAAATAGTTGTTTTTTTACAAAGCATGTGGGTTGCTGATAGTTCATGTATCGTCTTCAGGTCCTCTGTGTCCAGATTCAAAAAATTCTTATTATTTGCGCCTTGGATGCAGCATATCGTGCAGTCTTAATACACATGCAGGGAATGTGTTGTTATAAGAGTATATGATATGTTCGTAATTTCGTTTATCTATTAAATCTGGGTCTATCTTCAGTTCTAGAAATGTGGCTGCTTCGATGGGTTGTATCCACAAAGCTACTGGAGTTAGTTGAGTTGTGTAGTGCGGACCCGTACCGTACGCTGGACATATGTTTTGCACCGTGTCATCGATCCTTGCCCTATAAGAATTTAGACGGCTGCGCCATCCCGAGCTCAACAAGGTTTTTTGGTCTGCATCCAAGTGCTGCCTACTAGGAACTTGGTGACCTTCTTGCTACATCTCAGATTGTCGCAAAAAGCTGTGACGTGGTGGTCGGAATTCTGCTACCACATTGAACTCAGTGCTTACCTCTGCAATCAGGATTTCAGCCTTTGAAAAATGACATCAGGGAAGGTACCCGACGCCAAGATCGCACAATCTTCCGCATACGTTACGACCTCAATGCCGTCTGGAGGGTGTGGAATAGAGACGAGGTAGTGGTTAAACAGTTCTGGAGATATGACCTTGGGGAACAGCCTGTTTTACTCTACTGAGCTTCCTGAATTCCACGTACGACTGGGTTGCCTACTCAATGTTCTCAAACAGCGTGGAGTGCTTGTTAGTATCAAAGGCTTTTGATAAGTCGAGCGCCATAATCATTGACCACGCCCTCCACTAATATGTTTGCAGATGGGGTGCAGCGCTTTGCCGGCATCGTTTCCTTCAGTATCGGGACCACACTGTCCCACTTTACAGAGTTCGGAAACAGTATGTGTGGCTAGCGATTGGTTGAGAACTTTAGTTACGTACATGAATCCCGGCTGATCCAGCTGTTTCAGCATTACCATAGAGATTCCATCAGTACCCAACGCTTTGGATGATTTAGCGTTACTGATGACATTTGCAGCATCATCCATGTTGTTGTTGTAACAGTGTTTGTTATTATGTTTGTATGTTCGTTCTTCTGTTCAATCTGGCTCTGGGTCTATCTCCAGTTCCCGGAAAGTGGTTGCTTCGATGGGATGTAACCACAGATCCACTGGAGTTGGATGAGTAGGTTTGGCTGGGAAGTTGAAAAGGTGTTTTGTGTCGTGTGGGCCCATGCCACATACTGGGCATATGTCTTGCACGGCGCGATCGATTTCCACCCAATACGAATTTAGGCGACTGCAATATCCCAAGCGTAGTTGAGCCTAAACTACTCTAGTTTGTCGTGGCAGCTGACGCTCCTCAGCTGCGATAGATGGGGGATGTACTCCGAGTACTTTATTCACACTATAATTGCTTAAGGCCTTGGCAACTGCATCCGTGTGAATACTATTTAAACCTGCTTGATATGCTTGTTGATCTAGGGGTTCTCTCCTGTATCGTTGGACCTCTCCCTCTAGAGCATGGATATCCTTCCTGATCTGCCTGAATGTGCCGGGCCTACTCTCAAGATGGTGTTGGGATGGCTCAGGTACTGCAACGAAAGCATCTCATTGTGTTGCTTTACTGGAAGAATCTTTGCCTCCTCATGTAGATGGTCCACTGAAGATTTGAGGAGGCACAGCAACAGTGTTCTCAGGGCGGCATTCTGGCAAGTTTGAATCCTTTTCCAATTCGTATCACATAATCTCGGGGACCAGACTGGCGCCGCATAGCTTACCACAGACCGACCTATCACGTTATATGTGGTCAACACGGTTTATTTATCTGCACCCCAAGTGCTGCCGGCTAGGGACTTGAGGACCTTGTTCCTACTTTTCAGTTTGTCGCAGATAGCTGTGGCGTGCGCGCACGTCGTGAAAGTAGTGTCGAATGTGACCCCTAAAATTTTGGGGCAGTTCTACCACCGTCGACCACGACATTCAATTCTCTTCCAAACTGCGCTGTCCATGTGGTGAAAAGAGTGGCTGTTGATTTTGTGGCGGATATCTGCATATTCCTCGAATGGAAAAAGGTGGTAAGATCGGTTAAATAGTTGTTCAGTCTCTCACAGATGTCATCAGGATAGGTACCCGACGCCAGGATCGTGCAATCATCCGCATACGTTACGATCTCGATGCCGTCTGGAGAGGGCGGAATACAGGAGAGGTAGAGGTTAAACAGTTCCGGAGACATCACCCCACCTTTCACTTTTGCTGGCATCCTTGCCGTTTTCCAGACTTCGGGAACAATGAGGGTGGATAGCGACAAGTTGAGAACTTTAGTGAGGTACTCCACTCCCGGCTCATCCAGCTG
The DNA here is from genome assembly GCF_047663935.1 of Musca autumnalis. Classification (NCBI taxonomy): domain Eukaryota; kingdom Metazoa; phylum Arthropoda; class Insecta; order Diptera; family Muscidae; genus Musca; species Musca autumnalis. The sequence continues at coordinate 299,889,828 of NW_027411644.1, read as the reverse complement.
CTTCAGCATTACCATGGAGATTCCATCAGGGCCCAACGCTTTGGATGATTAAGCGTTCCTGATGGCATTGGCAACATCATACATTGTAAACTGTGGCGGTTCCTCCTCGGCAGGAAGAGATCTGATGCCACGTAACGGGTCAGTCAACGTAACGTCGCCAAACGTGACTGAGGTCCTATCTTCCATTCTTCCAGGGTTCGAGAGTGACTTAACCGTTGCCCACAATTCACCTATACCGGCTCCAATGTTGCAACTCTTCTTCTTTCCTAATCCCGTCGCCTCTGCTGGGAAGTTTGGTCTTACTTCGGGTATTCGGCCAGCAAGGATATGGCGAGCGGCTGCAGCAGTGATGATGTCTCGGAACGTCCTTTCCGCTACCCGAACATCAGAAGGATTGGGCAGTTCTCTGAAGCGGTGATTGGTGAACTCTCTGAAACCCGCCCAATCAGGTTTCTTATGATTGACGAATGTGCGGCGTTCAGAGGTAATTAAATCGGGTGGTCTGCTAATGGAGACAATTATGGGGAGATGGTCATTTGTCAGACCAGGTGACACGATGGTTATGTCTGGCGAGTTGTGACACTCTCCTCTAATTCTGGTAGGGGCGTCCTCATTGACCGTGCAAAACGTAGTGCAGTCAATCTGCTCAGCCAGCGCTGTACCTCTCTGGTCGTTTCCGAGGTATTGGACAGACTGGTGCAATAGGAAAGCTAATCCCCCACCTCCACTTCTGGTGCGATCTTTCCTTAGCACGTTGTAACCATCGCAACGTTGTAAGCTACAGTTGTTGTTGAGCTTTTTTCTTGCACCGCAGCGACCTTGATATTCCTCCGACTCATGAAATCTACTATTTCCTCGATCTTACCTTGAAGTCCATTGCAATTAAATTGCAAAAAGGATGAATTTTCCGGGATTGGGACAACAACGCCTGGTGTTAAATGCTGCGCGTGCGGTTGTTGTCGAGGGGACTGCGGGGGAGTCTTATAATCAGACGACGAGGGAGTTTCGTAATTCGATGACGACTCACTGGGGACTGTATTCACACAGCATGCAGCAACATAGTCCCTGTCGTAGTCCCTCACGTGGACAAGTCCAGAGCAACCCCTTAGATACACCCATTCCTGACATCTATTGCATCTCACCGAAGGCTGGATGTGGGTGAAGATGCGAATGTGACAAACCGACCACAAATATATTGGTCCTGGGTTTTCCTCCGTCCCGGCACGGACCAAAAGGATTCGGAGCAGTCATTCCGGGATATGCTGCTCCCAACACAGAAAAATGAAACAAATACAAACATGTGTACACAATGATGTTGTGTACTTCCGGGTCAATCCGGTACAAAGAACCCACTGCCGTGGGATTGAGCATCATCCATTGTTAATTGTGGTGGTTCATCCTCGGCAGGATCTAATGCGACGTAGTAATCTTCTTTTTGCCCTATAATTCACAGCCTTTCTATCATCCTTTTTTCCCGCATATACTCGTATACTAATCTGTTAACTCTAAGAGTAAGTTTCCTAACTCTTGGGTCATCAAGGTTTGTGCGACGAAGTTTTTACGGTCATTTGCTACTTCCCTGCTGGAAAATTTAGTCTACTCTGCTGGGAAATTTTTTCTTCTTTCGGATATTCTACCAGTTTCTAGCGGCTGTGGTGATGTTCCGGAAAATTCTATTAGCGACCAAAGGATCTGAAGAGGTGATTAGTAAATTCTCTGAACCCTTGCTAATAATGTTTTCAAAAAAGAATGTCAATAAAAAGTTATGAAGTGGGTGGTCTGTTAAAGGAGACGATGATAGGGAGGTGGTCCGAGCCAAGGGAAATGACAGGTTGGCAGGAAACTTCATTTATCAGATCGGGTGCCACAATAGAGATGTTTGGTATGCTCTTACCTTCTTAGAGGCGTTTTCATTCATCGTGCAAAATGTGGAGCTATCAATTTACTCAGTCAGCGCTGTACCCTTCTGATCATTGCCTAGGATGAAATACCAAAGCTCATGATGAGCACTGAAGTCCTTTAGCACAAGACTGTTATAGCTTTCCAAATGCAAATTAATATCAGGCATATAATGCGGGGCAAAACTATTCATCAGCGGTACGTAAACATTCATCTATTTTACCTCGGCAATACCTCATTATACTGTACAGGACAGACTTGTATATAAGCAAAGTTATTCCTCCGCTTCTTGTACGATCTTTTCTACAGGTGACAGCGAGCTTCGTTTTCTGTATAGCGGCGGATTGTTGGGGAGAATGCGGGTATATCTCATATTTCGGCGACGATGTTGGAGATGTTCTCGTATCGCAGTAGTCCTGGAAGGGCTAAGGCCAGCGCAGCCCCGCAAGTTCACATATTCCCTACATCAATTACATTTCAACGATGTCGACATGTGGTGAATCTGGTAAAAGAAAAGGATCCATGGCCCGGGGTTCTTCTATATCCTCGGAGCAGGACCGGAATGCCTCTCCCATGGTGAAAAATATATGAGCACAAACACATAATTGTGACGACCTCTGGTCAAAGACTCCTCCAAGTCAATCCGATACAGAGAAATGGTCGCCATGATGACAAGTTAGTTTTCCAGAATAGTCCAATCAGTATTTCAAATAATTTCAAATGAAGAATATATAAGAGCAAAGAATGCTCAGAGGTGTTTGTCAGCTTGAAAAAAGTACATATTTAGTCTCAAAATTTGGGGATTAAATCGCAGACTGTCTCACTAGCTATTCAAAAGCGTAATTATACCTATTCTGACATATGTATCAGTAGACTAGTGACGGAAAATTTAAACTTTTGTGAGGGAGTTACCGAACAGAGTTGCCTATCTTCGAACTTGATTTATGTTTGAGAGAAATATTACGATATGCAAAGGTTGGAACTATGCGAGTCACTCTTTAACCCGCCCACCAGCCATTTTTTTGTCACCGTAGGATATTTAAAAGGAAGCATGTCAAGAAGCATGAAAAAACGTTATTTCGATGTAGACCACAAGGGAGCCACAAGAAGTTCTCTCTGTAAAATTAACCAAGTCGAATATTCAATTCGTAAGTAATCATGTACATCAGTTTTAGTTTCCGGCAGGGATTTTTAGAGCTTTTGGGCAATTATCTCAGGTAGTGTGGACGTGTACCAAAAAATGTATCGTTGTAATAGGGGCCGCAAGAATAACCTAGATGCAATTTTACGAAGAAAAATGTTGGACCAAATTGGATGATCGCTATAGTTATTTTGGGGGGACCATTTTAGTGAAAATGTTGACCCCAGTGAGTCGTCGTCAGATTACGAAACTCCTTCGTTGTCAGATTACGAAACTCCCCCGCAGTCCCCCCAACAGCAGCCGCACGCAGTCCCCAGCCGTTTGTTGTTCCAATCCCGGAAAATGCATCCTTTTTGCAATTTAATTGCAATGGACTCCGTGGTAAAATCGATGAAATATTGGAATTTATGAATCGGAAGAAGATCAGGAAACCATGCTCAAGGACCACAGCTCAGTACGTTGTGATGGTTACAACGTAATAAGGAAGGATTGCACCAGATGTAGAGGTGGGGGATTAGCTTTCCTTTTGTACCAGTCTGTTCAATACAGACCTATATCGCTTGAGCCTGCCTCTAACGGCCCATACATCGAATGTATGAGGGTAGCAGTCAGGTGTGGAACTGCCGAGGTAGAGTTGCTGAACGTATACATCCCGCCGAGAAATAGCTGTATCTCAGATTATAAGCCTGACATCTGCCCGCTTTTGGAAGGTCATAATCGTCTGGTCTTGGGGGGACTTTAATGCGCATCATGAGATGTGGCATTCGGCCCTCGGAAACGACCAGAGGCGTATAGCGCTGGCTGAGCAGATTGATAGCTCTACGTTTCGCTCGGTCAATGAGGACGCCCATACCAAAATTAAAGGAGCGTGTCACAGTTAGCCCGACATAACCATCGTATAACCTGGTCTGAAAAATGTCGTCACCTGGCATTCCGTCATTTCTCATGGATCAGACCATCTCCCCATAATTGTCTCCATCAGCAGACCACCCGATTTCATCACCTCTGAACGCCGCACATTCGTCAATCATGAGAAAGCTGATTGGCCAAGTTTCAGAGAGTTCACCAATCACCGCTTCAGAGAATTGCCCAATCCTTCTGATGTTCGGGTAGCGGAAATGACGTTCCGAGACATCATCAATGCTGCAGCCGCTCGCCATATACCTGCTGGTCGAATACCCGAAGTAAGATCAAATTTTCCAGCAGAGGCGACAGGATTAGCGTGATGAGCTTCGTCGAACCAACCCCGACGACCCCAGAGTCAGGGAGCTGACACTGGAAGTTAACAGGCTGGTCGGCGTACATAAGCGGAACAAGTGGTTAAATCATCTGAAGAGTTGCAACATTGGAGCCGGTATAAGTAAATTGTGGGCAACGGTTAAGTCACTTTCGAACCCTGGAAGTAGGGATGACAGGACGACGTTACGTTGACTGACCCGAAGAAGTGTGCAAGTTACTTCAATCGGCAGTTTGTCGAGCACCCCGAGAGTGACAGGGCGAAGAGAAGAGCGTTACGTCGCGTTAGATCTCTTCCTACCGATGATGAACAGTTTACATACAATGGATAATGTTGGAAATGCTATGAGGAACGCGAAATCATCCAAAGCGTTGGGCCCTGACGGAATTTCTATGGTAATGTTGAAACAGCTGGATGAGCCGGCAGTGGAGTATCTCACTAAAGTTCTCAACCTGTCGCTAGCCACCCTTATTGTTCCCGAAGTCTGGAAAATGTGAAGGGTGGTCCCGCTACTGAAGCCAGGCAAGGATGCCAGCAAAGGTGAATCGTACAGGCCGATAACGCTTTTGTCACCTGCAGCGAAGACCCTTGGTAGCCTTAGTCCTCCCCAGCATTAGAAATAGCTATCAAGTTGTCGATCATCAGCATGGATTCCGTAAGCAGCACAGCACGACAAGAGCGCTGCACGCCATCTCCACACATATTTGCCGAGGACTCAACCAGGATCGGCCGTGTGATAGAACAGTGATGGTGGCGCTAGACTTATCAAAAGCCTTTGATACTGTCAAGCACTCCACGCTATTCGAGAACATCGAGCAGACAACCCTTCGGCCAAGCCTGAAACGTTGGATAATCAACTATAGGTGTGGTCGCCAGTTGTATGTGGAATTCAGGAACAAGAAATGCAAGCCCCGTAGAGTTAAACAGGGAGTTCCCCAAGGTGGGGTGATATCTCCGGAACTGTTTAACCTCTACTTTTCCTGTATTCGGCCCCCTCCAGACGGCATTGATATCGTAAAGTATGCGGATGATTGTACGATCCTGGCGTCAGGTACCTACCCTGATAACATATGTGAGAGACTGAACTCCTATTTAACCGATCTTACCAACTTTTTCCACGCGAGGAATATGCAGATATACGCCACTAAATCGACGGCCACTCTGTTCACCACATGGACGGCGCAGTGTAGAAGAGAGTTGAGTATCAGGGTCGATGGTAGCACAATTTCGACCACAAACTGCCTCAAAATTCTAGGGATCACATTCGACACCACTTTCACGTCGCCCTCGCAAAAGCTGCAACGCTTTTCACGTATCACAATAAACAAGGTAGATGGTCAATTGCTGCAACAAAAAATTTTAGTATCAAAATTTGTAAACAATGTGAAAAAATATTAAATTACTTTGTTACAATGTTATTTTTCATTGTGTTCCCGTACATTTTTAATGGTAATGTTAGAAAAAAAAAACGAATTGTCAAAAATTGCTAATGCTGCGCATATGCATCTACCTTGATTATTGTGATAGGCTTGAAATCAACAAAAAATTGGTCTGTTCCTTTACTATTAAAAATAGTAAAACCGGCAAAAATAGCTATAGTTGTAAACTGCCCCCATATAAGTTGTATGGTGTCTGAAGTAAAGGAACGCTTTTCGAGTAAAAAGTGGTAAAACTTGAAGATTCTTGCACATAAAGGAACAGAGCTAATAAGTATAAACATCGGAGTGTATTTCAGGATTTCGTGAAATCCCGTGGATTTTGGAGCGAAAATGTAAACTTGGCATAACACTTGGTATTTGCTCTCAGACCATTTTTGAAACTTAGGAGGGGTCTTACGAAATCAAAATGTCAAAGCAGGTTTATAAAAAAATTTTGTTGGAATACTTCTTGATTTTATATGAAAGTTCTTGGTAGCTTTTCCAGGTTGAGATTTGAACCCACGTACCTAATAAAGTGACTCAATCTTTTGGTAGGACTTACCGAAATGTTCCATTTTACTAAATTAAAGCAAAAAACTGGCCAAATAGCACCTTGTTTCAATTTTATTTGATTTAAACCTTTTTTGGTAAATTTTTATTATAACAGGGATATTTTGCGAAAATATGGCAACGCTGTTATGATTTTGTTTGTGAATGTTGGCATAGTATAGGACCATAGACTAATTAAAGTATAGACAAAGAAATCCTTTCACCTAAATTCTCTAAATGAATGTGAATTGAGTCACTTTAATATGCACTCAATTTTTAAAATGGCAATAACAATAAATATTTAAACTATTTATTCGGGTAAAAGGCAATATTTGCAAATACCCATGGGTATTATTTGACCGGATCTACAACCTAATATTCAACCAAACATTATGCAATTAAGTTACAACATTGCGCAGTTTCCGTAAGGGCGACAAATAGAAAAAAGAGACACACTACAATTTCTCTGTCTGTACATTTATAAGTCTATGACAGGACTCTCAAAAACTATATATTATGGACCTGTAACCCAAACACAGCTGAAAAGTCCTTAACATATAAAAAGAAAAATGTTAAACCTATGTGTAACAGCTGTCTATCGGATATACTTGTTTATCTCCACCATTATTTGGCGCTGTGCGACGTTAAAAAATCGCCACAACAATTATTAATGATCAATTAATTAACTGTTATACATTTTTAACGGTAAAATATCTATAAAATATTTTTAATATGACTAATCATATAATGATTAATTTTGATACCAATTTTATTAACCTTCAATTCATGAAAGATATGTTCAGCCTTTCACATCTAAATTTTATTAATTAATCTCGGAAATTCATTCATTGAATCGAATATGATTTACGATTAAAAACAATTACAAATTATCAGTTCATTCAAACCAAATCATTCGGTGGTGACTGACTGTGTTTCATGTGGATTCCTAAAAGATAAATACATATACGTATGAATAACTACATATGTATGTATGTATTAATATGTACATAGCTATTCTTATACATATGTATGTACATATGAAATATTTAGGTTTTGAGTGTTTATGTTAACCTTTTCGCTTTATTTTATAGTTTTTTCTGTGTTATACACAGCTCCCATTGAGTTTGAACATTACAACATCTTAATTAAACCTAAATAGCGTTAAAACTCACCTTGTGTTAGCGTAAATATTTTTTTTTTATAATTTCATTAAAACATTTTGTCTTACAATGTTTATAAACAGAAATTGCTGTGCAATTTTTAAATTTGTTACACATTAAGTTGGGGGCACAATTCAGATTTTAGATGTACTATGAAATTCCTGTTATTTACATAAACAAAGTATTATTATTTACGTACATATACACAATTTTAAAAAGAATTGAAGTCTTTGGACCAATTGTCAGTTTGTCGTTTCTTATTCCCGTTTACCTGAACTATCTATCCCCAACAAACTGAGAAATGTCGCAAGTAATTTAACTTGCCAACTTTGCCTAATGTAAATCTGTGCTAATCCTATTTATTATTTCGTTAAATGTTTTTATAAAATGATTATTCTTACCATCACAGCATGGTTTTCAACCACACATTTGCTAGTCCAATAAGAATAATGTAACAAGCCGATGTTCCACCTGTTTCGGAAGTAAACATTTCCTTACTGAGCCGATTCTACATAACTCTTCATGACATCACGTACACATTTCCCGCCAAATTTTACATTTGTTTTCACAATTCTGTTAAGCACTTTTTTCAACACACACACTCACACATAACGGAAAGGTCTCTGTTGAACCGAGACCAACATAAGAATTACTTCTCTTTCAAGGCAAATATAAAGGGAAGCGCAATTTTTTACACAAATTACAACCAAATACACATTCATTTGATAATATATTTTTGCCAATTATCTTCTTCTTCTTTATTGCATATTCGATATTCGAATGTTAGCGACCATATTACATTTCATGTATAATATTTTATATATCATTGACAAAATAAGAAAATAATTCTCTATTTCTTGCGACACTTATTAAATTTTCTGCATTTCGGAATTCTGTCCATTGTTGAATATTTTGGAGCCAGGACATCTCTTGTCTTCCTCTGCTACGCTTTCCTTCTATACTGGCTTGTAGAATTGATTGTAGAATGTGGTATTTTGAGTTTCGCATTATATGCCCAAGATATGCAATTTTTCTCCTTTTTATATGATTGAAGAGTTCTCTTGTTCTGTTTAATCTGCGTAGGACCTCGTCATTTGGCACGTGAGCTATCCATGGGATTTTAAGAATTCTCCGATATATCCACATTTCGAATGCTTCTAATCGCTTGACGTCTACTGCTTTTATAGTCCATACTTCCGTTGCGTATAACAGTACTGGCCATATGTAGGCTTTTATGAACCTTGTCTTTGTTGTGATGTTAATATCATGACTTGTCAAAACTTTTCTATATTTGTGAAAGGCGTCTCTTGCCATTTCTATCCGGCATTTAATTTCTTTGGAGTTATCCCACTGATCATTTATTGAGAACCCGAGATATTTGAAGCTCGACACTCTCTCGAGTGGAGTGTTGTGAATTGTTATATTCATGTTTTCGTAATTGTTTTTTCTGCTTATTGTCATATATTTAGTTTTCTTGATGTTTAATTTTAATCCATATCTTTCACTACACGCAGTTAGTCTGGTGACAAGATTTTGTAAACCTGATAGGCTGTCTGCTATTAGTGTAGTATCGTCAGCGTATCTGATATTGTTTATATAAGCATTATTTATGAGGATTCCTTCTTTAGCGTTATTTATTGCTTCTTTGAATATTTTTTCCGAGTATATATTAAACAGTAGTGGGGACAGAGTACAACCCTGTCTTACTCCTTTGGATATAGATATTTCTTCCGTCATTTCTCCGTTGATATTAACATGTGCGGTTTGGTGCCAATACAGACTTTTAATGCATCTAATTTCTTTTCCCCCTATTCCAATTGACGCCAAAATATCAATGAGCTTGTCATGTTGTACGGTGTCAAATGCCTTCTCGTAGTCGATGAAGCACATAAAAACGTCTTTATGGACACTTCTACATTTTTGTACGCAGAATAGTGCTTCTCTGGTTCCTTTTGCTTCTTTAAACCCAAATTGTGTTTCGCCCATTTCTTGTTCGCATTTTTCGTATATCCGTCTATGTATAATTTTCAGAAAAATTTTTAAGGCGTGACTCATCAAGCTAATAAGTCGGTAGTCGTTGCATCTTTTGGGGTGAGATTTCTTTGGAATGGTTATAAATGTGGACTTCAGCCAATCCTCTGGGTATTTTCCGGTGTCATAAATATAGTTAAATAGTTTCGTTAACAGATCAATATTGTTATCATTTATCATTTTTAGTATCTCGGCAGGTATTTCATCAGGACCAGTGGCTTTTCGTTCTCGGAGGGATTTTATTGCATCTTCAACTTCGTTGTTTGTTATTGCCTCGCCTGTCATTTGCTGTGATATCCGGTAGTCATAATCAGATCTAGTAGGATCATTGAATAAGTTTTGAATATATTCTTTCCAGATGTTTTTCTTCTCAGCGGTTTCAAAAACGGGTTCATTATTGTTATTGTAAAGGACTGATGAATTATTATTTCTGTATATGCCGGCTGCTTCTTTCATTTTCTTGTGTAACTGAAAGTCGTCGTGCAGTGTCATCAGTCGTTCAATTTCTTGGCATTGACTGTTAAGATGGTTGTTTTTGGCTATACGCACTTCCCTTTGAATTTCCCTGTTGATTTCCCAATACATCTCGTAGTTACTATTTTTGTATTTTCTACGCTCATCCATCAGTTGAAGTATCTCTTCAGTCATCCAGCTTTTACTTTTTGGTTTTGTGTAGTTTCCAAGCGTGTTACGTGCAATTGAATTGATTGTGGTCTTCACACTGTTCCATATATTTTCCACGTCATTCCTGTTGATATTGATTAACTCTGTGTTGACTTGAGAAGAAACGCCAGACCTTATTGTAGGATTTCCGAGTTTTCCGATGTCAATTTTTCGATTTCGTGTTTTCTTTGATTGACGTGCTAGTTTTATGTGGATTTTTGCCATCAGAAGATTGTGATCAGATGGTACATCTGCGCTAGGGTATGTTGTGACCTTTCTTACAGATGAGCAATGTCGCCTGTTTATAAGTATGAAATCTATTTGATTTCTTATTACATTGCCGACTCTATCTTGGGGGGATTTCCAAGTATATAACCTTCTTGGCGGTAGGGTGAACAGGGTATTGGTAATTTTCATTTTAAATTCTTGACAAAATTCGATGAGTCTGTCACCTCTTTCATTTCTGTCTCCTAGACCATATCTTCCTTTTACTCCTGCAACTATATCGCTTCCTACCTTTGCATTGAAATCGCCTTGGATTATGGTTATTTCATGCGGTTTTGTTATTTTAATTAGTTCTTCGACTTCAGTGTAGAAGGTTTCAATCTCGTCATTACTTTTGTCTGCTGTAGGTGCATAGACTTGAATTATATTAACGTTGACTGGATTTGCTGATATTTTTATTATCATAGTTCTGTCAGATTTTGGAATGAATCCGATGACACTTTTGGCTATATGTTCTTTCACTATAATACCAACTCCATTCCGATGATTTCTATCCGAGTTACCTGAAAAGTATATTTTGGCATTTTGGGATATAAAATCTCCAGAGTTTGGCCACCAAGTTTCACACACTCCTAGTATGTCCACATTGAGTCTGTCCATTTCAGCTATTGTATTGTTTAGTTTACCTGCTTCATATAAACTTCGGATATTCCATGTACCAATATTAAGTGTCTTTTTGGTTTTACCTCCGGGGATTCTTAGCACCCTCGAGTTACCGGAGATTGAGGGCCGTGTGTTTTGTTCTGCATTCATTGTTATATGGTTTTCAAGGGATAAATACATCAGTGATTTCCCCTTATCTTCTGATGGGTTTAAAGTTTACCGTCTTCGTTTCAGCCGCTCTTCTTAGAGTACAGACGCTGTTTGCAGCCGCCCACTGTGGAAACAGACACCGCTACCTGTTGGTCCGCGAGAGGTATTTGATTTCCCCCTTACCACCCATATCTGGGAAGCATTCCCCTATCCGCCACCTGGGGACGCGTCCTCTAGGGGTTACAGGCTCCCCCGAGGATGCCAATTATCAATTTCATACAATTAACTCTTGCAAAAATATTTTATGATTATTTTTCATTCATTTACACTTTCAAGAGAACAATCGCCGTTTGTGTGATGACAAGCAAAATAACTCTCACAGTTTTGCACAAATTATAACTACAAATCATATTTATTTGACAATTATTTTAATAACAATGATTGAAATTTTATATTTTCTTTTTTATTTCCATATTTACAAAGAAATATTTGCAAATATTCTGCACTTATGCTAAACGAACACAGCTCACTACCGGCCGGCTTTTCGATTGTTTCACAACTGAATTGAAGAACAATTGGATATAACAGTGTTGTCAATGGTAAAGTGACGCAGGCAAGAAAATTGCTGAAGTTGTGAAGAAAGTAGTGAACTAATACCCCGTTTATATATAACCGGATTTAACAAACCGACTGGGTTTCAAATGTCAATTCCATTGCTTATATTTCAAATAAATCCTTATAAAGGAGGTTAACCCTGCAAAAGGCTATAATATAAACATGGTATAATATTAAATTAATTTACGAGAAAGAAATTCTTATTAGAATTCAGTGGGAGCTATGTCGAAATCTCAACTGATGATAATTGGATTAATTTGAGCTTTTTTTTCAATTAGCTTTAAAACTAATAACGTTCTGAATATTCTTGTTTCACATCTGTATCTATAAATAGAGATATAGCATCAGAATCGGAGGTACCTCTAAAAAATGAGGGATTTGTACGCAAAAATCTTTATGTTACGGATTTTGTTCCAGAAATAAATTGTCCAAATTATATTGAAATCGGTTCAGATTTGGATATAGCTCCCATATATATTTTCGGCCGATTTCATGTATTTGACCACGCAGTGTATTTCTTATATCAATGAAATTTGGAATGTGTGACAGAATTTGGTTCAGAAATAGATTTGCCAAATTATATTGAAATCGGTTCACATTTGCATATAGCTCCCATATACATTTTTGGCCGATTTCATGTATTTCATGCACCAGTCACGCTTTTTATGTACAATTTTGATGAAATTTGGAATGTGCGACGGAATTTGGTCTATAAACAAGAAATCTGATTTGGATATAGCTCCTATATATATTTTCGCCCGATTTTTGGTATGTGGTGCACCAACCTCGCATTGCATGCCAATTTTTTATGAAAATTGAGATGTACGACGGAATTTGCCATTAAAAACGTTTGCCAAATAGCTTCCACATGTATTTTCGGCTGATTTCATTATGTATTTGACACTCCAAACACAAAAATGGGCACATATCTTAATGAAATTCGGTCTAGAAAAAATTTCGCCAAATTATATTGAAATCGTGGTTGTGTAAGGTATCATATAGTCTGTCCCTCCCGATTTTGATCCGTTACTTACTGGTTTAGTTAACAATTGGTCTGTTTCCGTACTCTATTAAATGGTAATAGTAGTAGTTGAACGACTCTCATATACACTCCGGTTCATCTGAATAGAACCAACCAATATTTGTCTACAGATACCGTTATATCAGGCGAAAGGAGAGGAATTGTAAATTATAATTTTGTGGACATGTAGAGTATATAGTAGCCGAAATTTATACCTAACATGTTTCACATATGCGTCATAACGGTACTTTTTACTCGCTTTATGAAAAAATGTCAAAATATTAGCATTTTTTAATGATTCACCAGGATAGAACCACCCTAAGAATTTACACAAATCCTTTGTTACATGTGGTAAACTTTAACAAAAAACTATTTATAATTATAAATAAATGCCGTGAGTGTTAATTGCTATTAAATATTGTGCAAAAATTTGTATTAGGGTATTGAAATTTGATGAAAATCGATGCTCCAAAAAATATTTTTATGAAGAAATCGGTAGAAACAATTTATAAAGACAGAATTTTATACTGAATTATGTTCAAAATTTTCTATACTACAATAAAATTACAAAAAAGTCACATTTGATAGGTTTATGAGTCCGAAACAGAGGAAATATGGTAAAGATAACTCAAATTTCTACCTTTCCAATCCAAAATTTGATATTTTATCTCAGGAAAGTGAATGCAAATCGATGGGTTCCACCCAGTTGCGTTGGCTGTGGGCATCTACAAGTCCCAAAAATATAGAAAATTCCACCGCCGAACGCTTCATGTCAACATCAAGGGCTTTGATTTAGAAGATATCGCATGACATGGAAAGCACAGAAACATAGGCGCTCTTTTTTATATAATAACGGATCAGAAATATTTTTTCGGTACTTATACTATGAGGAAAAGATGTGTGAACATCATAACCATCAAAATTAAACCCTTTCCTTTGAAAAAATTAACGTCTGCCTTCCCCTATCGCTAAGCTGTTTCTTCACATCAAATGTCTTAGAACCTTTTGAAATTCCAAGGACTTGATGGTGACATGGAGCATTCGGCGGTGGAATTTTCTTTACTTTTTGGACCTGTAGATGTCCACAGCCAACGAAACTGGGTGGAACCCATCGATTTGCATTCACTTTCCTGAGATAAAATATCAAATTTTGGATTGGAAAGGTAGAAATTTGAGTTATCTTTACCATATTTCCTCTGTTTCGGACTCTTAAACCTATCAAATGTGACTTTTTTTGTAATTTCATTGTAGTATAGAAAATTTTGAACATAATTCAGTATAAAATTTTGTCTTTATAAATTGTTTCTACCGATTTCTTCATAAAAATATTTTTTGGAGCTCTAAGCATCGATTTTCATCAAATTTCAAGACCCTAATACAAATTTTTGCACAATATTTGATAGCAATTAACACTCACGGCATTTATTTATAATTATAAATAGTTTTTTGTTAAAGTTTACCACATGTAACAAAGGATTTGTGTAAATTCTTAGGGTGGTTCTATCCTGGTGAACCATTAAAAAATTCTAATATTTTGACATGTTTTCATAAAGCGAGTAAAAAGTACCGTTATGACGCATATGTGAAACATGTTAGGTATTGAAAATATCGGCTGCTATATACTCTACATGTGAACAAAACTATAATTTACAATTCTTCTCCTTTCGTCAGATATAACGCTATTTGTAGACAAATATTGGCTGGTTCTATTCAGATGAACCGGAGTGTAAATTGTGGTGTGTTTTGTAAACTATTGATAGTCCACCTAAAGTTTCGATTGCTGTCGTAAAACAATGGATACGTCGGCAACCAAAACAAGTATAAAATGTATAAAACAGATGAACAGACCCTATAAACCTTGTAGTCACGTTACAGGTCGCAATTTTGATCGGATCGTCACCAAATTTTTGATGTTGATCGGGGTCCGGGAGGGGAAGAAGCCTATTGGTGTTGGTGATGGTCGGATAATATTTAGGGTCGGAATGAGCAAACAACTTATTTGGAAAAAAGTCAACGAGGTTTACCAAAGCGAAAATCTCAGCTTCTAAAGTGTGTCCCAACTAGAACGCAATTTTTAAATTTTAAATAAAACACAGATATTTAAAAAAATCGTGAAACTTTATTATATCGTAAAGTAGAGAGAATGAGGTTATGTGTGGAACAAGATATCGTGCAGATGGCCGACGCGGCTTTGCTGGCATACACGCATAAATCGCACGATTTGGGCGGCCTAATCTGGTCTCCAAAACCCGAAATAATACGACCGGGATATGACTGATGCATCAATTGAATTGTTTCTGTGGCTGTATGACATGGGGCGCCGTCTTGTTGAAAAAACATGTCCTCCACATTCATTTCTTAAATTCTAGGCAAGAAAAAAACTGGTTATCACTTCACGATACCAAACACCATTGACTGTTTGCGCTTAACCTGCCTCATTGCAGGATGCATTTGCTTCTCGTGAATCACTCGAGGATTTTCCTCACCCCAAATGCGACAATTCTGCCTATTGACGAAGCCATCAAGATGGAAATGGGCCTCGTCACTGAAGATGATTTTATCGGCAATACCCAAACTCGCCCATTGTTAGCTGGCTTCAGTTCCTGAGTCAATTGCACTTTGTATGCTTGAAGATGGAAATCTCAAATTCGTCAAAATTCGCTGCATAGTGGAGACACCGATTTGCTGAGCACGATGTCGAGTTGAGGTGGATGGAGTTTGAGCGACATCATCTCGTACAGCTGCGATATTTTCGGTCGATCGAACTTGTCGTAGGTGCGTTGTTGTATTCCCATCACTAACAGACCCAGTTTTGGCAAATTTATCCATTAATCTCTTTACAGTTGACTATTTGGAGCATTATTGTGACCCCAAATTGATTGCAATTTGCAAACTGTAGCGGCAAATCTTTGACCATTTTGGTCAATTTTACAATGAGAATGCGTTGTTCATTCGTGTAGCGCTCCACTTTTACTAACCTCGTACCTTCTACTAGCAAACAAACAATGTCAAACAGTGACACTTCGAATCGCGCCAAATTTAAAAATTGCGTTCAAGTTTTGACTCCGTTTATAAGTGGTATACCAAAAACAAAACCTGACTATGAAAGTGGAAGTATAACCTTTCTAACGATGTAAAGTAGATTGTAGATGGTCAACATGGTACAATAATACAGGTAGCATTATCATGCCAGCTGATGGTAACATAATGTGTCAACTGCATTGAATTGATGTCAAATTTTGACATCTTATGTTGCCAAACATTGCCGATGCGGCTACCTGTGTATTTGTACCATGATGGTCAAACAACGAATATGTTGAAGTAGTCGCTAATGAAATCCAACTTTTCAATTTTGCGTTTTTAATTATAATGACTACCCAGCGAAAAGTTTGCCTCCAAAGAGGCAGTTAAATGATATGTACAAGTGATTTGGAAGTGCATCAAATTATGCATTTTCACTCATGATTTTTAGAAGGGAGTGACCCCGGAAAGAGGCACTCCATTGCACCGCATTTTAACTGACCCTTTGGCATTGCATTTTAACTGAACCTTTGGCACTGCATTTTAACTGACCCTTTGGGGTAGAATAGGAGGCAGTCCAGAGCACGTGTTTTGAATAACAAAATAAAATGCATTTATTATTTGTGTAAAACAAAAATATTAATAACTTTATTAAATTAACACAAATTATGAAAATTCTCTATTGAATTCAATCGCAAACATGTGTGCTTCCTCCGCTCTTCATTTAATCCAAGCTTAAGTGCTTTTGCTTCATCTGCTAAATGGGTTTGATATTGTCTTCCCATCACCAGTTAAGATTTCGACATGTACTCCAACAGCACTCCATTGGGAAATTTTCTTCTCGTGAGTTACCGAAAAAATTGTTCACAAATTAAATATTATTTAGTTTGTATTAACAAATGTTTGGAAATGTTAACACGATTACCTCTTTTTGGAAATGTATTCCGCTGCCTGTAGAGATGTACAAACTGATTTATGTACATGTAGGGATCTCTAACAACTGCTAATAAAATGTAGTGAACGGAGTGCCTTTTTCACGACTCCTTTGAACCGCCTCCGGATGTTGTAAAATGTGCATCCAAATGCGGTTAAAATGTGAGGAATGGAATTCACGACAGCGTTTGAACTGCATAAAAACATGCCGTGAAAGAACTAGTCTACATTGCACTACTTCCAATTTATTTTGCTGGGTATGAAAGTAGAAAATACCATATTTACAATTATGCAAAGTAGGTTGGCGTAGGTGACCAAATACCGGAGATATTGCAACATTTTTTTGATCGGATCGTTACGAAATTTTGGTGGCTGACGGGGTTGCCAGAGAAGAAGAAGGCTATTGATTTTGTTGGTAGTCAGTTAATATTCAGGGGTCGGATTGGGCAAAAAACTTAAGTGGAGAAAAAAATCAACTTTTTTTCTTATGCAAATATCTTCGCTTCTAGTAGGTGCGAACCTTGGTCACGGTGGTCCTGAACCAACTTTAAATGAAAGGAGCTTACTATTTTTTTCGGACTCTGAAACTACAATGTTCATAGGTGAGATGAGAAAACAAAAAGCGTTTTTTAAATAAATCGCGGTCAAAGTTCACATTTTTAGGTTTTCACACTTTTGCTTGGAAACCGCAAGTTCTATCGAATTGGGATTAGAAAGAAAATGTTGTCGCTGTGAAAATTCTCTACAACATTGGCCTTTATGATATTTTCGTAGGTTTTACCATTTTTGAGCTATAGAAGTTCAAATTGGGACAATTCACTGTCTCCTTATAAAACAATGCCATGACTGCTATTTCCCAACTTAAACTTATATATCTCAAAAATGGTACAACCTATGAACAAATCATCTAGAGAATTTTCACAGCTACAACATGTTCGTTAGCCCCATTTCTATAGGACTTGCGGTTTCCAAGCAATATCGCGAAAACCTAAAAATGTGAACTTTGACTGCGATTTATCAAAAACCCTCCAGCGATGGATGGATTTTGGATTTTTCTCATCTATGAACATTGCTGTTTCAGAATCCGCAAAAACTTCGGTTTTTATTTAAAGTTAGTTAAGGCGAACCTTACATGACATTGTTTTATAAGGAGTTGATACAGTCAGTGCATTATCCCAATGTGAATTTCTATATCTCAAAAATTGTACGAAAATGTCAAACTTGTAGAGAATTTTCACCGCTACAATATTTTATGTAATCCGATTTCGAGAGGACTTGTGGTTTCCAAGCAAAATCGTGAAAACCTTAAAAAAAAAACTTAAAAATCTGGACTTTGATCAGTATTTATTTAAAAAGCGCTCCGGCGGTTTTTTTTTTTGTTTTTTTGATTTTTCTCATCTATGAAAATTGTAGTTTCAAAATCCGCAAAAATTTCCCAGGTGTAAGCTCCTTTCATTTAAAGTTGGTTCAAAAGCACCGTGTGACTGCTTTAAGCTGAAAACAGATACAACGTTTGATTAAAGTTTTGCGTTGGGCGTCGAGAAAAAAAAACAACAACAACAGGGCGACGATGATACCAAAGTCCAGCGTTTATCTGTTTGTCGGCATATATTTCAAATGAATTTGAATTTTTCGGCATCATGCCCAACAGTGTAAAAACGGCCAAAACGACACAAAACTTTAATCAAACGTTGTATCTGTTTTCAGCTTTAGTTCTCATTTTGTTAACGGCAATTTACTTAGCCGTATTTACATCATTTACTTAAAATCGCACAAACCAATTTAAAGTTGACAACACTATTACTCTTAATTGCACTTTTTCTTCAGTTGTCAAAAAACATTTTAAATATCGGTGGGTCGCGGATTTTTTTCTCCAACCGTTGTTGATTAAATATACGAAAAAAATGTTAAAATATTAATAATAAGTGTTAATTAAATACATTGAAATTGTTTGTTAAAATATAATTGCCCAACAATGTTGTTCTTGGTTATTATTATAAGAAAGCGTTCTATGGGCCGTCAAAAGCTGTTGCTCTCTTCTATAACTTCGTCTATAACATCTCTTTTGTTGTTGTTTATTTCGGTTTAACAGTGGCGGTCGTTTTTGTAGCCGTTCAACAAATTGATCTTGCGTTCGCTTTTATTTATTTCACGTAATTAAAAAATTAAAACTTTGTTGGCATGGTAGAACAAATACAAGGTAAAGTTAATACTACAACAAATACAACTCGAACAACAACCACAAAGGAATTTGTTTTTGTTTGTAACGTTACTGCCAGTTGTATTTGTAAACAAAACAAGGAAATGTCTATAAATTATTGGAATTTAAAAAACTAATAATTTTTCACATTTGGTTCAATATTTTGGAAAACATGAATGAAAATTCGTTACATTTTCAATTTTTATGTTTCCACATCATTCCACTAAATGCATAAATTCTCGCAGAAAGTAGAATTCTTGCAGAAAAGTTTGGGGTCGCTGGAAATTCATAGAAAAAGGAGAAGCTGTTTCATTGTTTTGTTTTAGAAATCAAAGAAGCACATGTTTATTAGGGCTTTATTTTTTTAAATTTTAACAAAATACCTCACATATTAACAAACGTTGTATCGCCTCTACAAGCGGGGATTTGCTGCGCGGCTTATCGTTCGAACTTGGAGGAGGTTACATATCATTGATATGAAGAAGTCTTTCTGGGAAATGTGTTTTTTTTCCGAATGATATATTTTTTTTCTCAAAAAATATATGTCCCTAATGTAAATCGAAATAGAAATAAATGTATAAAATGACATATGAAATTTGACACTAACGTTACAACCCAGTTCAGTCAGCTGTGTATTGCTGCTACCTTTTCTTATTCTACCATGTTTTGACCCGGTGCGAACCTTTGCTGATTTAAGCTGAAGACACGTCCAACGTTTGGGTAAAGTTTTGTGTCGTTTTGGCCGTTTTTACACTGTTCGGCATGACGGCGAAAAATTCAAATTCATTTGAAATACATGGTGGAATAATAAGGTGCAGCGCCAAAAACAGCTGATCTTCATGCAGTTGTCAAAATGCGTTATTGTGAATAAAATCACATACAAAATGTAAACAAGCAATTCACAGTAATGCATTATTGTGATCAAATTTGACGTTTGAAATGATTTGATGTAACACCTTCTTATTCCACCATGTAGAAATACATGCAGGCAAATATATCGACGCTGGACTTGGTGTCGGCGTCGCCCTGTTGTTGTTGTTTTTTTCTCAATGTCCAACACAAAACTTTACTCAAACGTTGGATGTGTTTTCAGCTTTAAGTTCTCATTTTGTTAACGGCGATTTACTTAGCCGTATTTACATCATTTACTTAAAATCGCACAAACTAATTTAAAGTTGACAACACTATTACTCTTAATTACACTTTTTCTGCAGTTGTCAAACATTTTAAATGTCGGTGGGTCGCGAATTTTTTCTCCAACCGTTGTTGATTAAATATACGAAAAAATGTTAAAATATTAATAATAAAGCTGAAAACAGATACAACGTTTGATTAAAGTTTTGCGTTGGGCGTCGAAAAAAAAGCAACAACAACAGGGCGACGACGATAACAAAGTCCAGCGTTTATCTGTTTGTCGGCATATATTTCAAATGAATTTGAATTTTTCGGCATCATGCCCAACAGTGTAAAAACGGCCAAAACGACACAAAACTTTACCCAAACGTTGTATGTGTTTCCAGCTTAAGTGCTCATAAAATAAATTGAAATCGTTTGTTAAAATATAATTGCCCAACACTGTTGTTCTTGGTTATTATTCTTAAAAAAAGCGTTCTTTTGAGTTTTCCTATGGCCCGTCAATTGCTGTTGCTCTCTTGTCTATAACATCTCTTTTGTTGTTGTTTATTTCGGTTTAACAGTGCCGGTCGTTTTTTGTAGCCGTTTAACAAATTGATCGTGCGTTCGCTTTTATTTATTTCACTTAATTTAAAAATTAAAAATTTAAGCATATTTGTTGCATAGAAATCATAGAAAAATAAAGGACTATTGTGATTTAGTACGGATTTATATTCGTATTCGCGACTTTCTTATTGGACAACATAGACATTGTGGTAGAAATGAAGGTGAGCATGATTAAACAGTATTGTTGGACAAGTGCATTCTTAACACTTTCCCTCCAAAAATATATTAATCCAATATTACGTGTTTTTACTTTTATTAGAAAACATTTATTGTAAAAAATATATAATTTGTACAACAAACCAATTTGGCTAACTTAAAATACACAAATCATATCTACTTTCCTACAAAAAATACATAAGTTAATGTACTACAACTAATTATACATATATAAATAAATGCTATTCTGTATATCCAATTAAATACTGAACAAAAAAAAAAACTATTTTCGCCAACCTAAATATTTAAATTGTATTAACGGTTTGCGATGGAAAACTTTGCGGAATCCCTTGTATTGTACGGGTCGTACATTAACAAAGGTGTTACCTTTTTCATTTAAAATATTCCAAAATTTGGGAAGCTAGAAACAAAACATAAAAAACAAAATTTTTATATGATCATTTCTAAGAACGGTGTAGAATACCTACCTCTCTATATGAAATGGGTAAAACATCCGAAAATATTATCCACGATACAGCTTCCGAACAGGGTGGTGTTGTCAATGAACCTTGATAGGTATAAAAATCTTCACGATTTATGTTGCCCAGCAAAGAACCCAAGCTAATCAAATACATGGTATCGCTGGTGGTATTGAATGTGTGAACATTTTGTAAACGATTGTAGATTACATTTAATCCTGGATAGAAGACATTTTCCGACTGTGAATGAAGAGAAAATTTAAAGTTAGGGAATGTTCATATTTCGTTCCATCATTATGGAATTTTATCATTAAGGCAATTAATATTCTATAGTTCGATTGCTTTTTTCCGTATAAGTTCCTTAACATTTTCTCACCTTTACAACTTTAAATAGCACTGCCACCACAGCTATACCATCCTCAAACTGCCGTGCTATTTCCACACTGGGATATTTGGTATTGCGATGAACAATGTGCATTTCGATATCATAACGATGACCATTTAATACATGTTCGGAACCTTTGCTCGTCGGTGAGCCCC
This sequence comes from Musca autumnalis, assembly GCF_047663935.1. NCBI lineage: Eukaryota > Metazoa > Arthropoda > Insecta > Diptera > Muscidae > Musca > Musca autumnalis. The sequence continues at coordinate 299,867,987 of NW_027411644.1, read as the reverse complement.
AATGAAAGTGGACCTGTTCCACTTCGTAAACATCATCCAATAGACCGCCTCGTATATAAGGTTTATCGCCCGAAATCGTCGCAGGAATCTTAAATTCAACTAAAGGGGTGATCAGTAAATAAATAAAATTATTTAAATGACTTTTCATTCATACCTGTATGTCCATTATTATGAAGATTTATAGTTTTCGATAAGGGTGTATCGTACAAACCAAATTCCAAGGGCGGTATTAGGATGTCGACGGCCTAAAAATGAAGTTTAATAAAATAATAATTTATTGAATAACAAGGATTAAAAAGTAGCCAAATTTCCAAACATAAAATAATATCTGAATTGGTAATCGGACAGTAATTTCTACTTAATGCTGTTGTTGTTGTAAAAGTGTTTTTATTTTATTTTTGTACATTCATTTTCTGTTTTATCTGTCTCTGGGTCTATTTCCACTTCTAGGAATGTGGCTGCTTTGATGGGATGTAACCACAGATCTACTGGAGTTAGTTAGTAGGTACCCCGTGCATTCACGGGGTAGTTGTTTATGGCATCTGCCACTGAATATATCAATTCTATTTAAACCTGCTTGATAGGCCTCTCTTTCGAGATCATGAAATTCCCTCCTGACAAGTCATATGGTGATTAGGAAGAATCTTTGTCTCCTCATGTAGATGGTCCACCGAAGGCTTCAGGAGGCACCATGCCGCAGTTCCCAGGGCGGCATTGTGACAGGTTTAAATATTTTCCATCGCGTTGCACTTATATTCGCGGACCATACTGGCGCTGCATAGCATGTGGTCAACAAGGTTTCTTTATCTGCACCCCAAGTACTGCCAGCTGGGGACTTGACGACCTTGTTCCTACACCTAAGCCTGTCGCAGATAGCTGTGGCATGCGCAGTCGAATGCAAAGCTTTGAATACTCGCTCGAATTCCACTCGCGAGTGGAACTCTTCTCGAATTCTAGCAAGTTGAGGAGGGCAACTTGCCTCCACTTCCCAAACAAACAAAAACTTACCCCACCACAAAATAAACTTGCCCCACACCCACCAAGAAATTGCATCAAAAAATGTCCACCACCTCCCTGCCTTTGCCGGCATCCTTGCATGACTTCAGTAGCGGGATCACCCTGTTCATTTTCCAAACTTCGGGAACGATGTGGGTGGCTAGCGACGGGTTGAGAACTCCTCTACCAGCACATCCAGCTGTTTCAGCATTCCCATAGAGATTCTATCAGGGCCCAACGCTTTGGATGACTTAGCGTTCCTGATGACATTCCCAACTACATCCATTGTAAATTTTGATGGTTCATCCTCAGCAGGAAGGGATCTAATGTGACGTAGTACTCTTCTCTTCGCCCTGTCAATCCCGGGGTGCTGAACAAACCGTCGTTTGAAATAACTTGCGCACCTCTTCGGATCAGTCTCCAAACGTGACTGAGGTCCTGTCTTTCATCTTTCTAGGGTTCGGGAGTGATTTAACCGTTGTCCACAATTCAGTTACTCCAATGTTGCATCTCTTCACAATATTTAGCCATTTGTTCCGCTTATTTTCAGCGACCAATGTGTTGACTTCCAGTGTTCCAGACTCTGGGGTCACTGGGGATGACACGACGAAGCTCACCGTCGCCTCTGCCGGGAAGTTTGGAGTCACTTTAGGTACTCGACCAGCAGCTATATGGAACGTCCGTTTTATACTACCTGAACATCAGAAGAATTGAACAGATCTCTGAAGCGGGGATTAGTGAACTCTCTGAAACTCGGCCAATTAGCTTTCCCATGATTGCCTAAAGTGCGGCGTTCATAGTTGATAAAACAGGCGGTCTGCTGAAGGATACAATTATGGGAAGATTGTCTTATCCAAGAGAAATGACACGATGGTTTTGTATGGCGAACTGTAAAACTCTCCGCTAATTTTGACCGTGCAAAACGTAGAGCGGCCTACTCAGAATTCTTTTGGTCTATGCCGGGAGGGAGGAAAGCCCAGCATCAATATGGATGTGCTTCAGTTTGTCACATCTGCATCCACCAACTCAAACTTCGGTGATATGTAATATATGTCGGGAGTGGGTGCATATCAGTGATTTTTCTGGACTCGTCCATTTGAAGGACTACGACAGCGAGCTGGGTGAACACAGCCTCTACTGAGTCGTGACTCCCCCGCAGTTACCCCAACCGTTGCTGTTCCAATCCCTTGAAATACATCCTTTTTGCAATTTAATTACAATGGACGCCGAGGTAAGATCGAAGAAATAGTGGATTTCATGAGTCGTTTTGTCATGGTTACAACGTACTGAGGAAAAATGGTACCACAAGTGTAGATGGGCGATTAGCCTTCATATTGCATCAAGTCTTTCTTGCTTGAGCCTGGCTCTGATGACCTGTACATGGAATGTATGGGGGGGTAGCAGTCAGGTGTGGAACTGCCGAGGTAGAGTTGCTTAACGTATATATCCCGCTGATAAATAGATGTACTCAAAATTATAGGCCCAACATTAGCCCGCTTTTGGAAAGTCATAATCGTCTGATCTTGTTATATTTTCATGCTCATCATGAATTGTGGCATCCGGCCCTTGGAAATTACCAGAGGGGTATAGTGCTGGCTGAGCAGATTGATAACTCTACTTTTTGCACGGTCAATGAGGACGCCTCTACCAGAATTAGCTGAGAGTATCATAGATCTCCAGACACAACCATCGTGTCACCAGGTTTGACCAATGAAGTCACCCGGCAACCCGTCATTTCTCCTGGGTCAGACCATCTCCTTTCATCACCTTTGGACGCCGCACTTTCATCAATCTTGGGAAAGCTAATGAGAGTTTACTAATCACCGCTTCAGAGATCAGTCCAACCCCTATGATAGTCGGGTTGCAGAAAGGACGTTCCGAGAAATCATCACTGCTGCTGCCGTTCGCCATATACCTGCTGCTGCTCCGAAACTGTTTAATCTCTGCCACCCCTGTTTTCCACCCCCTCCAGAATGCATTAAGATCGTAACGTATGCGGATGATTGTACGATCATTCTTCAGGTACCTTCCCTGATGATATTTGTGTAAGGCTGAAATCCTATTTACTGATCTTAGGACCTTTTTCCACGCAAGGAATATGCAAATATCCGCCACCAAATCTACTGCCACTCTGTTTAGGACATGGACTGCAGAGGTGAACACTGAGTTGAATGTCATGGTCGATGATAGCAGAATTCCGAGGACCAAGTACCCCAAGATTCTAGGGGTCACATTCGACAGCATGTTCACATCATCCGCGCATGCCAAAGTTACCTGCGCCAAGCTGAATTGTAGGAACAAGGTCCTCATGTCTCATGGCACAATCAGAAGAAGAGCCTAGGTGACCTCAAGGCATGCAACATAGAGGATTGATTAAATTGTCACTCTCGAATCCGGGTAAGACGGACGATAATAATCCTCTCAGACCGGCAGATACTGATGTCAGAAGTCATCCAAAGCGTGGGGTTCACATTGAGTCTCAATGAAAATGATTAAGCAACTGGATGAATCCGAAGTTGAGTACTTTACAAGTGTCCCCAATTTATCTTATTTTATCAGAACCCTGGAAAGTTGGAAGGGTGGTCCCGCTACGGTAGCTAGGCAAGGATGCCAGCAGAGGCGAACCTACAGGCCAATTTCCCTTCAACTAGTAGCGAAGATTCTAGAGGCACTACTTCTCATGATGAGAAGCTGTTTTACAGTTGCCCAACATCTGCATGAATCATGGTATATCCACTCATATCACACGGTGCACCTTAACAAAATGTAAATGGGAAGTTTTTGCGGTTTCTGAAACTACAATGTTGATAGATGAGAGAAATAAAAAAAAATCGCGGTCAAAGTTTACATTTTTAGGGCTTTTTTAGGTTTTCACGATTTTGCTTGGAAACCGCAAGCCCTATAGAATGATATTAAAGAATGTGTTATAGAGTGATAATTCACTACAAGATTGTCCTTTATGATGTTTTCGTAGGTATTACCATTTCTGAGATATAGAAGTTTAAATTCTGACAATTTACTGACTGCATCGCCTCCTTATAAAACAAGGTCATAAACTTATATATCTTGTTGTAGTATTTATACCTTTCAAATCAAATACATTGTTAAAACTTTTTGTTTCGAGTTATAGCAATCAATGAAAAATATTTTATTGCTCTTTGTCGTTTTGAAACTCTTTGGAATATTATTCTTGTTTGAAAAGCCTTAGAGTATTGTTGTTTTTAATTTACAATAAACGTTTTTGTATTTGTTTTGTACACCACGGAATTTTCAATTAGGGAAATTGCGGACTCACGGTAATTCTTACTGCGTGGAATAGATACAAGGATCTTATGAGAGGATCATGGTAAAAATTGCGAAAACCAATCTTATAGAGATTTTTCACAGCTATAAAATTTTATCTAGTCACATTTCGAGAAGACTTACCGTTTTCAAGCAAATCGTGAAAACCTTACAAAAAAACCTAAACCTATGAACATTGTAGTTTCAGAAATCGAAAAAACTTCCCAGGTGTAAGCACATTTCATTAAAATTTAGTTAAGGTGCACCGTGATCAGTCGATGACTGAACAAGACCTAACGAAGGCCTTCGATACTGCCAACTACGCGCCAACTACGCCAAGAAATCGTTATATTTGTGGATTATTGTGCGATCTTAACGTCGGCCCTATTCGTCTGCCCATGTAACTGCTATTAGGGTCAAAATCAGAAGTAGGAACATGGTCATTAAGTTTCAAGTAAACCGCGAAAACATAAAAAGCCCCTAAAAATTTGAACTTTGATCGCGATTTATTTGAAACTCCCTCCTCCGCTTTTTTTGTTTTTTTATTTTTCTCATATGTGAACATTGTAGCTTCAGAATCCGCAAAAAACTTCCCAGGTGTAAGCACCTTTCATTTAATATTGGTTAAGGCGCACCGTGTACCGTTATATGGGGGGCTATACCAAAACCTGGACCTATGTCCACACTTTTTGGTGGGAAAGTTTCCTGATCTATGAGAATTTCAAATACCAAATTTCAGCCAATTCGGGCCGAAAATTTACTTAAAAATTCAAAACACCTGAAATCGCGAGGTACCGTTATATGGAGGTTATACCAAAATCTAGACCTATGTCCACAATTTTTGGTGCAGAAGGTTTCTGACTACTGGGAACCCAAATCCAATTCGGGCCGAAAATATAGACAAAATCTTCAAAATAGCAAAAATCGGGTGATACCGTTTTATGGGGGCTATAGGAAAAACTGGACCCATGTTGATGATTTTTTGGCAAAAGTATTTTTTTATTTATTTTAAACATTTAGTGAAAAAACAGATCTATCTACCCGACGATTAGAATTTTTTTTATCGTACTTTACCATACAAGTGGGACCACTGTGCAGTGTGGTATGGAAATATTATTGTCATATTGGGCCATTATTTTCCTGTTTGTGGACTGGGACCGAACGTAAGCTGCTTACTTTAAACAGTTCACTAAACCCGCTAACCCGTCTTCCGATTCATTATCGAGTCGTTGGTTGGATCGTAGGAACAGAACCAGATTAACCATATAAAGGGTGTCCCAACTAGAACGCAATTTTTAAATGAAACACAGATATTTAAAAAAATCGTGAAGCTTTATTATGTCGTAAAGTAGACAGAATGAGGTTATGTATGGAACAAGATATCGTGCACATGGCGGTTTTGCTGGCACACACGCGATCTTTTAATGAAATTTTGAATTACCGTTTTGCATAAATGCTGCGGTATTTCATTAATGCAGCGTCCAATTTCCTCTTTTAAGGCTTGAGATGTTGTCGGCTTATGCGCGTAAACCATAGGCTTCAAAAAACCCCAAAGAAAAAAATCTAAAGGTGTTAAATCGCACAATCTAGGCAGCCAATTCTGGTCTCCTAAACGCGAAATAACACGACCGGGAAATGACTGATGCAGCAATTAAATTGTTTCTCTGGCTGTATCACATGTGGCGCCGTCTTGTTGAAACCACATGCCCTCCACATTCATTTCCCTAATTTTTGGCAAGAAAAAACTGGTTATCATTTCACGATACCGAACACCATTGACTGTTTGCGCTTCACCTGCCTCATTTTCATAAAAAAAGGTCCAATGATTCCTCCAGCCCAAAAAACCACACCACACAGTGACACGTTGAGGTGCATTTGCTTCTCGTGAATCACTCGAGGATTTTAATCACCCCAAATGCGACAATGCTGCCTATTGACGAAGCCATAAATATGGAAACGGGCCTCGTCACTGAAGATGATTTTATTGTCAAAATCAGAATTTACATGTTGTCTCTTCAATACCAATGAGAATGCGTTGTTCATTCGTGTATCGCTCCATTTTTACTAACCTCGTACCTTCTACTAGCAAACAATAACAATTGTTCAAATGTCAAACAATGACACTTCGAATGGCGCCAAATTTAAAAATTGCGTTCAAGTTGGGACTCCTTCACGTTGCCTACAAACACAACTTCATTCTCCGGAACTGAACGGTCGTGCTTAAAGGGATATGCGAACTATTCTTCTTTGGCGTACTAAGATGCATGACGCACTGCACATGAATATTAGTCATTAATTATCATTACCTTTGGGGTCGATATAACTATGGGTGATTGTTTTGAGCCACCGCATTGTGGGAACTGTGTATGCCATTTCTCCGGTTCGTCATAGGTGAAATGATCTGCAAGTAAACAACGAAGTAAGCGGATGGATTAAATGAATATTTTATGTTCCTATTTATGACGATGGTCTTTTGAAAATGTTTTATGTGGGGATTTTGCAGAAATGGCAAAAATCAAAACAAAACAGATTAATATTGTTATTAAAACAGCAACAACATTAACAAACGATAACAACAACAATTAAGAATTACATGGAGATTATTATTTTTATTTTGTTTATTATTGCAACAATAGTTTGCACATAATTACATTTTATGGTTTTAGTCGTCAGTCATGTCAAAGCCTAAACGCTTGCATGATAATTTTTGATCGTGATAAGCGTTTGTTTTTTCCTCTCTTGGTTTTGGAGCTACTGTCATTCATGTTTGTGTGTTTGAGGTCTTACGTTCCTGTTTACAGGTATTACTGTAAACGTTTATATGTCTATTATGTGGACGGACGGATCGGCCTGTGCGATCTGCATATGATGTGGCATGTGGCGTTTGAGCGTTAGAGGTTTCCTAACTCGTTTTTTGATGTAGTTTGAAGGAAAAAAACACGCGCTGTGAAACAATTTCAAATGTTTGTCTTACTAAACTCGTATGAACTTATTTGGTAGTTGGGGATGCTTTAATTTTATTGCTGGAAATAAAATTTGTGCTGCCAACAACAACAAAAAATCCATATTGTATTTTAAGCGGTTAACTGCTGTATTAAATGCTTCTGTTAGTTAAGAGACACGCAATGTTAAAGAAAATTGTAACATTTTGGAATGACAGGCAGTTCGGCTGGTTGGAAGAATGAATAGGTAAATGTTCAAATTAAAAATTATGCAAAGTTAGTTCAAATACAATAGACGAGTGTTTTGGGTAATTTGGTAATGTATTTTCCAATAACACATTGCAACCTCTAACTGCTGCTAACTAAATAACCTTATAATGGGTTATTTAGTTAGCGGCAGTTAGAGGTTGCAATGTGTTATTGGAAAATACATTACCAAATGTTTCTCGTGGTGCATCCTGGGTAACGCTAAATTAACTACAACGAAACGGAAGCCAAAGAATCAAGTTTTATTCAATACAGTAATTTCTGGTTACCTGCATCATTCATAGCTGCATTTTGGCGTTACCTGACCCAAAATCTGTTTATAGGCAACTATTCTCTAGATTCCGTTCAAGATATTATGTTTTAGTGCACATTCAATAGCTGCATTTTCGGCATAGCTGCATCAAAATTTTGGTGATTTTACTTCAATTTGGTTGTAAAATTTACATAAATCTGCACAAGAAAATTTTTTAAATTTATTGCGAACTCAAAACAAGGATAAAATGCAACCACTCTGATTTGATTGATAAGAAGTGTGTAAAACAAATACAACATAAGAAAAGATAATGACTTGTAAAAATTGTAACGTTTTCTCTCCCGAACTTGAAATTTCTCTCACTTTATTATTTCAACATTGCTTATAGCTGCACATCATATGCACGTAAGTAATTTTGAAGAAATCGGCCTTGTTGGGCAGGGGGGATTGCTGCACAAGAAGTCGTGCAATTTTTGATTGTGCATCAACCGAAGAGAGCCTCCTGGCTTAAGAAGAAAAGATACTCAGAGTTTACAAGAAATGTCGAATAAACCCCAACAAATTGATAAATAAAAAGAAAAGAAAAAAACTGTCCGATTCTCAGTTGAACATATGTCTGATATCCGTATTGATATCTAGCCAAGAAAATTATATATACATGAGCAACAAAAAAACAAGTAAGAAAAGTCTATAGTCGGACGGAGCCGACCATGGGATACCCTATACCACTATCCCTGAACCATCGCTCTCCACGGAATTTCTTTTCAATGATTGTGAAAATTTAATTATCAAATATCAGAGATGTAATGTATAATACTTATGACCAAAACCAAAAAGTTATCTAGCATGACAAAGACATTTTTGTAGCAGGAAAGGAAAATTTAGTTCACACAAACTAAAATGTAATGAAACCCACTTATGTAGTACTACTACTTCCGTTGTTTAACCGCTACGTTATTGAAATTTTTACCAATTTCACACAAAAGTTTCAGTCCATTGAATCCGCTAAGTATTATCTGATCTTCACGTTGATTTGTACGCTTCTTCTTCATCATAAACTCAAACTTTGTTTAAAATTTTGCGAGTTATTATTTTGACCTACAGAGCCGCTACAAAATTGGTTAAAATTTTGTTTTTGGTCCATTTCATCCCCTGAACATTTCACGATCATCACCAAAAACTAATCATTTCTATTCTGGCCCGAACCCAACCTCCTTAAAAAATTCGTTACAATCGGTCCATAATTGCGGCCTTAAGCTTGTTTGCAATTTTTAATGGACGGACGCACATCGCTAAATCGCTTTATCTCGTCGAGATATGACGAATATTTCGTGGTGTTACATAAACTTTTGGAGGGACAATATGTAGCATGGGATAAAAATGTGGTTCTCTACACAGAACCCATTATATATTAGGCATTAGGCCCGTTATCTAGCAAACACTTTATTGCAATTTACATCAGAGGAAAGGTCAGTAGTTTTTTCGCATATGTAGGCTACTTTGCGAAATATATATGTCCTCAAGGAATTAAAATATCGACCAAAAATAAAATTTTTATATTTTTCATACAACTGTAATGGTCCATTTGACCCGCTAAAGAATATCAGATCATCATTCAAAATTGTAGGCATCTTTTTCGACCCATACTCTTACCCGGTGCAAAATTTCGTGACTATTGATGTATAATTGCGACTTCTAGCGAGTTTATTATTACACTACAAACAAATAACGGAATATATTAGGCTGTAACTCTGTTATCTGATCATGCCCACCAACATAATTGGCATCAATTGAAAGGTCAAGCAATCCACTTTCAAGTTTATCTCACTTGTCCGGAATGTCACTTCCAGGAATTAAGATATAAGCTGTATATTAAAAATGTTCACAATTTTCACACAAAAGTTTTGGTTCATTTAACCCTCTAAATATTATCCGATCGCCATCTCAAGTTGCAAGCTTCTTCTTTGTCATATACTCTTACCTTATTTAAAATTACGCGTTGATCGGACTATTATTGAGACCTACAGAGCCGCTACAAAATTGGATAAATATTATGTTTTTGGTCCATTTCGTCCGCTAAATATTTAACGATCATCACCAATAAGAATAGGGATCTATTCTGATCTGAACCCGACCTCCACACAAAATTTCGTGACGATCGGTCCATAATTGCGGCCTGGAGCGTGTTTACAATTTATAATGGACAGACGGACGGACGGACGGACAGACACACATCTCAAAATCGCTTTATCTCGTCGAGATATGAAGATTGGTATACCACATTGGGGGTCTCCGACGAATATTTCGCGGTGTTACATGAATTTTTACCAAAACAAACTTATAATACCCTTTTCCACATTGTGGTATAGGGCAGGGACGTACGCAGGGGGGGGGGGGGGGGCACTGGGGGCCCGGGCCCCCCCGAAATGGTTTGGTCGACTACAATTTTTTGAGCTACTTTAACAAATTATTACGATTTTTTTCTCTAAAATAATTTTTGTTTTTAAAATTTCAAATGAAAACTGATATTGTTCTGAAGGTTCTGTACTGAAAATGTACTTTGTCTTCAAGTGGTCTAAGAAATATTCAATTTTTTTTTGTTTGAATACTCTTTTTAGAGAATCTTCCAGTAAAACTGAATTCCTTCTTTATGCCATGCCAGTGTTTTGGAATTCTGTAATGAATATAAAACTTGTTGCTAAACAGTGGGATAAAATAATGGAGGAAAATGTATTGTTGTGCATTATAAAGTGATAATATCTGCTACAAATAGCGTGCCCATCTGAATTTTTTCCTATCAGTAACAAATTTGTAGCTGAAAACAACCGTAAACGAAATTAATGCTCAAACTTTCGTTATATGGTATTGTATTAAAATCTGCTGTTATTTGTATTGTATATTACAGTGCTCTTGAAACAACTTTAAATGAAAGAAGCTTAGATGAGAAAATAAAAAAAAAATAATTTTTAGGGTTTTTAGGTTTTGCTGGGAAACCACAAGCCCTATCAAAATGGAACCACAGAAAATTTTGTAGCAGTGAAATTTCTCTACAATATTGTTTATAAATAATATTTTCGTAGTTTTTACCAATTCTGAGATATAGAAGTTCAAATTTGAACAATTCACTGACTGTATCGTCTCCTTATAAAACAATGTCAGGACTACAATTTCCTAACTTATACTTATATATCTCAAAAATGGTACAACCGAGTAAAAAAATTACGAATCCCAATCTTGTAAAGAATTTTCACCGCTATACGATTTTCTGAAGTCCCATTTCGACAAGATTTACTGTTTTGAAGCAAATCGTGAAAACTTAACAAAAATAAAAAAACTAAAAATGTGACCTGAACTTCTATATCTCAAAAATGGTAAAACCTAGGAACAAATGAAACAAATTTTCAAAGTTACAACATTTTCTTTAGCCTCATTTCGATAGGACTTGTGGTTTCTAAGCAAAATCGCGAAAACCTAAAATAAACCTAAAAATTTGAACTTAATTAAAATTCCCTCCAGCGATTTTTTCTTGTTTTTGGATTTTTCTAATCTATGAACATTGCTGTTTCAGAATCCACAAAAAAATTCCCAGTTGTAAGCTCCATCCATTTAACGGTGGTTCAAGAGCACCGTGATATTGAACCCTCAGTCATTAGGCTAACGATAAAAATGTACCTTATCGAAATAATGTTCTTAGACTAATCATATTTTTTGACGAAACACGCGTCAAACAATTTGGAGCCGATTTATCCCAGTTCGTTCGTCTGTCTGGCTCGTGCCCATTATAACTCTCGGATAGATCAACAGAATTGGTCAAAATTTTGAATCTCGCAATATTTTGTCCAAACTTCCTTTGTACACCAGACTTCAAAATGTTTCCCTAAAATCTTGAGCAAAGTCCAATCCGATTTTTTCGAGACCTAGAGTAGGTTCGAATATGGATTACATCGATTCACTCCTTCAGATACCTTCTACACAAAATTTCAATTATCCGATTTGACCGAAACATCCTAAAATTACGTACATATCAAATTCTGAAAATTCTTGGCTATACAATTTATAGAAAAAAATTGGCTTTTAGCCCGTATTCGATCTGTCTATATATAAAAGTCTCAACTCATACAGGCTGAGGATATATCTCTGTAGGCAAACCCGACTGTTACTTTTTACTTGTTTTCTAGAAAACACAAATTATGAATTTTCATAAGTTTGACAGAAGTGATTGGTCGTTGGAAAGTTTGTAAAGTTTGTACAATTAAGATAGAAATAAGGGGCAACAACAACCATTGATGTATCAGATGGATTTTTTTCGCCTTAAACTATTTTTTTCAGGATTTAGCTAAAATGTTGCCGAGCTTTTTTTAGAGATATTTTTCGACCATGTGTTAGCGCAGTCTCAAACAGTACTGCGAGTTGGATTCGGAGTCTATGAGTCATAGATTGCATCGCCCGGATCCTGATATTTTTTTCTTTTTTTAATGTAATTTTCTGAATTATTAGTTGGCTTTCACGGACTCTATCACTTCTTGTAAAATAGTAAAGCTTTGGTGTTTATATGCACTTAAAGAATATTTTTTTCTTACAATAATACAAAACTTTTTTAATGGCGAACTGAAGTTAGTGTGTGATAAAGAAGAAACGGCGTTATGTTCGGATCGAACTGTTTATATCCTCCAAACAATGTATATATCTATTCGACATATTCGCGAATGCAATCCCTGCGTTCGAACGTGGATCTATTTTCACCACTTTTTGCATGGAAGTTCTCCCAACAAAATGATTTCCAAAATCCATATTACTGACGATATTTTTTAAAACAATGCTAATAGCCTCGAATATAGAAAATGTTTCGAAAGCTATTCGCTGCGTGATTTAGAACCCAAAATGCCAAATAACACGTAATGTGGTTGAAAATTCTGGGATACACCAAAACGTACATCTATATGGGTAATATTAATTTGAAAGATTTTTTAGTTATGTTCTGTTGGAGAATTTGGTTAAAAACTTTTCATCCAAGGACTGATATATTATAATCAGTTCCAAATTTCAATCTTGTATCTAAAATATTGCGATCTCTCTCTTTTGAATGTATATACTTTGTGGCAATATTGAATATACATAAAATTAATTAATACCCCTTTAAAATAGCTTTACGTAACGATACACAACATTTTTAATTTTCATGATTTTTGGTCAAGTTGGGCCCCCCCCGAAATGAAATCCTGCGTACGTCCCTGGTATAGGGTATAAAAAAAAAAAGATTAAAAGAAACCAGAAACCACCTAAGCACACATAATTGAACAAATGGCAAAATCAAATAAAGCAGTAGCACCACAGGTCCGAGTATGCCAACTAAAAATTGAAGGCATCAGCAATGCTAAGTCAGACTATCTGTCCCGCATACTGGCAGATAAAAAAATTGACGTTGTCCTAGTACAGGAAACCCACACATCATCCCAGCAAATATTAGACAACAGAGGCCACATCCCAGCTATAAACTTTTAGCAGCCATCAACCACCCAAAATACGGTATCGCGACGTACATCCATAACAACATTAGCGGCGCCGAGGTTATCCAATGTGCAGACGAAGGTGATATATCCCTAATCACAACACGAATTCAAGGTCTGGCATATCACTAATAGATACAAACCTCCTGCTATATTTTGGTCTGAAAATGTACTTCCCACTTATCCCCATCCAGCTATATATTGTGGAGATTTTAACAGCCACCATAGCCTCTGGAGGTACGTCAACGAAGGCGAAAATCTTGAACAACTATCCCAATGGGCCGAAATGAACGAATTGCACCTGCTATTCGACGCAAAAGATCCCGGAAGGTTTCACTCGGCGAGATGAAACCGCGATTACAATCCTGACTTATGTTTTGTATCCTGCGTTAACGGCACACCGCTCCATGCATCAAGACATATACTCCCCAAGTTCCCACAAAGTCAACACCGGCCAGCTATAATAAATATCGGTGTTACAATATCAGCCATACGGTTCAACCCAAAGCCAAGATGGAACTTTAGGAAAGCCGACTGGTCGAAATGCACAACAAAACTTGATTGCGACATCAGATTCATCCCTCCAACTGCAAAGAATTTCGATCGAATCACCGGACTTATCATCGCAACAGCAAAAAAGTGTATCCCCCGTGGTTACCGAAAAGATTTCATACCTTGCTGGAACGAAGAAAGTGAACGTCTTCTGGAAGAGTTCCGTTCCACACAAAGCCAAGAAGTTGCAGATGAATTAATAAAAAGCCTTGACGAAGCTAGAACATCGGAGTGGGTCAACAGTATGAACTTCAAGCACTCCAGTCGCAAAGCTTGGAGTCTCCTACGAAAGCTCGGAGCTGCTAACCCTCCTCCAACTTAAAACCCATCTGCGAATGCAAATGCCATCGCTTCACATACAATAAAACTATCTAAAGCCGATCAAGACAAACCATTTTCATGCAAAATCAACCTCGAAGTCAAACAACTACGCAACAACACAACCCCAAACGATCTCTATTCACATCCTGTCTCTACATCTCAAATCGACCAAGCTCTCTCAAAAATAAAACTAGGAACAGCCGCCGGCGTCGACTGCATCTACCCTGAATTTATTCTACACAGCGGACCACGTACGAAAGCATGGCTCGCAAGATTTTACACAGATATTCTGCACTCTGGCTACCTCCGCCGCTCCTTTAAAAGATCAAAAGTAATCGCGCTTTTGAAACCAGGTTAAGATCCAGCGGTCCACGTTTAGGTATAGCCCAATAAAACGGTACCTCCCGTTTTTTTATTTTTATGGTTTTAGTCATATTATCGAAAATGGCTGGAACCTGGGTTTTAATATTCTTTGAGGCTACAAAACTTTCCCCAGAAATGTGTCGGTATAGGGTACAGGTTTTGATATAGCCCCATACTAGAGTTGCGTCGTTCATGAACGAACCGGCTCAAAGGAACGATTCCGTGAAAAGAACGAACGGATCCGTATTCAGCTCATTCTTTTATATCGTTCATTTAGATCCCCGATGGACGAGTCATTGCTGCTTACAAAATTAGCAGCATTGGTTTTGCAGTCAAACTCTAAACAAACGCTGCGTTAGCGCAAGCAGCACACATTTCCACACAAAACAAACAATGATTCAGAGAGCTACTCTCGCTCAGTAACTCACCTCATTCAGTAGCACATCTCGGTCATATCTTTCTTTTGCATCATTCGTTCATCTGGTTCTTTCATATCAAAACCAACACGACTACGTTCAGAAACAAAACCACCCCCATTAGCACACAAACAAGCAAGTAACACAACAGTTGTGTCATTCGTGAACGAACATTTTCAAAAGAACGATTCTGTGAAAAGAACGACGGAGTCGTATGCAGCAGGGAACGAACGACGTCAAAAGAAAATAATACAGTCAAATGTATTGTTGAACGAAAAAGAGCCAACGAACGAAGTAAACGACCCGGATCTTTTTGGTGAACGGAATGAAAAAGATCGATCAGCTCAATGAACGAGATTGCCCAACACTACAAAATACCCCTCTGTAATGTTGGCGACATTTCCTGGGTATTTCACCCATGTAAAACTTTTCTCCAAGTGGTGTCTTAGGACACGGCGTTCGGACTCGGCAATAAACAGTAGGTCCCATATCATTGAGCTAATATGAATCGGGATGCACTCATTGATGTGAGAGAAGTTTCCCTTGCCCCGTCTGGGTGTTTGTGGAACAATTATTATTATTACTAAACCAAATTACCCTACAAGAATGGGTAAAATTGGGTATATAGCCTTCCTTTGGGGATATACAACATTCTTGCAAAGAAGTGTTGTTATAGGACGCATAGAAGGGGTATATCGGGTTCTCAGATTGGAAGGTACTACGGCACCGCTCGTTGTGAAACTTTTTAAAGGATCTGTTTGCTCTAGTGACTATAACTTGTTATTTTGGATTCTTAAGCTGAAAGCACATACAACGTTTGAGTAAAGTTTTGCGTTGGGCGTTGACAAAAAAACAACAACAACAGGGCGACGCCGACATCAAAGTCCGGCGTTGATGTGTTTGCCGGCATATATTTCAAATGAATTTGAATTTAACGGCATCATGCCCAACAGTGTAAAAACGGCCAAAACGACACAAAACTTTTCTCAAACGTTGTATGTGTTTTCAGCTTCAAAGGGTAGAACAGCTCCACGAAGAAAATGATCAATATAGGTTCATATTTTGGTTGGTATTCTCAATGAATGGAATGATACCAAATGGAATGACTGACTGTAAAATGGTATATCAGATTTTGAATGTGTATAAAACACCTATGTTTCATTGGTTTCAACCCTTGTTTAAAAAAAGCTATGGCTGATTTCCGTATCGTCAGATGCTTTGCAAATGTCTGAAGATGTCTTAAGTATTGTATTTCATAAACAAAATGTTTCTATTTTACTTCAATACATCTCGTGGTGGAGGGTATAATTAAGTAGCATTTTCGTAGATGGCAAAAGAAACTTAAAAAGTATGGAGAAAAAAAATTATAACGTTGTATCAACGACTACTAAACGTGCGCGAAGGTACGGCATTAAATATTGGGACATTTCGGGGCCCATACCTCAGGATGTATTGATTAAATTTTTAACACGATTCGAGAAGTTATTTTTAACTGGATTAAAGCCCAAAAGTGTTGAAGTATAGCATTTTCCAGGAAAAAAATATATATCTTCGTAATAGCGTTCCCGATGAAAACCTGCTGACAAAAAAGTTTCAAAACTAGATTATAATTTTGCAAAAAAATTTGAAACATTGCGATGAGCAATATAAGATAACTTCGATAGTTATCGTGTACACGATTTTAGGGAAAAGTATTAATGTTTGTAGGGAATGTACCTGAAAGAGTTGACCGATTTGTCCCATCTTCGAACTTGATCTATTACGAGGTACAAAGTGTGGACCAAATCGGTTGATCCTTTTGGGAGCTATCATGTTCGCAGGCAGACGAACAGAACTAAATCGAATCCAAATATGTAGTCTTAAACGGATTTCGTCCAAGTATACTTGGGGTCCAACATTTTTCGAAGGTTGAGATATCGGCTCATTACGTTCAGGGTGCGTTGCACAGATGTAGGGTGTTCATCAAAATTGCACAGATGTAGGATGTTTGGTGCATCAAATACCTCAAATCGGCCGAAAATATATATGGGAGCTATATCCAAATCTGAACCGATTTCGTTATAATTTGGCACATTTATATATAGACCTAATTCCGTCATATATTCCAAATTTCATCAAAATTGGACAGATATAGCGTGTTCGGTGCATCAAATACCTCATATCCGCCGAAAATATATATGGGAGCTATATCCAAATCTGAACCGATTTTCACCAAAGCAATAGCGTTCTTCCGACGGCTTAAAAAAATGATTTTTCCAATTTTCAGCCAAATCGGACAATAAATGCGACCTGTACGTTGCGAACTGACGCACATGCATAAATCGACTGAGAAAGTGAGTCTATGCATATCCCTAGAAGGAACTATGTATTTGTATGTTACATACAAATGCACTAACACATAACACCCCTTACCACAGTGTGGTGAAGGGTATAAAAACCGAGAGATTTGTACAAATTTTTTGACTCTGTATTAAAAATGCCAAATTTTTGATTCTTGTTCCACCTATTAAATCACTTTGTAAACCGGTCTGAGGTGGAGCACCACAGGGCTCTCTTCAACAACACCTGCTACAAAATATGTTAGTATGCAACACGCCCGAGGCTCATCGGAGAGCTTAATAATGCATATCGTTGGGCACTCACCTTAGAACTTTGTATATGTGGGGCCTCAAGTTTAACATGTGAAATTGCTGGCCGACTCTGAAAATAGGGCATTATTTCATCGCGGTATTGCACAAAGACAGATATCTACGTGGGGGTTATATTTTGGAAAACGCTTAAATTGAAGATGAAAACTATTTTATCACTCAATGGTGATTCATCAAACCGAATTCAACTGTTCCATAGAAAGAGCTTGTCAGATATATAGTTTCCTAAGTTTTCACAATCTGATTCTTCATCTAGTCAAACAAAATGGAAATGGTGTTAGAAGTCATTGCTGACGTATTGCTTTGGTATGTGCAAAACAGCGTATGCAGAGCATGCGGAGAAGACGACAAAATGTTGGAACATTTTCTCTGTCACTCTGCAGCCTTCGCGACTCTGAGAAACCAACGCCTAGGTTATGATACTATACAAGAACTCAACCAAATTGGGGCAAACGAGTCCAAAAACTGAAATCTTAGATACATTTTTGTATCCCTAATTTTTGGGCGGTTGGGTATCTTTGGAACAGAATCGGAGAAAAAAGTATAAAACATGAATATTTTCAAATGTTTTTTGCTATTTGCACCTTTAAGAAGCGTTCATAGACATTTCGCATGTTCCAGAAAGTTGTTCATTTGTGTCTTTGCTATATTATTGTAGTTGGTTGTTTTCTTGAACATTGAACGTTTTAGTATCTGTGGATCAGAACCAGAGAAAACAGGATAAAAATCCCATTTACTTTGTTATTTTGACCATTTAGAACGGTCTGTACAGAGTTTATATGTTCTAGAAAAATGTTTATTGGGATCTGAGGTACATTTTTGTAGTTGGTTGTTTGCTTCAAATTTGATCAGTTTGATAGCTGCAGACCAAAACCCGAGAAAATTTTTGTAAAAGAAATTTGACCTTGGCGATTTTGACCTTGCAGATGAAGTTTGATGGATTATATGTTTCACAATTTTTGTGTGTCAGAATATGGTTAATAATTTTTGTGTTGCACAGTGTAATCACAAAACATCTCCAACTAAAACTGTCAACATAGGTCCATGTTTTGGTATAGCCACCATATAACGGTGCCTCCCGATGTTTGGTATTTTGAGGATTATAGCTAAAATTTTTCACCGAACTACCTGTAATTTCACTTTTGGGGTTCCCAGTGGTCACAAAATATCTTCACTAAAAACCGTCAACATAGGTCCATGTTTTGGTATAGCCCCCATATAACGGTACGTCCCGATTTTCGGTATTTTGAGGATTTTAGGTACAATTTTTGACCGAACTACCTGTAATTTGAAAGTTGAGTTTCCTAGTAATCACAAAATATCTCCACCGAAAACTGTCAACATATGTCCATGTTTTGGTATAGCCCCCATATAACGGTACCTCTCGATATTCGATATTATGTGGATTTTAACTACACTTTTTGACCAAAGTACCTACAATTGAACATTTGAGGTTCCCAGTGGTCACAAAACATGTTTTGGTACCTCCCGATCTTCGGTATTTTGAGGATTTTAGCTACAGTTTTTGACCGAACTACCTGTAATTTGACAGTTGAGGTTCCCAGTGGTTACACAACATCTCCACTTAAAACTGTCGGCATAGGTCCATGTTTTTGTATAGGCCCTATATAAATTGTCAACATAACGGTGCCTTCCCATTTTCGGTATTTTTGACCGAACTATCTATAATTCGAAAAGTGTCTACATATGTGTTGGTAGAGCCCCCATATAACGGTATCTCCCTATTTTCGGTTTTTTTTTTGGATCTTGGCGACAATTTTTGACCCAAGTATCTACAATTCAAATTTAGCCCCATATAAGGTTCCCGACTGATTCAATACATGTTTTATAATTTTTTTAGCTTATTTAGGTATCAGTGGTCACAAAATATCTCCGCTTAAAATTGTGGACAGGAAAGAAAATAATTATTCCGTTTTACTTCAGAATATTTTATTGTGGAGGATATAAAAAGATCGGCCCGGCCGAACTTAACACTTTTTTACTTTTTTTTAATTAATTTCTCTCTGGAATCGAGCTTAATGAGCGTTATTTTTGCAAGTGAAAAAGGAAAACCGAAGATTCGAACCCAACCCTGTGCTTTTAAAAAAGTTTGCCTATTATGCCAAAGATCAGTTTTAATATCAATTTTAATTGATTGCTTAAGCTGAAGTATTCCCCCAATGGCTTAACTTCATTTGTTACCCTCTATTACAGAGAGTACTGGGGCCTAATTATGTGATTCGATATCGAGTTGTTTCGACCTGAGTACTCAAAGTTGGGATGACAACACTCGTTATCGAGTAAAATTATCGAATAATTGAGCATAAATTTGCGAGTAATTTCTCGAGGCCAAATTGCCTATCGTAAACAAATAAAATGAAAGATTTTTTATTGTCTTTTTGTTTAAAATGTAAAAATTGTTGTTTGTTGTCGTTTTATAGAAGAAAAACGATGTTAGTAAATAATTGGCAGCATTTTTTAGACAATATAAAAAGAGAAATTGCGAAAAGTCGTTTTTATAAATTGTGATAAATTTAGAATCAAAATGCAAGCAATCATTAACCATTAGTTTTGCAGTCATTAAAAAAAGTTGAAAAATAAGCATTTTTGCAAAACAGAAAAAAATATTTTATATTAATAGCCTTTATTTTATAAGTGAAGTACATTATAAATATTTCATCCCCCGTTGTTTACCAAAGGAAATATTCTCTCAGAGAGGCTAATGCAAAACACCCACCAAACTCTCTCTCATTTATTTTGAGAGAGGATTATTAAGGTAGATGTACTAGCAATCTGTTACTACAATGTCAAAAAGATTTTGCAAGAATTAATCATTTTCTTTTTTTCTTAGCACAATTTTATTCAGAAATTATTATTCAATGTATTGTTATACAAACATTTACATTTTTCATTCATAGTTTTGTTTTTATAGTTCTTGCTTTCAAACAAACACCATTTTTTACATCTACCTTCATAATATTCCCTATAGTACACATAGGTTTTCATAGTTCGATTACCGGTTACTCTCGAAACATTCGATCAACGACTTCGATCGAATCTCGTCATGCCGCTTTTTTATCGTGTCGAAATCTTTTTCACGAGCAAATACTCGATCGAATCGAATAACGTAATTAGGCCCCTGTTTTTCAAAACAACCTGACAGTGTTGCAAAATTTTACTAATCGCTACCAATATCATGATTTCATCCCGGCGAAGGGAATTATCAATTGGCTTTTTCAGCTTTTTGAAATGATGCCTTTTTTAGCGAAAAACCGAACTCTTTAAGTGTCTAGTATTATCAAATAAATGAGAATCACACTCTCTTTTCGGCTTTTCAAAAAAACATCAGAACAAGAATATTTGCAAACAACTAGCAGCACGTATCAACTAAGAGCTCATCGAGTTCTGTAAGTTGAAAAAACATCATCACAGTTGCCTGTGAGTGATTGTTGTTGGAATGTATATAAACTCCCTTGCGCGTGCCATTCGCTGTTTTTTGTTTGTTTTGTTTATTGTTGAAGATTCAATCTCATTTGATTGCTTAAGCTGTTACCCTCTATTACAAAGAGTAATGTTTTTCAAAACGAACTGACAGTGTTGCAAAATTTTACTGATCGCTACCAATTTCATGACTTCATCCCGGCGAAGGTTTTTCGCTATAAAGGCATCATTTCAAAAAGCTGATAAAGCCAATTGATAATTCCCTTCGCCGGGATGAAATCATGATATTGGTAGCGATCAGTAAAATTTTGCAACACTGTCAGTTCGTTTTGAAAAACATTACTCTCTGTAATAGAGGGTAACAAATGAAGTTAAGGCATTGGGGGAATACTCCAGCTTAAGCAATCAAATGAGATTGAATATTCAAAAATAAACAAAAAAAAAAAAAATAAAAAAATAATTTTAATTAATTTTTCGTTGGAATCGAGCATAATGACCTCTTATTTTTGCAAGTGAAAAAAGGAAAGCCGAAGATTCGAACCCACACAACCAGTTTTTAACAAATGATAAACTTTTGACTAAAACTAAAAATATAAAAAAATAAAATAAAAATTTCAAAAGTTGGAATTTTATCCCAAACTCCTTACCAATTTAAGCTTAAGATGTCGAACAAAATATTATTATTTTTTTTAATGTTACAGGATTTCGGTTAGGAAAAAACGGTCTTAAATCGCGTGTATACAATACTTAAATTTTGGGCGGAAGAGACATTATCCATTCGAGAAATCTTATTATTTAAAGAAGGCTTTGCAATATAATAAAAAAATATAACCCTAACGTACCCCCATCTCTTAAATTCTTCAAATATTAAAGTATAGTTTAATATAAGAGAAACATTTCTGTCAATATAGACACATAGTTAACTTTAATTAAAAAAAAAAAATACAAAACAAATATGTACCTCTATCGTGGTACAACATACATAAATACACATCTCCGTACCACTTAAGAAAGAAAGTAACCTTTTTGTTAAATAAATACATATTATTTAAAAACTCATAGTTTGTCATCCACATAAATAGTTAGCTAATTTGTTCAATTATCAAAACTAAAGCCATAATGTTACAAATTCAAATATAAACAAACAAAAACACACGTGGTTCAAAACAATGTATGTATTATATAATTTTGACTGGTAACAAAAATCACTAACAAGGCAGAATTTATGTCGCAAAGAGAGCAGCACACAAGCGCACATTTCTGTTCACTCCATTTAAATACTAAACCAATTAGCAATGCTGCTTATCACACAATGCTACTAATCACACCATAAATTTTCACTAATTTTGCTGCATTTAATTTGTTCCATTACAATTTTCTTAATTTGTGTGAAATTTGTTTCTTTTCTTTTTGTTGTAGAGAAACTATGACGTCACAATTTTCCAAAGCTAATTTTAATGATGCCACAAGACCAACGATGGGTCTTCCATTGAGACCTGATTTTTTGCGAAAGTATTCTACACAAGCATTTAAAACGTCGAATCGAAAGCATTTTTCTTTTATCGCCAATGGGAATAATAAGCATTTAAATTTAAATACACCTGTTAATTGCAACACTCCATATTTATTTATAAGAAATATGAATATTTTCAAATTGTTACGAATATTGAAGTAAACACGCACATATATTTATTTATATCAATTTATAAAGATAGATAGATTTGGCAATGAAATAAAGCACTAGAGACTAAAATTATCCATTTGAGTTGAAATACATTATTTATTTATGATGTTATTGTAACTATTTCTTGTAGGAATAAAAAAAATTCTTTGCTCCAGATGCAAAATTAACAAATAGCTTTCATTATAATAAAAAGTTTCACACGTGTTAATTAAACACCACACAATATTTAAGAAACTAAACTTTCTGGCGTAAATCTTAATTTTTTGTCGTCACCAATTTTTAATTTTTACGGAATGAAAGTAAAAAAATACATTAAAAATTTTATTTTTTTATAGAAGGGTTGGCGTTTTTTATTTGGGATGACGACTTCTATTTTGTTTTTCAAAATAATCCGGCTTAATCCCATAGTCGTTGTTTTAATATTTTATTAAAACAACTTTAATTTATTAGTGGGCAAAAATTGGCGATGTTTACCAAAGTTTAAGGCAGGGAAGACTATAGTTTCAGATCTCGCCACAGATCTTCATCCCCTTGTTTCCCTTGTTTCTTGTTTTTCAACAAGAAACTTTTTATACGTGTGCAAAGAAACACTCTGATCGTATCTATCAATTGACCCTTGGGTATAAAAGGTTTCTTGTTGAAAAACAAGAAACAACGGGGGAAAAACAAGTAAAAAAGTGTCAGTCGGCTTTACCGACAGAGGTATACCCTCAGCCTTTGTGATTTTGAACTTTCATCTACGGACAGATCGAATGTTTTTTTGGTATTTTCAGAATTTTGTTGGTTAGGATTAAAGATCAAAACTACCTCGAAGTATTGGACCGACATAGTCCATTATGGAATATTTTGGGAGTCATATTTTTTCGATAGATATCGCGCATACGCCACGGATAACATAATATCGGTATAAACAGGTATACATTTCCAAAGGACCTTCAAACAGACCCAAAACAACACTTAGACACTAATGTTGAACTTTTGTGGGGAAGGTACCCAAGAGAGGACTGATATGGGCCATTTTAGATATTAAACTAAATTTGGACAAAATATTAGGAGATCCAAAGTTTGGACAAATTGGTTGCCCCGCTGAAGATATATCGTGCATACCATATTAGTGACATTTTTTAAATATAAGGGATAAGCACCGGAAGTTGTGGACCGGTATTGCCCATCTCCCAACTGAAATTAAGTTTGTACAAAATATGACGAAGGCAAAATTTTGGACCAAATCGGTTGATCAGTTCCAGGGCTATCTTGCTCTCCAGCGACTACATATGGTGCCATGGTGTTTTTTTTACAACTTTTGGGCTGTTTTCTCAAGAAGTGTAGGCTTACCCCTAAAAAAAAACTTTTTTCTTCGTAGTTGTGGCAGCGAATGCAAAATGCTTCAACAAAAATCAAAGTGTTTCGAGAGCAGGTCTTAAAATGAACTTATTCGAAATTTTGTGTGGGAGGTACCCGAAGAAGTGGACAAATATAGTCCATGTTCGAACCTGATATATGTATATATCTGCTAGATATATTTGGATTTGTAAATTATGGACCAAATCGGTCATTCCCTTCAAGAGTTATCGGGCGCACTATTTTTCCGAAGATTTTTGAATTTTTGTGGGGGAGGTACTAGAGGGAGTGGGCCGATATGACTTATCTTTGAACTTAAACTATATTTTCACAAAATATAACGAATGCCAAATTATGGACCTAATCGGCAGATCCTTTCGAGAGTTATCTTGAGCTTCAACAACTACACACGGCGTTTTTGTACCTTTCAGGCTATTTTCTCAGGAAGGATGGACCTGCTCCTGATGAAACTTGTACCGTCGTATGGGGGGAAGTGAATACAAGTTGCTAAAACAAAAACCGAAGCGATTCAAGAGCATGTCCTAAACTGAACATCTCCGAAATTTTGTGTGGGAGGTACCCGAAGAAGTGAACCCATTGAGTCCACATTGGAACCTCATCTAAGTCTGGTAGACATTTTACGATTTGCAAAGTATGGACCAAATCGGTTACTCCCTTCAAGAGTTATCGTACGCACAAATTTTCCGAACATTTTCGAACTTTTGTGGGGGACGTACAGGAAGGAGTGGACCGATATAACCCATATTCGAACTTAAACTAAGTTTGGACAAAATATTACGAAAACCAAAATTTGGACCAAATCGACTCATCCGTTCTAACTCTCGCCAGACAGACAGACGGACGGACATAGCTAAGTAGACTCTAAATTGTCTGAAACACATTTCGTCCACACATACTTGGGGTCTAAAACCATTATTTCGTTGAGGTACATTTTGCCCGTATGAAAGTGTATATACCCTTTCTAGCCTAAAGGCTGAAGGTATAATGAAGACAAAATCCTCAAATCACCTGAAATTGAGTGGTACCGCTATATGGGGGCTATAGGAAAAAATGGTCGCATATTGGTTTTGGTTTCATATTCATGTATTGCCATCCAAATCTGAAAAAATGTGGCTATAGGAAAGAATGGACCCATATTGGTTTTGGTTTCATATTCATGTATTGTCATACAAATCTGAAAAGTGTGCAAAGTTTCAGTTCGATTGGTCAACTGCAACTGTGTTAAAAATGAGTTACTAGATTTGAACTAAACGGACACCAAAGGAGGATAAATAAAACACTGTAAGAATCACTGAACCAAAGAAACGAAACGATTCCCGTATCATTCACACAAAGTCACAAACCTTTTATTTTTTTCCCAAAACAAAACCACAAACTATTCAACTGAAGAAGAACAAAACAGTACGATTGCTGAATCGTACTTCGGCTATGCTGTTTCGAGTTGTTTTATTCACGGACGAAGCAAAATGAATCGTTTGCAAACGTTTGCTGTGCGAGTTGAGACAAACACACATTTGATTGCTTAACAACCCAATAAGTTAACATCACATACTTAGAATGTACTGCGGCGGATGTTAGAATCAACCACTAAACGTTTGCAGTGTGTATTGTACGGTTTCGTTTTCTATGAGTTGTTGTGAAGTTGAGAACTTTCGTTTCTCGTTTTGTTCGCACTCATGCACGCATGTAAACAAAACGAAACTAAACATCGAGTTCGGTCAGCTTGGGTTATGGTTCGTTTTGTTCTTATGGAAGACACGGAACGAAACGTTTGCAAACGTTTCATAAAGTTTTTTTTTCCGTACTCTGATAAAAAATACATTTTTTAAATACTTTTTATCATTATAGTTTATTTATTGGTATTTAATAGTCATTTAGACTATCGAGGGATGCATCCGAGTTTCACCCATTCAGAATTCGCGAACTGTTAACATATTCTATATAGTATGACCGAAATTCTTTAAAATGAAGTGTTTTAGGAGGGATCCCATAATGCCGACCATTAAAATTAATTTTCGTGGAAGCTGTGTTGGCATCAATGTAGAAAAATAGGTAAATATGGGTTGAAGCCAACAAGTTTTTTTATGCTCCCTTCCGATTTCTGGCTTAACCTTACATTTTATAGACATATGCCCAATGAAAGACTCAAAGAATACTTCATGGGCAATATGATACTAGTGTATTCTTTTTCGATATGTTCACTGCATCCACCTAAAATTGATGCTGACATTTTGAAGCCGGAATTTCGGGATTTTTTGATTTTTTAATAATTCGGACGCGCAACAAGATAATACTCAAAATTCATAATAGGATTATAGAACTCGTGATTTTACGTCGTTTAATGCATATCTCATGAGTGTGCTCCTTACAGCATCCTAGTAATTGGAGTCTAAAGGCCAATATTTCATGCGTGAATTTTCTTAAAATTTACAAGTGCCATTCAATTTCCTTTGTACCCCGCGTGAATTTAATTTTTTTACGCGACGGATCTAATGAGACCTTCCGCGATCGAATCCATCCACCAAAACCTCGGATACCTTGGAAATACGAAAATCGGCAAAAATGTATTTTGTACGTATTAAACCGCGATTTTCTTTAACACTTTTTTACATAAATGGAATCCTTTATACGCGATTATAATATGTGCGAAAACGCTTGTCATAAATTACAGAGATTCGCGAGGAATATGGGATTTTTTAACAGAAATATAATGTGGAGAAACAAAAGAAATGAAAAAACAAATCCCTCTAAAGTTGACGACCCCCGCAAACGTTTTAAGGACCATGATCTGCGAATCTGCACATTGAATGTTCGCACTCTTTATAGAGAAGGTGCAGTTTACGCATTGGCAGATGTACTGGAAAAGTACAAGGCCGACATTCCTGCCATACAGGAAATACGATGGAATGGGAAGGCGTCACAACAACACGTAAAAAGTGACGCACTGTATTATAGCTGCCATGACATAAAGCCTGAGTTTGGTTGCGGATTTGTAGTTGGTCGGAGGTTAAAACACCTGGTCTCGAGCTTCACATCAGTGAATGAAAGACTTGCTACAATTAAAACAAAATTCTTCAACATCAGCTTTATTTGCGCTCATGCACCCACTGAAGACAAGGACGAACTGACCTAAGATATATTTAAGAGCGCTTAGAAGAAACATATGACCGTTGTCCTGCCCATGACATTAAAATTATTCTAGGCGATTTTAATGCCAAAATTGGAAAGGAAAATATCTTTGGCCCAACAGTCGGAAAATTCAGTCTCCACAGTGAAACCTCTGAGGCTGATAGACTTCGCAGCGGCAAAAAACATGGTAGTTAGCAGCACCAGATTTCAACATCTCGACATCCATAAGGGCACCTGGCTGTCTCCAGATCAGAAAACAAGAAATCAAATTGATCACGTTGTGATAGATGGAAGACATTCATCGAGCGTGTTGGATGTGCGTTCGTTCCGAGGAGCAAACATAGACTCGGACCACTACCTTGTTGCAATAAAGGTACTTACCCCGTTAAATGTAGCGAATAAAGTGCGAACAGACACAACACCAAAGTTAGACATCGGTAAGCTGCAATCACAACAGATAGTCACAGCATATTCCACTCAACTGGCCAATTGCTTAATCAAAGCACTCCTCATCCCGATAACATATGAGCACAATTGCAAAATATTTCCCACTCCATGAAAACAGCCGCAAAATCAGTACTTGGATACCAGAGACATCCACCGAGGAATCCATGATATAACCAGGAGTGTCGTGCTGCTACCGAAGAGAAAAATGCGGCATATAGGGCTACTCTACAATTAGTAGCAACGCGTAGCTCACGATAGCGGTATGAGGAGAAAAGAAGAGAGGAGAAACGCAGGAAAAAGAGAGAAATGGAAAAGTGAGAGTGTAAAAAAATCGAGATGTACAGGAGCCAGAATGAAGTCCGAAAGTTCTACCAAAGAGTAAACATCAAACTGATGGCTTTGGTACAGGCACATCCTCCTGTAGAGAACAGCAAGGTAATTTGATAATTGATACAGATAGTGTGCTCAGGATATGGAAAGAGCATTTTTCCAAACTGTTGGTGTCCAAAGATGACGAAGATACCATAGATCCAATCCTAGAAGATGGTATTGAATGTATACCGCCCAGCCAAGATGAGGTAAAGACAGCAATAAACCGGCTGAATAATAATAAGGCAAGGAGCCGATGACCTACCAGCCGAGCTGTTCAGCCCCATCTCGCAGGAAGAACGCGTACCTGGGAGTATCCTGTGTCCCATCCACAAGAAAGGAGACAAGACTGTATGCTCTAACTATAGAGGCATACGTCTTCTCCCTATTGCCTACAAGCTAGGATATTATGCGAACGACTAAAGCCTATGGTCAATAAAATAATAGGACCATACCAATGCGGCTTTATACCTGGCAAGTCCTCCATTGACCAGATATTTACCCTCCGGCAAATCCTGGAGAAAACCCAAGAGATGCAGGGCGACACCTACCATCTTTTTGTCGATTATAAGGCAGCCCCCTACCCCAAATGTATTCCAAGCCATGTCTGAATTTGGTATCCTCAGTTAAAATAGGAAAGAACCTCTCCGAACAGTTCAGTACCAAAAGAGGTTTCAGACAAGGAGACAGACTTTCGTGTGTCCTGTTCAACATCCTGCTGGAAAAGGTTATACGAGATGCAAATGTCAAAAGATATGGCACAATATACAGCAACATGTTACTTGCTTATTCTGATGACATTGACATCATGGGACGGCCGGTAAAGGAAGTAATTGATACCTTTAAGATGGTCGAAGGAGAATCAGCAAAAGTGGGTCTGGCAGTAAACAGCGAAAAGACCAACAGCCAGTTTCTGTATGTCGAAAGAAGAATGTGTGCGAATGAAACACGCCCGAACTTTAGTCTTCGAAATAATTTTACCTTTGCTTTTGCTTCAAAACAAAAAACAAATTTGAAAAACACACAAGAGTTTGGACGTGTTTTATTCGCACACATTCTTCTTTCGACATACAGAAACAGGCTGAAAGTTGATGGTGTCGACGCGCAATGCGCCCATAGACCTAGGGCCAACAGTGGAAGTTGGTTCCTATAATTTTGAGGTAGTAAAAGACTTCGTCTACCACGGCACCGCCATAAACACAACAAACAACTTCAGTTGTGAAATAAAGAGAAGAATTGTTTTGGCCAACAGATGCTACTTTGGCTTAAGTAAGCAGTTTAAAAAACAAGGCCACATCTCGTCAAACAAAAACAACGCTTAACAAAACACTGATACTACCTGTGCTAATGTATGGTTCGAAGCCTGGGTACTTGCGCAAGCAGATAGGGCAGTGCTTGGTGTGTTTGAGAGAAAAATTCCTTGAAAGATCTACGGGCCAATCTGCGTTAACGGCGAATATCGACGTCGTATGAACAACGACATCAGTAGTGGAATTCTGTAACCCAATTTTTGAGTTACCGACAAGAATCGATAACATTAAAAGGAAAAATTATGAATGAAAAGTATCAATAAAAGCTGACAACACTTTTGCTATCGGTAGGATTTAGCAACAGCTTTATTTTGGTTGTTATCCTACCGACAATTTTCGTTAATTACCGAAATTATAAGCATTTTAATTTTACCGATATTTGTCGGTAACTCGAAAAATGAGTTACAGAATTCTTCGTATCGAGATGCAACGATTGCGTTGGCCAGGCCATATCATAAGAATGAGCGATGATGAACCCGCTAAAAAGGCGTTTAAATACGGGCCATATGACGATACACGCAGAACTGGCAGGCAAGGCTTCGATGGAGCGAACAAGTGGAAAAAGAGATGGAAAGGCGCGGTATTCCAAAAGGCGAAGCAGCAAACAGAGAGAATTGCAGGTCTTTTCTTGGGTTCGGCTTATGGAACAAGTGTTCTGTAATGGACCAGCTAAGTAAGTACGTAAGGCTATCCTAGCGGCCCCCATTACAAAACCACAAGTTTTTCCAGAGTAAGTACATACTTCCTGAGATAATGTTGTAAAACTTCCAAAAAACATTGTAGCTCTCGACATCCAACTTCCTTCCTTTTGTTGATGGAAGTAAGGATTCCGTCTAGCACAACATAATCAAACTGGTTTCTCACTTGTACCATTTGGGGACATACAAGTTGTTTTGTGTATGTCCCGGTGATGCTTACTTTTTAGTTCGTTTAGACCTTTTGTCCACGAAAAAAAATATATCGCTGTAATCAAGGCCACAAGTAGTACCTACGATGAAAATTTCAGAACGATTCTCATAAGGTACAACATACATTGTTCATATTCGTACATGATTTAAGTTTGAGAGGAATTTCCTTTGTGCAAAGATTGGACCAATTTCAACCAGTAATTTTGTTTGGGCAACGTAGAAATTTTTAAAGCTTTTGAACCATTATTTCAGGTGGCATGGATTTGCCCACGAAAAACATTATAACGCTATAAACTTGACGTTAAAAATTTCAAAACGATCCTCCAGCAGGCCTTTACTGCTCTTAAACGAAAATGATTTACTTCTGTGACGGCCGTATCCGAAGTAGTTGTCCGAAATATACCTTCTTGCAAGTTGATGTTTGAAAGAAATGTCCATAATGTTCATAGTTTCAGTTTTCATTGGTAATTTTGGTTGATGCCGACAGGGGTTTTCGAAGATTCGGGCCTTATCTCAAGAAGTACGGATGTCCTTGTACCACCATATAGAAATCGAGAGAATAACTCTCTTAAACTGCACCTGTGCGAAAATGTTAAAATAATGGGATGTCCAAAATTTGGACCAAATCGTACCACCACATAGGGGTCGAGAGAATAACTCTCTTAAACTGCACCTGTGCGAAAATGTTAAAATAATGGGATGTCCAAAATTTTGACCAAATCGTTTAATCCCTTCGAGTATGGCCCATCTTCGAACATGACGGACTGACGGGCCTTAATAGACTCCAAATTATGTGAAACGGATTTCGAACAAACATTCTTGGTGTTCAGAACCGTTATTTCGATGAGTCACATTTTTGGTAGTATCAAAGTTAGTCCAAAGGCTGAGGGTAAAATTGCCAAGGTAATAAACGCTAGTATAGACTATTTGGAGCTAAGGAAATAAAAAGAACGACGAAAGAGAAAGATTCATTGAACTATATCAGTCTCGGAACTATTTGGAACTATGGAACTATATTAATGAACTAGTTCTTTTGGGAAAAGGAACTAGAAAGATCGATCCGCTCCAGGAACTAGATTGCCCAACCATATAAAACCAACAAAAATATCGAACAATAATAAAGGAAATACGCTCAAATAAGGAAAAGTGAATGTTGGAATAGCATATTTTAAATAAGATTTAATTAGATTTAGCGCACTGAAGAAGCTACCAAAATAGTGACAACACTCCTTTACAAATATAATATTATTTAATGAATTAAAACCCTATAAATTTTCAAACATATTATAGTGTAATAAGTACATCAAATCTTAAATAAATGTCAAACATAATTGCTACCTAGCCTTTATTCTATTAAAACAAATTAACTGAACTTATTTTTCGTTTAGCCTTTCATAACCATAAACCTATAGGTCTGCTTATAGTTATAACAGTATTTCGAAAAACAATCGATTGGTAGCAAACCCCATATGGCCAACCTTGAAGTCATGGCAAAATCTGTACTCTGCAAAAAACCAACACATTCCAGTCTACTATTATTATTCTAATTTGAAATAAATATTAAATGTTTTCTCTATTTGCTACATACAATGTATTTACAAATTCTGTCACATGGCAGCAGAACAACTGGAATACCAATAGACACGTAGTTGCTAAGTAATTGATATGATCAGTTAGATCAAAGATTTTTAAATTCAAA
The DNA here is from genome assembly GCF_047663935.1 of Musca autumnalis. Taxonomy (NCBI): domain Eukaryota; kingdom Metazoa; phylum Arthropoda; class Insecta; order Diptera; family Muscidae; genus Musca; species Musca autumnalis. The sequence goes on along the minus strand of NW_027411644.1, from coordinate 299,836,091 downwards.
CACTTTGTAAACATTTGCAATAATAAATCTAATTTGTGTTTAAATGCACGTATTTGTTGTAAGCGGAAATAAGGGAGTTTTATTCACTTACTTAAGTAATTACCAAAAAAAATCCATTCAGAATTCGATTTAGAATACGAAATTTTAAATTAATTTAAAGTTTCTCACGCGAAAATTTGTGTATTTTTTTAAGATTATCTTAAAATCTTTGCGATTGATTTTTGCAAAATATAAAAAACGAACTAGGAAGAAGTAAAAAAGAATCAGTCGGCCTTGCCGACAGCTAAATACCCTCTCACTATGACTGTACAAAAAAAAATATTTTCGCAGCTAGCAAAAGAAGTTTTAGAAGTTTCCAGCATTAAGTTTAAGGCGTTTTGGGGGAAAGAGGAATGGCAAGGACAAAATGCTGCTAACATTCTAAAATCGATCCAAGGCATGTCCGTAAACTGTCATTTTTTGAAGGGAGGTACCCGAATAATATAGTCCATTTTCGAACCTGATCTATGTCTGGGAAAAATATTACGATGTGCAAAGTATCGGTTACTCCCTTCCAGAGTAACCCTGCTCACCATTTTATAGAAAAATGTTGAAATTTTGTGGAGCAGGAGTTTGCCGATATGGCCCATCTTCAAGGTTAAACTAAATATGGTGAAAATAAAAGTATTTACAAAATTTGGGCCCAATCTTATCGACGCACCAATATGAATTACTCCTTTCCATAGTTATTGTGTCCAAAGGGAATTTTTAGGTGGTGCCGGCAGGGTTGTTTAGACGATTTGGGACATTATATCAGGAATAATGGATTTGCCTCCGAAAAAAATGTACCGTCGAGAAAGGTGACGTGAGCACAACCTGCTGCCAACATACACAAAACAACTTGTATGTCTCCAAATGGTAAAAGTGAGAAACCGGGGCTGGATTCTTGTTCTATGAAAATTTGAAATGAAAAATATTTTCTTTAAGACCCCCACTCATTAGTCAGTCTGACTGCCAGCATTTATGGTAGTATGTGTAATTTTTTGAAATTTTGAGAATGTATGTGTGACTTTTTCAAGACTGATGAAAATCAAAATAGTTTTGATTTCAAAATGAATTGTGTTCAGTCTGGGTGAATTGTGTTTATTTTCAAATTTTCAATAAACAATTTTGAAAAACAGAAAATAATGTTCGTGTAGGAACACAAAAAACGTAGAAATCATTCATTTGTGGAGGAGAAATTCAAGATTTTTAGACTTGACTGATGGTTAGTGCTACACACTAGTCAGTCACACATACAGAAAGGTTCATCGGACTGACGGCACAGACTGATAAATGGGTGGGGGCCTTTATAATTTTTTTTCATTTGACAGCTTTTTCTTTATAAAAGTGTTCATTTCACAATTTCATAGAAAGAAAATTAAGCCACAGGTCGATTATGTTGTGCTAGATGGAAGCCTCACTTCCAGTGAGTTAAATACCCGATCGATTTTCTGCATCAAAATTGTGCCTTTGTAATGGCAGACATCCTACTAAAATGGTTTCAAAACGATCCGTGTGGAGATCCTAAACTTTACTTTTTCCGAATTTGGAGTGGGACGCACCCAAAGAACGGGACTGATATAGTCCGTATTCCAATCTGATACATGACTGGAAGAAATAATACGATGTGCAAAGTTTGGGCCAATCTGAAACTGCCTTCGAGAGTTATCTTGCGGTGACGTCAGGGTTTCGTGGAACTTTTAGGCCATTATCTCAGGAAGTATGGACTTGTCCCCAAAAAAAAAAAAAATTACCTTGGTAAAGGGGGCCGCAAGGACAACCTGCTGAAAAAGTTTCAAGACGATCCGAGAGGGGCTCTTATACTTCACTTATTCCAAATTTTGTGTGGGATGTACAAGAAGGAGTGCTCCGATATAGTCCATATTCTAACGCAATCTATATCTGGAAGGAATAACACGATGTGCAAAGTTTGGACCAAATCGATTGCACACTTCGAGAGATATCAATCCCATCAATTTATAGAAAATTTTTTAACTTTTGTGGGAGAGGTACCCGAAGGAGTGGACCGATATGGCCCAACTTCGAACTTCTTCATCTAGTTTGGACAAAATATTACGATAACGAAATTTTGTACCAAAACGGTTTATACGTATTATATAATTGAGTCGAGTTTCAGGGAGTTCACCGTTTCAGATATCTGTCCAATCTTTTTGATGTTCGGGTAGCGGAAAAGACGTTTCGAGACATCAACAACCGCTCGCCACATACCTGCTTGTTGAATACCTAAAGTGAGATCAAATTTTCTAGAGGCTGCGGGAGTAGCCAATGAGCATGAAGAGCTTCGTCGTGCCAACCCCAGTGACCCCAGAGTAAATGAGCAGACACTGGAAGTTAACAGGTTGGTCGGTGAGCATAAGCGGAACAAGTGGTTAAATCATCTGAAGATTTGCAATATTGGAACCGGAATAGGTGAATTGTGGGCAACGGTTAAGTCACTCTCGAACCCTGGAAAAAAAGGAAGATAGGACCTCAGTCACGTTTGGCCTTCGTTACGCTGACTGATCAATGGACAGTTTGTTGAGTACCCCAAGAGTGACAAGGGGAAGAGTACAACGTCGCATTAGATATATTCCTGTCGAGGAAGAACCGCCACAATTTACAATAGATGATGTTGCGAATGTCATCAGGAACGCTATTTCATCGAAAGCATTGAGCCCTAATCGAATCTCCAAGGTAATGCTGAAATAGCTGGATGTACAGGGAGTGGAGTATCTCACCAAAGTTCTCAACCTGTCGCTAGCCACCCACATAGTGCCCGAAGTCTGGGAAATGACATACTGAAGCTAGCAAGGATGCCAGCAAAGGTGAATCGTACAGACCGATTTCGCTTTTGTCGCCCAAAGAACCGTAGCAAAGACTCTTGAGGCCCTAATCCTCCCCAGGGTCAGAAATAGGTATCCAGTTATCGATCATTATCATTCATTCCGAAATAAGCACAGCACAACAACAGCGCTGCAAGCCATCTCCACACATATTAGGACTCAACCTTTGATACCGTCAAGCACTCTACGCTATTTGAGGACATTGAGCAGACAACCCTCCGGCCAAGCTTCTAATCAGTTATACGTGTGGACGCCAGTCGTACGTGGAATTCTGGAACAAGAAGTCCATATCCCGTAGAGTGAAACAGGGAGTTCCCCATTGTGGGGTGATTTCTCCGGAAATGTTTATCCTCTACCTCTACTGTATTCCACCCCCTCCAGCTGACATTGAGATCGTAACGTATGCGGACGATTGTACGATGTTTGCGTCAGGTACCCAGATGTCATTTTTGAAATGCTGAACTCCTACCCCAATAATCTAGGGGTCACATTCGACAGCATGTTCTGTCGTCGGCGCATGGCACAGCTGTCTGCGACAAGCTGAAATGTAGGAACAACGTTCTCAAGTCTCTAGCCGGCAGCACTTGGGGTGCAGAGGAAGAAACCTTGTTGACCACATATAACGCTATAGGTCTGTCCCCGCCGGGAATAACGATCTTGGCGCGATGAGGGGGCTAGACGGCACAATCTTCTCATTCAACTTCCTATAGTGTTGAACTGGGTGGTTGTGGTCGACCGAAGGTTATCCACTTTTTCTGTCACAAATCAACATAATGCACTGAAACCCCATAGTGTATCTCTGCAGTGAACACATATTCGGTGGCGATCTCCTACCAAAATAACTTTGAGATCCCTTAACACCTGGGTGTTAAGCAACCACGTGCTAATCGGTGTTCTCAAGGTTTGCAGTTAGGGTACCAACTGTATTTGAACGGAGCCTCGTTGATACCTGTCAAGCCCTTGCCGTGGTAAGGAGACTATGCCACGGTGGACCTCAGTCCCTCTTCAACTCAATATCTCATGGACCTATGAACTTTCAATAAAAAACCCTCAAAAAATCTTCAACTGATGTAGGTGTGGATGCCTTGGCACCCTCAGTCCTTACACCCACAAGTGCATCAACCTCATTTTCCCTGACCATCACAAATATGGACATTGACAACAAATTCGCCAATGTTGCTGTCAGCGGCTCAAATTCTGCTGGAAAGGAGCGGACTGTTACTAAGGGCGGGGACGACATTCCGGAACTGGACCACATAAATGACAGTCTAAATAGACATAGTTTGTTACTCCTCAATCTTATTGAGGAAAGCGTCCCCTTGACTCTCAATGAGGAAAACATACCGGGTAACATTTGGGACAATCCATCACAGACCGAAGAGCAGGAAGCCATGGATACGACAGTGATCCATATCCCAACATCCAGTCGTGATATTGATACCCCATCCAAAGACAAATCTGCTAAAACGACATGTTCAACTGGAACAGACGTTTTAGTTTCGGATAATACCGACAAACCTTTCGTTCTAAGGCAAAAAACAGTAGAAAAGGAGATCGTATCCACAGATAAGGTGGATGATTCACTGAATCCACAGACCTCCAATACTGCCAAAGCCAAAGAAGCAAGAGATAAAAAAAGCAACTAACTATTGCAATTGGTATGGTAATAAACACCCTAACACCATCAGCGTAAGGGAGTTTCAGATGATACGATGATAGATCTAACCTCAAGTTGGTAAGGAAATTCGAAAGAGTATATCCTCACGTAACTAAGGGGGAACTGCGTGTCAGTGAAATTCCCACGTCAAGAGAGGGAGCAACCCCCATCGAAACTCCCAAGTAGACGACGAAGGGAGGAGACTCCAGCTCAAATAAGGACACCCCTTTATCCAATGCGACAACGTCACAGTCCCCAAAGAAGGTTGAGAAGAAGCCAAAAAGGAAAAAGAAGGTATCCAAGTCCTCAAGGGGAGGTTTCGACCTACTCTGTAGCTGTCCCAACTTCCAAACCCCACCAAAGGGTGATGGAGGTGAGTGAGCTGATGAGCAAAAATAAATCATCCGACTCAGGTGAAAGCGCGAGCGGAAACCGGGCCTCGGTCGACCATTCCAAAATCAGTGGTTGTGAAGAGGATGAGGTTGTCTGAGGAAGAACCACATGCTGCGAAGAAGTCTACGTTGTCCATTCGTCCGCATCGTTCGCATCGTTTGCTTCGGTGACGAGGAGGGCTAGTGAAAGATCACTGTTGAAAAGGTCAAAACCTCTTCATCAGATGCATCTTCTTCGAAGCCTTGCAAAGGCGAATAGGGACATCGCGTAGCCTAGACACGCTCGTCTATGAAGGCGAGTAAGGACAACACGACTGCAGGCTCCCTGCTCGTTTAATCGGAAGTCGAGTAAGGACAACCTGAAGCCTTGTGCTTTGCAGACTCCCTGCTCGTCTATGAAGGCGAGTAGGGACAACGAGAAGCCTAGTGCTCTGCAGACTTCCTGCTCGTTTAATCCGAAGCGGGATGAAAACTTTGCTCGACGGATTGTTCCAGATGAGATCCGGCTGGCGATCATAGGCAGGGCTGACCCCGATGGGCGTATCAGCGACTGTCATGGGATGCTAGTAGAGGGTCGTCTTCAGGGCATCCTCATCTCGGACGTGGTTGATCAGAGGAATGTGCGGCTTGGACAGGCTGCTCTTTACAGGGGAGTCAAGGTGATTAGCTGTGAGAACAAGGATCTGTGGTTAGATCCCATCGAAGCAGCCACATTCTTGGAACGGGAGATTGACCTAGAGTCAGATTAAGCAGAAGAACGAATGCACAAACTAATAAAAAAACGCTGTTACCACAACAAGGAAGCTGCTTGGTGAGTGGAGCATGTACTTTGACAACAAAACACCTTGAGAGCTCTAAATATCAGACGATGGTCCTCAAGAATGAACCTATAGAAATTCTGTTACCTGTGCTTAAATTGAAAGATTGGAAAACTCAAAGGTTCAACCTGTGGCGATCAATTGTGATGATTGTTGTCGCTGCAACAAGCTTGAATACCAGCTAAATGACATGTGTCGGAGTTCGACTGTAGCAAATGTTCGAAGAGAAAGGTCACCCCACACCTATCTTCAGCAACATGTGCTGGATCGCTTTCTTCGCGTTGTCATGGAAGATGAGCTCCATGGGCTAGCTAAATCACGAAACAACGAGTACTTCTTTGTGCAGGATTTGATGAAAGGATTGAAAGCAACCTTCACCAATGTTAAAACAGAGATTAAAGAAAAGGGCGGCTGTAGAGGCGACAGGAAGTTTCTATTGGACCTTACTCGTATCTGGCACTTCACTGAGAAAAGTGCGATCCCTTTTGTAAAGTTTAAGTACATCCCAAACATCTGTAATGCACACTGCCACTCTACTTCTTCCTGCGTTCGTTTTGATGCCAGAAACCCGGAACAAGTTGCCTAAAATATGTTCATTCATTTCATATACATGGGCTGATCATTGGTTCATCAGTCGCAAATTTTCCGACATGAAAATTTTGAAGAACTATTTGTATCTCTGAATTACGAACCAAAAGCTCCAATCAGCATTGTCCGAAATGCTGTGAGCGTGCGATCAAAAGGACAACTTCCCAGTGAGATTCATTCTCATGCAAATAATAAATTTGACCCCACATAAGTTAAGAAAAAGGTCCGTTTCAGACAACTTCGAGTCGATTTAGCCCTGTCCGCCAAATGGTCCAAATGTTGCATTTCGTAATACATATTTATACATCAAATTTTAAAAAATCTGATGTATTTCCTCCAGAAATACATCAGATCCGAACATAGACTATAACGGTCTACTACTTCGGATACCTCAATAAAAAATCAATGGCGCAGTTTAGGGAGACTAATTACAAATTCAAACTTTACCACCACCGCTTTTGAGAAATATATTTTTTATTAACTTGGACTTGGGTCATTTTACCATTAATGCAAACAAATAAATATCTGCCATTGTAATTATTCAGCGATCAATGATGATTGTTGTAACATTGTCATGGCGTTACACCTGATCAATTTTGTTATATGATTAGAGGCAGATTAAGACTGACAGACAACAGATGGTTATATTATTATTTGGTTTAAAGCCGCTATTTGTTGTTGCTGTTGTTGTTGCAATATAAAACAACAATAACAATCCCCTGTCATTACTCGTGCAATGCAATATTATTTTGATTGACATTCAATTGAGTGGTACGTACCCGCGGCCAATGGCAGAAGAAATAAAAGACGCTGGTAAAGGCTGCCGAACACCGGAAAACTCATAATTTGTAATTGCTATTGCTTCTTGTGAAAAGATTCTTTACAACGGTTATGTTTTATTTGTTTTTTAATTTATTGTTATTATAACGGTTGTTTCCTTGTAATTATGTTTTGTTTTTTTTTGCGTAAATATTCAACACAGACACACACACGCTCACTATTTCTTGTTGGAAACAATTTTGCAATATTTTCCTTATTTTTCACAATTTTTTTACTTCACAGCAAAAAAGTAAACAAACATTTAATTCCAAATGTACAATTTCAAGTGACACGCAGACAACATTCAAATAGCTATTCAAATTTCTAACGTTTTGTTTTGAATTTCCGTTTCTTCGTTTCGCAGCCGGAGCATTTGTCTAACACATGGTGGTCCGCGCGAGCGTTCAATGGCTTAGTTTCAATTGCTAGCGAGTACTAACTGCAATGTTGTTGTTACCATTATTTCTTATATCTTCTGTGTGTCTCGGAGCTCTGCAGCATTTGCTCAAAACTAAATCCAAAATTTTATTATCCAAAACGAAATCTGTCTTGTGTCTGTCTGTCGTTGGTCTCTATTGTGATTGGTTTTCTTCTTTTCGGATTTGCCTGCATACCGGCATTCGTGGGTGAGTGTGTTTTTATTGTTGTTTATGAGTGTTTGGGATTATGGTTTATGCTGACACTGGGATTGAGTCAAAATTGTTAAAGTACTTCTTGCCACAAACCCACTCGTTGGTGGCTTAGAGGCAACATAAGTATGTACGTTAGATGGGGTTAAGTAAAACCAATTGCCGGGGAAGTAGAGCACAAAAAGTAGAGCACAAAAGATTTTTAGCAGCCAGCAAAGGTCAAAATAAACGTGGATTTTTTAAAGATTTTTAGCAACCACCAAAGGTCAAAATAATCGTGGATTTTTTAAACATTTTTAGCAACCACCAAAGACCACAATAAACGTGGATTTTTTAAAGATTTTTAGCAACCACCAAAGACCACAAATACGTGGATTTTTAAAGATTTTTAGCAACCACCAAAGACCACAAATACGTGGATTTTTTAAAGATTTTTAGCTGCCACCAAAGGCCACAATGAACGTGGATTTTTTAAAGATTTTTAGCTGCCACCAAAGGCCACAATAAACGTGGATTTTTTAAAGATTTTTAGCAGCCGCCAAAGGTCAATATAAACGTGGATTTTTTAAAGATTTTTAGCAGCCACCAAAGGTCAAAATAAACGTGGATTTTTTAAAGATTTTTAGCAGCCGCCAAAGGTCAATATAAACGTGGATTTTTTAAAGATTTTTAGCAGCCACCAAAGTTCAAAATAAACGTGGATTTTTTAAAGATTTTTAGCAGCCACCAAAGGTCAAAATTAACGTGGATTTTTTAAAGATTTTTAGCAGCCACCAAAGGTCAAAATAAACGTGGATTTTTTAAAGATTTTTAGCAGCCACCAAAGGTCAAAATTAACGTGGATTTTTTAAAGATTTTTAGCAGCCACCAAAGGTCAAAATAAACGTGGATTTTTTAAAGATTTTTAGCAGCCACCAAAGGTCAAAATAAACGTGGATTTTTTAAAGATTTTTAGCAGCCACCAAAGGTCAAAATAAACGTGGATTTTTTAAAGATTTTTAGCAGCCACCAAAGGTCAAAATAAACGTGGATTTTTTAAAGATTTTTAGCAACCACCAAAGGTCAAAATAAACGTGGATTTTTTAAAGATTTTTAGCAGCCACCAAAGGCCAAAATATATGTGGATTTTTTAAAGATTTTTAGCAGCCACCAAAGGCCAAAATATATGTGGATTTTTTAAAGATTTTTAGCAGCCACCAAAGATCACAATAAACGTGGATTTTTTAAAGATTTTTAGCAGCCACCAAAGATCACAATAAACGTGGATTTTTTAAAGATTTTTAGCAGCCACCAAAGATCACAATAAACGTGGATTTTTTAAAGATTTTTAGCAGCCACCAAAGATCACAATAAACGTGGATTTTTTTAAAGATTTTTAGCAGCCACCAAAGATCACAATAAACGTGGATTTTTTAAAGATTTTTAGCAGCCACCAAAGATCACAATAAACGTGGATTTTTTAAAGATTTTTAGCAGCCACCAAAGATCACAATAAACGTGGATTTTTTAAAGATTTTTAGCAGCCACCAAAGATCACAATAAACGTGGATTTTTTAAAGATTTTTAGCAGCCACCAAAGATCACAATAAACGTGGATTTTTTAAAGATTTTTAGCAGCCACCAAAGATCACAATAAACGTGGATTTTTTAAAGATTTTTAGCAGCCACCAAAGATCACAATAAACGTGGATTTTTTAAAGATTTTTAGCAGCCACCAAAGATCACAATAAACGTGGATTTTTTAAAGATTTTTAGCAGCCACCAAAGATCACAATAAACGTGGATTTTTTAAAGATTTTTAGCAGCCACCAAAGATCACAATAAACGTGGATTTTTTAAAGATTTTTAGCAGCCACCAAAGATCACAATAAACGTGGATTTTTTAAAGATTTTTAGCAGCCACCAAAGATCACAATAAACGTGGATTTTTTAAAGATTTTTAGCAGCCACCAAAGATCACAATAAACGTGGATTTTTTAAAGATTTTTAGCAGCCACCAAAGATCACAATAAACGTGGATTTTTTAAAGATTTTTAGCAGCCACCAAAGGTCACAATACACGTGGATTTTTTAAAGATTTTTAGCAGCCACCAAAGGTCACAATACACGGTCACCAAAGGCTACAATGAACGTGGATTTTTTTAAAGAATTTTAGCGGTCACCAAAGGCTACAATAAACGTGGATTTTTTAAAGATTTTTAGCGGTCACCAAAGGCTACAATAAACGTGGATTTTTTAAAGATTTTTAGCGGTCACCAAAGGCTACAATAAACGTGGATTTTTTAAAGATTTTTAGCAGCCACCAAAGGTCAAAATAAACGTGGATTTTTTAAAGATTTTTAGCAGCCACCAAAGGTCAAAATAAACGTGGATTTTTTAAAGATTTTTAGCAGCCACCAAAGGTCAAAATAAACGTGGATTTTTTAAAGATTTTTAGCAGCCACCAAAGGTCAAAATAAACGTGGATTTTTTAAAGATTTTTAGCAGCCACCAAAGGTCAAAATAAACGTGGATTTTTTAAAGATTTTTAGCAGCCACCAAAGGTCAAAATAAACGTGGATTTTTTAAAGATTTTTAGCAGCCACCAAAGGTCAAAATAAACGTGGATTTTTTAAAGATTTTTAGCAGCCACCAAAGGTCAAAATAAACGTGGATTTTTTAAAGATTTTTAGCAGCCACCAAAGGTCAAAATAAACGTGGATTTTTTAAAGATTTTTAGCAGCCACCAAAGGTCAAAATAAACGTGGATTTTTTAAAGATTTTTAGCAGCCACCAAAGGTCAAAATAAACGTGGATTTTTTAAAGATTTTTAGCAGCCACCAAAGGTCAAAATAAACGTGGATTTTTTAAAGATTTTTAGCAGCCACCAAAGGTCAAAATAAACGTGGATTTTTTAAAGATTTTTAGCAGCCACCAAAGGTCAAAATAAACGTGGATTTTTTAAAGATTTTTAGCAGCCACCAAAGGTCAAAATAAACGTGGATTTTTTAAAGATTTTTAGCAGCCACCAAAGGTCAAAATAAACGTGGATTTTTTAAAGATTTTTAGCAGCCACCAAAGGTCAAAATAAACGTGGATTTTTTAAAGATTTTTAGCAGCCACCAAAGGTCAAAATAAACGTGGATTTTTTAAAGATTTTTAGCAGCCACCAAAGGTCAAAATAAACGTGGATTTTTTAAAGATTTTTAGCAGCCACCAAAGGTCAAAATAAACGTGGATTTTTTAAAGATTTTTAGCAGCCACCAAAGGTCAAAATAAACGTGGATTTTTTAAAGATTTTTAGCAGCCACCAAAGGTCAAAATAAACGTGGATTTTTTAAAGATTTTTAGCAGCCACCAAAGGTCAAAATAAACGTGGATTTTTTAAAGATTTTTAGCAGCCACCAAAGGTCAAAATAAACGTGGATTTTTTAAAGATTTTTAGCAGCCACCAAAGGTCAAAATAAACGTGGATTTTTTAAAGATTTTTAGCAGCCACCAAAGGTCAAAATAAACGTGGATTTTTTAAAGATTTTTAGCAGCCACCAAAGGTCAAAATAAACGTGGATTTTTTAAAGATTTTTAGCAGCCACCAAAGGTCAAAATAAACGTGGATTTTTTAAAGATTTTTAGCAGCCACCAAAGGTCAAAATAAACGTGGATTTTTTAAAGATTTTTAGCAGCCACCAAAGGTCAAAATAAACGTGGATTTTTTAAAGATTTTTAGCAGCCACCAAAGGTCAAAATAAACGTGGATTTTTTAAAGATTTTTAGCAGCCACCAAAGGTCAAAATAAACGTGGATTTTTTAAAGATTTTTAGCAGCCACCAAAGGTCAAAATAAACGTGGATTTTTTAAAGATTTTTAGCAGCCACCAAAGGTCAAAATAAACGTGGATTTTTTAAAGATTTTTAGCAGCCACCAAAGGTCAAAATAAACGTGGATTTTTTAAAGATTTTTAGCAGCCACCAAAGGTCAAAATAAACGTGGATTTTTTAAAGATTTTTAGCAGCCACCAAAGGTCAAAATAAACGTGGATTTTTTAAAGATTTTTAGCAACCACCAAAGACCAGAATAAACGTGGATTTTTTAAAGATTTTTAGCAACCACCAAAGACCACAATAAACGTGGATTTTTTTAAGATTTTTAGCAACCACCAAAGACCAAAATAAACGTGGATTTTTTAAAGATTTTTAGCAGCCACCAAAGACCAAAATAAACGTGGATTTTTTAAAGATTTTTAGCAACCACCAAAGACCAAAATAAACGTGGATTTTTTAAAGATTTTTAGCAACCACCAAAGACCACAATAAACTTGGATTTTTTAAATATTTTTAGCAACCACCAAAGACCACAATAAACGTGGATTTTTTAAAGATTTTTAGCAACCACCAAAGACCACAATCAATGTGGATTTCTTAAATATTTTTAGCAACCACCAAAGACCACAATAAATGTGGATTTTTTAAATATTTTTAGCAACCACCAAAGACCACAATAAACGTGGATTTTTTAAAGATTTTTAGCAACCACCAAAGACCACAATAAACGTGGATTTTTTAAAGATTTTTAGCAACCTCCAAAGACCAAAATAAACTTGGATTTTTTAAAGATTTTTAGCAACCACCAAAGACCACAATAAACGTGGATTTTTTAAAGATTTTTAACAGCCACCAAAGGTCAAAATAAACGTGTATTTTTTAAAGATTTTTAACAGCCACCAAAGGTCAAAATAAACGTGGATTTTTTAAAGATTTTTAACAGCCACCAAAGGTCAAAATAAACGTGGATTTTTTAAAGATTTTAACAGCCACCAAAGGTCAAAATAAACGTGGATTTTTTAAAGATTTTAACAGCCACCAAAGGCCACAATAAACGTGGATTTTTTAAAGATTTTTAGCAGCCACCAAAGGTCAAAATGAACGTGGATTTTTTAAAGATTTTTAGCAGCCACCAAAGGTCAAAATAAACTTGGATTTTTTAAAGATTTTTAGCAGCCACCAAAGGTCAATATAAACGTGGCTTTTTTAAAGATTTTTAACAGCCACCAAAGGTCAAAATAAACGTGGATTTTTTAAAGATTTTTAGCAGCCACCAAAGGTCAAAATAAACGTGGATTTTTTAAAGATTTTTAGCAGCCACCAAAGGTCAAAATAAACGTGGACTTTTTAAAGATTTTTAGCAGCCACCAAAGGTCAAAATAAACGTGGATTTTTTAAAGATTTTTAGCAACCACCAAAGACCACAATAAACGTGGATTTTTTAAAGATTTTTAGCAACCACCAAAGATCACAATAAACGTGGATTTTTTAAAGATTTTTAGCAACCACCAAAGACCACAATAAACGTGGATTTTTTAAAGATTTTTAGCAACCACCAAAGACCACAATAATCGTGGATTTTTTAAAGATTTTTATCAGCCACCAAAGACCACAATAAACGTGGATTTTTTAAAGATTTTTAGCAACCACCAAAGACCACAATAAACGTGGATTTTTTAAAGATTTTTATCAGCCACCAAAGACCACAATAAACGTGGATTTTTTAAAGATTTTTAGCAGCCACCAAAGACCACAATAAACGTGGATTTTTTAAAGATTTTTAGCAACCACCAAAGACCACAATAAACGTGGATTTTTTAAAGATTTTTAGCAGCCACAAAAGGTCAAAATAAACGCGGATTTTTTAAAGATTTTTAGCAGCCACCAAAGGTCAAAATAAACGTGAATTTTTTAAAGATTTTTAGCAGCCACCAAAGGTCAAAATAAACGTGGATTTTTTAAAGATTTTTAAAACTTAGCAAAGGCCACAATAAACGTGGATTTTTTTAAGATTTCTAAAACTCAGCAAAGGCCACAGTAAACGTGGATTTTTTAAAGATTTTTAAAACTCAGCAAAGGCCACAATAAACGTGGATGTTTTAAAGATTTTTAAAACTCAGCAAAGGCCACAATAAACGTGGATTTTTTAAGATTTTTAAAACTCAGCAAAGGCCACAATAAACGTGGATTTTTAAAAGATTTTTTAAACTCAGCAAAGGCCACAATAAACGTGGATTTTTTAAAGATTTTTTAGCAACCATTAAAGACCACAACAAACGTGGATTTTTTAAAGATTTTTAGCAACCACTAAAGACCACAATAAACGTGGATTTTTTAAAGATTTCATCAGCCACCATAAGCCGTAATAAACGTGGATTTTTTAAAGATTTCATCAGCCACCATAAGCCGTAATAAACGTGGATTTTTTAAAGATTTCATCAGCCACCATAAGCCGTAATAAACGTGGATTTTTTAAAGATTTCATCAGCCACCATAAGCCGTAATAAACGTGGATTTTTTAAAGATTTCATCAGCCACCATAAGCCGTAATAAACGTGGATTTTTTAAAGATTTCATCAGCCACCATAAGCCGTAATAAACGTGGATTTTTTAAAGATTTCATCAGCCACCATAAGCCGTAATAAACGTGGATTTTTTTGAAGATTTCTAGCAGCCACCAAAGTCCACAATAAACGTGGATTTTTAAAACACACCAAAGGCCACAATAAGCGTAAATTTTAAATATTACAAATACAACAATAAATCCATATTTTTTGTTTACCCAACTTATTGTTCAACTTCGTACTTATAACATGTGATATTCATGCAAAGGTATGTCTATCTTAATCTCATTAAAACTAGTAGTACATGTTGATAACAGATTAAATTTGACTCAAAAATTAACAACAAAAACAATGAGTAATGAGTCCACAAAATAATAGAAAATAATAAGAAAATTTGAGTTTAAGCCGAGTCTTTACTCAAATTTGCAAAACTGAAAAAAAAACATAAACGGATTTAGGGAACTCAAACCCTACGGCTTAACGCCAGCTTATTAGCAAACCAGGTATGTAGATCTACTGCTCTAGCATTGGGAACATGCCAAACCGCCAATACTTATGACATATGTTTGTGGTGAGTGAGCATATCACGAAATAACCTAGAAATGAGAGGAAAAACAAACATATGTATGGATGTTGGTTGGTATCCGGGTAATGTGTGTTGTGCGGTGGTGCTACCAACAAACCTACAAGTAAACCAACCAACCACTAAACTGAAACCCTAAGCATTTTAATGACTGGAGTAGTTCAGCAGTTTGCGACACTTATCACCGAAGTGCCGTGTACTAAATGACATTTCTGTTAGATATTAAATTTTAATTAGTAACGTATGTATGTAAGTACGTACATGCATTGTTACTTACATTCGTGCTAACGAGCTACAAATATGACTTAGATTTACGATCAGTGAAGGTTCAGAGTTTGATGAAGAGGTGTTATGGTGTTGTTTTTTTATTATCCATGTCTATGACAATATATTTGGTTTTTTTTTGGCAACGATTCCTTGAAGGTTTTTGAAGTCACGATTTGCTCATTGAATGATGACGTTTCTGTCATCATCTACATTTAATGATATATATTTTTATTTGTAAGTTGAACATAGTCACAATTTACAATGTGACAATATTCATTTATCACAGCAGAGTTGCCAATTTTTGGGATGTTTTTTTTTTAAGAAAAATGTGCCTATAGAAGCACCAAAGATTCAACAAATTATTGATTTCAGAATTCACAATCTAAAGGCCTGCGTAAATAAGCAGCTTTGCCTGGCTTTCCTGCTTCATTTCTGACATAAAAAATAAAAGAATAAAGAAGGCCGAGCAAATTTCGAACTGGCTTGCCCTTTTCTTTTTTATTCTTTTATCAGAAGTAAGCAAGGTAAGCAGGCAAGGCAGCTTATGTGCTCAGCTCTTAATGACTTCAAAAAATCTAGCAGATAAAGTAGGTGTGCGTACTTCAGGAAGAAAAGAAGTTTTCTGAATAACAATTATTTTAGATTTTAGGATTAGAAACTTGCTAAAAACTATTCTATTGATGGGACTTGTAGCCACAACAATTTTAACGAGGAATTTTGAATTTTTTCTTCGCATATGGTACCTGACCTCTATATAAGGATTTTTGAAATCGGTATATTTTTCAAATTGAAAATATTTAAAAATTGGTAACACTGTTAATTCCACGAACATCATGTTTTTTTTATTAAATTGAATTATGGTTTGACTTGACTAATGTTGCAACTTATGTCGGTTCCATTGATGAAACAATAAATAGAGTTGTGGTGATGAAACCAAACAATTTTCTTAAGGATTAACATTACTCTTTTTCAAGTGGTCTACATTTATTTATGTATAAATTTTGTTGTTTTTTGCAATTTTAGAATAATGATTTTAAATTAGACAATTAATGTCTGATCTGAAAGTATACCTTATTTATTTCTGTTCTGAAGCCAGGTTAAAATCCCTGCGACCCCTATAAAACTTTCAGACTTTACTTCCATACAGGAAACACGATGGATTGGAAAAGCCGTCACAACAATGCCTAAAGATGACGCACTGTATATACGAGGTGAACTAGAAACGTTTCTGGCCTAACGATGAAAACGCGAATATTTACCATCAAAAATAGTTTTACGCTCACACCAATTGTCAAAGCTTCAACAGCGCCTTCTGGCGAAGAAAATCGTTGACCACATCTTTTTTTATGTGCGGGATTCAAATGAATCACTGGGTTCCAAGTCAGGGCTGTACGCCGGGTTAACCATTAATTCCACGTTCTGTCCGGTCAAAGAACCGCTGGTTTGAATCTACGTGTGAGAGCTCACATTGTCATGGTGCTTTCTCAATGATTCGTTTTCTCTTGCTGGTTTTTATACCATCCACCATCACGGTGCTCTTGAATCAAATTTAAATGGAAGGTGCTTACACCTAGGAAGTTTTTGCGGATTCTGAAACTGCAATGTTCA